>NC_051404.1:29450665-29451154 GCF_015228065.2 Penaeus monodon
TTTATTATTAATGTACGTGTAAATGAGTTATGTGTATTTTTTTCATCCTTTTTAGGAATCTAACCTAGTTTACGTGTTGTTAAAAGTTAGTTTATCTTGATGGATTAGAAACAAGAGTTTTTTATTTTCTTAATAATCATTTATCAAATCTATTCCACAATTTGGATGTTAATTTATACCATTTTAATTACACACACTATCCCGAACCAAACACACAATGAAAAAAAAAAATAAATAGATTAACAATAATTCTTTTTCTTAACACGAGATTGTCGTCTCAACGCTCGACTCGCGTCTACTTGAAGCAAAAACAATTATTAATTTTTATTTAGGTGTTTTATAGGACGAAAAAGAGGAACATTAGAGAAGAAAGGGGGCGAAAGAACAGCATACGGGGAAGAGAATAGAAGAACAGAGAACATAACTGAAGAACATGGTTTGTGATCACGCTACGGAGCATACCTCATTATTACCTGTGTCACGATACGA
>NC_051404.1:29451186-29451286 GCF_015228065.2 Penaeus monodon
TAAAGAGGGGAGGGACTTGGGGTACGGATAGGGTGGGTAAGGATAGGGTAGGGGAGGGGCATGGTGGGTAAGGGGGGGGGCAAGTGGTTGGGAATAGGGT
>NC_051404.1:29451341-29451688 GCF_015228065.2 Penaeus monodon
TATCAAGGACAAGGTTCATGTTCTTAAGGAGTCTGCGAAGATGCACTGGCCTGTTATTTTCTCCTGAGAGTCACCTGCAGATTTTCGCCGATCTTCCCACGCGATTTTTAGCACGGGGAAATTCGGTGCCGCTGGCTCGCTTATCTGGGCGTTCAAAGCATCCAAAGTGCGTGTTCTTGGTGTTCTAAGTGATTTGGGTGTTCAAATTGGCCAGTGTTCAATTTGCATTTGGTGTCCCTAAGTGTTCAACACCTACATAGCCAGACACATATTAGTGTATCATTTTACCTGTGCATGTAAAATTAGATATTATTATAAATTAATATGATAATAGTTATTGTTAACCC
>NC_051404.1:29451918-29452042 GCF_015228065.2 Penaeus monodon
GTTTAAATTGCATACGAGTTTAAAATGTTTATCTCAACTGCTGTATGTCGAAATGCTTCAGCTTTATCAAGCCAAATATCCGTTGCTTTGCTTCATTCCCTCTCAAGCTTCCTAAAGTAATTCT
>NC_051404.1:29452076-29452573 GCF_015228065.2 Penaeus monodon
TACCCCCTTGGAATTCCACGATATAATACAACGCCTACATCAAAATAATATGTAAACACTGAACCATACAAGATAAAATTTAAAAATATAAATATAATAATATAATAACATAATAACATAATAAAAAGTATATAAACATCTACATCAAAATCAAAATTAAACACTGAACCATATAAGATAATACAAAAGAATTATTCAATCATCTACAACACTCATATATCAGCCTCCTCATTCGTTACACACCATAACACATTATTCACCGATTTATCCAAATACATCAACACGGAATAGAATAAACACATGATAATTCATGGAGAGAAATGTGATCTTATACATTCCGCTCGTTAGTGACGCGCCTTGTTACGTCTCCCTAAATGGCCGTAACGAGGTCGTTCGCTCGTTCGGTCGAAGAGGAATGGTTATTTGTGTTGTTTCTTGTTTCCTTTGTGCCTATTTTACCGTCTTCGGTACTTTGACAAAAGTGTCTGATCTTTCTC
>NC_051404.1:29452723-29452864 GCF_015228065.2 Penaeus monodon
ATGTTGTCGTTTTTATGTTTTGTTTATTTGAGTTTTCCCTTAAATAAACAGCAATTTTCGTTTTCTTATATTTTCTTCGGCGTGATAATGAGGGGAAAATACGGTGACTATAACTAAATTAAAATAAAGGCAAGAAAAGCA
>NC_051404.1:29452901-29453100 GCF_015228065.2 Penaeus monodon
GCATTTTCAGCAACTGCAAATCAAGCAAGCCCCAACACAAACAATACAGCATGGGTAGCATCAAGCGACACCACGAATATAAACATTTCACATTGATGGCAACTAAGAGACGAATAAATAAAGAAACGATTACCACTGATAATAAAAAACAATACAAATAACCATGATAATGATAAGCGGAGACCAAAAGATGCGACAG
>NC_051404.1:29453269-29453362 GCF_015228065.2 Penaeus monodon
TCGAGCCATCTGGAGGAGCGGGGACAGCTGGAGGGAGTCAGGTGGTGGGAGACGACGACCAAGGCTGAGCGGCTCACGTGCAGGTGAAGGCCA
>NC_051404.1:29453781-29453960 GCF_015228065.2 Penaeus monodon
TTTATCTAAACCTGTAACTATCTAGATAAACTTATAAATGCATAAAATATTTAAAACCCACATATCAACATGACAGCTAAAAACGGAACCAACATACCGGGTGAAAAAATATACAAATCCTCCCCAACATATGGCATCATAAGAATCCACATAATTCAACTTTAAATTCTTGTACTATT
>NC_051404.1:29454055-29454137 GCF_015228065.2 Penaeus monodon
GTGATGTCTGGTATTGACATCATTTGAAGATTGGTTTTGCGGAAGTCAAGTATGGGGTGTCGATGCTTATGGCTACTTCTCT
>NC_051404.1:29454645-29455141 GCF_015228065.2 Penaeus monodon
TCGCTTGTTGAACGGCTAGCAAATTACGGGCCCCTATGTTTGCGTGTTTGTATGTGTACAGACGATGATTTACTGCAACTGCCGTGTCCACAGAGTGCGTGCGACCCGAAGGCATCCCCCTGACGCCCCACCATCGCTCCTGCAGGAACCGCCGGCTCCACAGGAAGGACTCCAGGATGGGTTGCTGCGGCCGCTTCTGGAAGGACTTCGGGAAGGAGTGGAGCTTCAGGAACTGCAAGCTCGAGCACCCGGAGCCTCACCTCTTCCTGGGGGCGGAGGTGAGTCCTGGGGAAAGGGGGCGGGGCTGCGGACTGCTTCGCTCCACTGGTGGATTTTTTCCGCTAAAAGAGCATGCGGTTTATCTTATCTTATTTGTTTGTATATTCGTGTTTGTCTGTGAATATTTATTTCTTAATGGGTGTCTGGTTTTATTTTTTTGTCTGTGAATGTTATTTTTTTAATGAGTGTCTGGTTTAGTTTTTTGTCTGTGAATGTG
>NC_051404.1:29455172-29455312 GCF_015228065.2 Penaeus monodon
GTAGTGAGTATCTGTTTCCTTTTCTCTGTGAATGCCACAAGTGATATTATTATCAAAAATTATTTCTCTTTATCTTTATCACCATTGCAATAATCATCACTTCCCATTACTGTTTATTGCTATCTTCAACGTCTGTACCA
>NC_051404.1:29455350-29455791 GCF_015228065.2 Penaeus monodon
TATCATGAAACTTTCAACATTATTAATACCATTCCCCTTCCCGACATGTTAAGCTAATATTCCTGGCCGTTCCAGTAAGGGACCGCTCGTATCCCTCTTAATATATTGCTATTAAATCGTTTATAGTCTAGCGATAAATTTATTACATGCAATTCACTGTATATCGTATTATATAAAGCCTTGCTTATTGTCATGTTTCATGCATGATTTGCAAGAATTACTGGACTTAGGTATTGCATAAATAGATTTTAAATCATAATGCAATGGCGGGAACATTATCAGCGCTGGTCACTTGTAAGGGAGATTGATCCTTTTATTATACTGTTATAGAGTCGGTTTTTCTGCAGCTCTTGAGGCAAATCGAATTGCTGGATCACAAGATAAATATTGTTTGTTTTCATTTCTTCACATTGCAAAAAAAAAAATGTACCTGCAACATGC
>NC_051404.1:29455857-29456172 GCF_015228065.2 Penaeus monodon
TTGATATATACCCTTATATATGCATGTATGTCTTTATTTTTTTAAATGTTTTTTTCATATCAAGTTGCTTTTTCATCACCGTCACTTTTCTCCATTTTCCATAATTTTCGTGAAACGCGTGCCAGCTGCTGCCTAGCTTCTGGCGGTGTCACGTACGTCCCTCAGCAAACAAGTTCTTAATGTGTTATCGGTTTTCGGGAAGATTTTTAAGATGATAGATTCGGGCAAAATGTTTAAAGAAAATTTTTGGAATAATAATATTGTTTTTGGCGATTCACTTTCTTGTAAAGCACTAAAATACTGCCTTGCTGGTTC
>NC_051404.1:29456298-29456467 GCF_015228065.2 Penaeus monodon
GCCAGTACTGCAACAAACAATTCAAGTGAAGGAGAGGAGAGGGGGGTGTGAACCCTCCCTCTCATGCCCCCCACCCCCACCCCCCTTTAGCAATCGCATCGTCCGAACTCCTGCACCAAATGCCCATCAAGATCAAAATCGCGCCGGAATTTGCATGAACACATGATTA
>NC_051404.1:29456503-29456727 GCF_015228065.2 Penaeus monodon
CCGTACAGTGGCAGGGCGGAGAGCGGAGGGGCGTGAAGCTGTGGTACGTGCTGTATCGGTGGGCGTGGGCGCTCTACCACTTCTCCTGGTGGGTGGCTAGTCTGGTGAGCGAGGGCGGCGTCGACTCGTCCATCGGAAGGAAGGCTTACCATTTCATCTACCTCACAAACTGGTCTTATATTTCCATCGTGGTGAGTTTTCTGTTTCGAATTTGGTGATGGGCC
>NC_051404.1:29457231-29457429 GCF_015228065.2 Penaeus monodon
CGTAAGAAAAAATTTAATAAGGAAAACAAACAAAAGACTAATGAATGTATATAAACAAGTGCAAAAAACATATAATACTCATACAACTTTATACAATACACCGGTGTGAGTATATTATCTATTCAGATTTTAAATTGCCTACAGAAACTGGCAGTTCCAAAGGCAGAAGTACTATACTACCCTTAATTAATCTGCTAA
>NC_051404.1:29457901-29458284 GCF_015228065.2 Penaeus monodon
AATATCATGCAGATTGCACACATAGACAACTGCAATAACGAAACAAGCAATGGGCTATAAGATGCTATTTTTAAAGCATTATGAGACAAGGGCGGGTCGGTGCATAGAAGGGGAACCTGTCTATAGGGGTTAATTCCCCCTGTTTCCGATTGTCTCTCATGGCTCTTTCTTCCCCCGGGGTTTCGAGTAAAAGGGCCGGAGAGAATGGCCGCCGGAATAAGGGTGTTGTTGCAAGGACCATATTTCACGCAGGAATATCGCCCCGCGTGGCCAGGGTGAGAGCTGGAGCGAGCTTTCGGGGGCAAGCAAGAAATTCTCTCTCTCACTTTACCCCTTTGGGACACTGTTGGAGGGGGAAAGTGTGTGGTTATATCTCGATTTTG
>NC_051404.1:29460761-29460884 GCF_015228065.2 Penaeus monodon
TTATAAATCAGCCAAATAATTCATGTAATATAAAGCCAATCTTTTAATCGTTCCCTATTTTAGTGCACTTGGTGACCAATAATCGGTTGTAATGTCTACACTTTTCCACATACCTCACGTAAC
>NC_051404.1:29460962-29461310 GCF_015228065.2 Penaeus monodon
ACAATACTAACTAACAAAGATATGAATTTGCTCGAAAGACCTATCGCGACGCCCCCTCCCCGTGGCTTGGGGGCGATCTCAAGTCACTCGCAACTTAATGAGCAAAGTTATAATCTGCGTCGGAAGTTGGGCTGCTTCCCGAGGGCGTGAGTCGCTTGCGTTGCTTGGGGTGCGGCCTTCCTCTCCCCTGGGGGGCTGTATCTTGCTTGCGTTGCTTGGAGTGCGGCCTTCCTCTCCCCTGGGGGGCTGTATCTTGCTTGCGTTGCTTGGAGTGCGGCCTTCCTCTCCCCTGGGGGGCTGTATCTTGCTTGCGGGTATATTTTATTGGCGGCAGTATTATTGTTGGTG
>NC_051404.1:29461523-29461626 GCF_015228065.2 Penaeus monodon
CTGTAGTGTTTTCTGGTAATAGGAGAAGCAAATAAAATAGTAATGACTGTATACAAATATGTGCATATAACATGTAAAGCCCATACGACTTTGCACAATATTT
>NC_051404.1:29461885-29461978 GCF_015228065.2 Penaeus monodon
ACAAATTGAATTAATTAATCTGCAAACGATACAACGAATTCATTAGTTTCACGCCCGTTAAGCCTTTTATTCAGACACGTCCCCCTCACCATA
>NC_051404.1:29462037-29462275 GCF_015228065.2 Penaeus monodon
CCTTTATCTCATCCTTCTACTTCACCCCCCCCCCCCGCAGTGACCTTTTTGACCACGCCCACAGGTGATGACGACGACCCAGGCGACCATCGTGACCTTAGCCTACCTCCAGGGGCGCGGCAACCCCAGCCCGCCCAAGACCATGAAGGCGCGGCTCAAGGTGAGGGCGTGCGGGCGTGCGGGATGCAGACTTCTAACAGTCAAATTCTAGTCCAATTTGTTATTCATTAACACCACG
>NC_051404.1:29462389-29462632 GCF_015228065.2 Penaeus monodon
CCTCACATCACAATCACATCTTTTTTATCATCATTAAAACCATAATTTTTTATCTCATTCTTATCATCGGGATATTTTCTACCTCTTTTTCTATTTCTTTTTTATCACTTTGTTATTCTCTAATTCATAAGATAAAAATCTATTTATTCCATGACAGGTGTTGTGGGTCATGCAAAACCTGGTGTACCTTCCAGCGCTCCTCATCACGGCTGCCTATTGGAGCGCCATCTACATCCAAAGGGG
>NC_051404.1:29464003-29464208 GCF_015228065.2 Penaeus monodon
TGTTACCGCCAAGTGCAATTCCCAGCCAACCTTCCCTCCTTCTCCCTTTGCTCAAACCGGCTTCCCCCTTCGTCTCCTCGCACTTAAAGGCATTAGCGAGCCGAGGCTTGAGTGCGCCACCCTCGTCACAACCCTACCTTTATGATCAACAATTAATTTATCTCCGTAAGGGTTTTTGGCCATTATTTCAATTTTCGTCGCCTCC
>NC_051404.1:29464239-29464356 GCF_015228065.2 Penaeus monodon
TCAGAACGGCATTTTGGGGTCGCTTGGTTGCCTGGCATACGGCGCTTTTGCTTTTGTGAATTTCAGCTGTTTAATTGTCTAAACATCTATCTATCAACTTTTCTATCTTTCGATAGG
>NC_051404.1:29467427-29467673 GCF_015228065.2 Penaeus monodon
TTATATGTATGTATGTCTGTGTATGATATTTCCATCTTTCTCTATCTATCTTCAGTGACAAATGGTTTTCCTCCCACCCCGTGTCATCAGAGCTCGAGCAGCGGACTTTCGCTTCCATTTCGCGCACCCCATTTGCTTCGAAAATAACCTCCTGGAACACTTACTTTCCCTCACTGCGATTACGCCGTTGCTGATAACGCCGTGTTTCTCATTTCGAATATTAGGCCAATTATTTCTATTTTACGC
>NC_051404.1:29467861-29468197 GCF_015228065.2 Penaeus monodon
AGTACTTCAAACAATTAATTCACGAAAACACACAATATTTAGTAATAAAAAGTATTTCTTCTCTATTTCTTCACTCACGTTGCCACACTGTCCACGCAAGAGCTCTTCCTCGGGATTTCGCATCGAATTTATGTCTTGGGAATTCATCTTGAACTCAACGGCTGAATCTGTGGCTGTGAAATGGGATTTTTTTTTCTAAAGCTTTGGTTTCATGTTATGTTTTTTCTTTTGTTTTGTCTCTTCGTTTTTCTGGATTTTTTTTCATTCTCTTCTTTCAAATCACTGTCATTTACATGTTAGTGTATGTGTGTATGCGGGCCTACAGTGTGTGCTTGC
>NC_051404.1:29468567-29469652 GCF_015228065.2 Penaeus monodon
ACTCCCCCCCCCCCAGCGTCCCCCGTGACGGCCCTCAACGCCGAAGTCCACATCATCAACTCCGTGTACGTCATCATCGACCTCATGATCGTCGCCGGCCCCGTCCGCGTCATGCACTTCTACATGCCCTTGGTGTTCATGTTCGTCTACGCCGCCTTCACCCTCGTGTACTGGGCGACGGGGGGCACCACGCCTGAGGGAAACTCGGCCATCTACCCGATCCTCGACTGGGACAACCTCAAGGTCACGCTGCCCTTCGTCATCTGCTGCACCATCTTCAGTCCGTTGATGCAGGTGCGGCGCGGGGCTGATGGCGGGCGGAGGGGGGTAGTTAGAGGGGGAGGGTGGGGAAAAGGGAGGCGGTGGGGGGTGGGGTAGTTAAGAGGCTGGTGGTGGTGGGGAAGGGGGTGGAAGGGGGGAAGAGTTAGCAAGATGAGGGTGTTGGGGGGAGGGAGAGAGGAGGGTGGGGAAGGAGGTGGTAGGAAGACAGGAGTGGAGGGGGGGGGGTGATGAGCGTAGGGTAGAGAAGAGGATGGATAGGAAAATAGAGGGGGCGATGGGCAGAGGGTGGTGAAGAGAGGATGGAGAGAGGGCAGTGGATGGAGAGGGGGTGATGTGTGGTGGTATAGAGGGGAGGATGATGGGTTGTGGGTGTGGGGTCGTTGGGAGGGCAGTGAGGGGGATTTGGGTGGAGGGAGGGAGAGAGAGGATGGAGGGTGGAGGGAGAAGGAGAGAGAATGGAGAGTGGAGGGAGAGAGAGGGAGGATAGTGGGTGGAGAGAGGGGGGGAGGGGCGATGGACAGAGGTGGGAAAGGAAGGGCGCTCTATAAAGCTGGGGAGAGGCTTGAAATTGGAAGATGCTGACGTGGCATTATTCTTTGTTTTGTTTTTGTTATTAGTCTCTTCGTCATTATCACGCACACATTTTTGATAATGCTGTTGGTCATAATACAGACCATAATATAAATGTGATAATGACCGTTGGATTTGATAGTAATAATGTCATGACAGAAGTACTACTCTCCTTAATAGAGCTGGCAGTGAATATCATAATCATAACCTCTGACAAAAACAGTATAGCCAAG
>NC_051404.1:29469698-29470857 GCF_015228065.2 Penaeus monodon
GCAACCAATGAACTTTGATATTTAAATAATCAATACTATTTCTACCTTATATGTACCTTGCTAGCAGCTGTAAATGAAGACGCTGCCAACCACTGGCACCACAAACTCACAATTAGTAGAGAAATGATTCTCTAACACCCCTCGGCTCCCCCTCCCCCAGGCCGTGGTGTGGCTCATCACCTGGGGCAGACGGACCTCGCGGGAGCAGTGTTGCCAGCGGTCCGGGGCGGCCAACCTGCCCCACGAGAACACCATGGACGTCATCATGGCCCGAGACGCCTCCACGGACAGCGTCGCGGCCAACGTCAACTCAGCAGCCAACAACCTGCCAGTCTAGGCGTCTAAAGGGCGTCGAGGAGGAGGACGAGGGCAGCCAGACGGAGGGGGACAATTACTCTGTCCTGAAGGACTCCCGGACTCCCCAAACCTCGGATCTTCTCTCTTCAGTTCACTCCAATACTGCCATACGTTGTTACCAAGGAAGCCCGACGCGACGGACCCTTCCTCTCGCCCCGAGTAGTCTTTGACATAGAAAAGGACTCCCGCGAGGAGGCTCACCGTGAAGTATGTTCTGGGAACATTGTCTTTACCTCGCTCCCTCCTGCAGGAGGAAACACGCCAGTATTCCTTTGTTTTAAGTAAGATATTTGTATATATAAACAGCCAAAGAACTAAGCCGTTTTCGGTGGAAGAGAACGTCAGTGAACCTAAGAATGACGTAGTACGTAGGTGTAATATTCTGTGTGCAATGTATTTATAAGGTGGTTGTCATTGAGTGTGGCTGAAGAACTATGTACAAGAACATCCGACAAGAGTTACTTATTTAGTTATATAGTTTTTGTTTCCTTTTTAATCCTAAGATGGAAATAAGGGGGGAAGATCGAACTCCCTCTCAGAATCTGCTTTCGTGAAATCTGCTCTGAAATCTACGTGAAAACGTTTATTTACGCGTCTATTCATTTAGTCTCATATGTCTGTCTGTTTACCATGTTATATGTACCGTTTCCTTTACAAGTGTAACTGTGTAATTTATCGGTTGTGTGCTTGCCTTGTGATATAGCCAAAGCCACCCGAAGGGGACGAGAAAAATGTGAAGTTGAGAGAGAGCCTTTTTTTTTTTTTTATCTAAAGAATTTTAGATTTTACAGAAATTTGAAGT
>NC_051404.1:29470889-29471356 GCF_015228065.2 Penaeus monodon
ACAGATGACAAGAAAAGTTATAGGCTACCTTGAGATTGTCCTTTGAAACATGTATGATAAACAAATAAATATTTTCTTAGAATGTTTGCGTGATGGGGATACAAACCTAAAAAAATAACATACATTTTATGCTATATTATCTCTGTGAAAAATATATATATTAATGTAACTGTTTGCTTTCATTATGACAGCTGTGTAATATGAACAACAAGGCAATCAGAATTTCCATTAAATGAGAAAAGCTCATTGTAAAAAAAAAGTATGAATGAAATTGAGTAATTCTGCAAGGCAAAATATATAATTAAATCTTCTATATCACATCTTCAGAATTCATTGAACGGAAGTTGAATAATTAACTTAATTAAGAAGAAAGTGTGATATCGAATCATTAATTACGTATTTTGTCCCAGGAATCATCAGTAACTCAATCATATTCTTTCCAGATATTGTATGAGAGAAATTCGAAA
>NC_051404.1:29471540-29471944 GCF_015228065.2 Penaeus monodon
ATAGATATCATCACTTTTTTTCTGGTTATATATAAATCCGATTGCAATATCATCTACTTATTGACTGCCAGAAGCTTTAAAAAAATTATTTAATTCATTTTATTTGCAAGTATCTGTTAAAAATAGACAAAATAAATAACCACTTAAAATTCCTTTTAAAAAATGAATGATCTGCAACGAAGATCACATTGCAGAGATTAAAAAAAAAAAAAAGGAATTTGAAATACAAGTAGATTTAAATTTTAGTGTTTGTACTCTGTTTTCTATATTGGTACAAGATAATAAAAAATATACATAGGATAAATATTGTTTTGTTTTGATTTCCATCCATGTAATTGTTGGGATCATTTGTTCCCTGTTGTCCGTGATTTTTTAAAATTATTGTGCTGGTTCATGTTTATGTA
>NC_051404.1:29472044-29472410 GCF_015228065.2 Penaeus monodon
TTATATATATGTTTTTAAATTCGGTCAGATTTGATGCAGTGGATATATATATAGTAACTTTCAGAGACGAAATATATGAACAATATTTTTTTGAATTATTAAATTCAAAATAGAGAACATTTTTCATACAGATCGTATGGATCATATTATAATTATGATCATTACACAAAATACAGGGAAGATAGATAAAAGATTTAGCACTCTTTCAATAGAATTAGATAATAGATTTAGAGTCCAAATGAGAATGCAATTTTTTTCTGATTTTCACGGGCCTACAAACGGGCGTCTACGATCCATTATGTATAAAACAGGTATACTCTAAATGTGATGACTCTACAAGAATGAGTGATAAAAGTAATATTCAGT
>NC_051404.1:29472612-29472940 GCF_015228065.2 Penaeus monodon
CATTAATGACATCCATATACACATAGACGCATACTAACAGTTAGATTTCCTTTCATTGCAAAGCCAATCCCACATGCATCCCAGGGAACAACATACCCACACAAGACCCAGTTTCCTCGATCGGACTCAGGGCACAGGACGACGGCCGAGGCACCCCAGGCACTTGCTGGAATGGACGCCCTTGTGCATTCGGACACTAAGGAGAATTTACAGCGCTAAGGACCTCCCATTTAACGGTTATTGCCTGCAGATTCCCAAAAGGCCACTTCCTGGGACTTAAAAGTGCCTCCAAGACATGGCTGCTCGACGCCCGGCGAGAGGACCTTGC
>NC_051404.1:29475327-29476612 GCF_015228065.2 Penaeus monodon
CAGCCGAAGAAAATAACTGGGAATATATAACCGAATAAATATAACAAAAGAAATAGAAAATTTATACAGAAATAAATGTACTGTTTATTTTAATGGTACAGATTCTAATATGAATTATAAATTCTTACTTGTAGTGAAAATTGTGCGGCATTTTAAATTCGTTTTGCTTATATTTGCAAGTATCCTACTATTCTACACTATGTACACTACAGTGACACATGTTACACATAAATAAAAGGTTGAATACATTAGTTACTCCTAAAAGTTTGGTAAACGTTTTCTTCGGTGCTTTGCTTTCGTTTTCTATGATGAACCATATATGTATGGAGCCGAGGCCGAACCATTTAGAAAACGCGCACTGAATTATCCAAAAGAAAAAGACCACCTGAATATTGATCACGCCTTGTTTTTTTTCTTACCACCTGTTTATCACAGCAAAGTCCCATATCTATTGCCATCTGCTGTCACCAATATGAGGCTGTTAGGAGTGCCATGAGAGACGGGGCACGAAGACCTTCCGGGCGACCACGTGACGGCCTCGCCTCGCGTGCCAACTCAGCCGGCGTTCACCAGATGGCACGGGCGTCTAGGTGGCAGCACGAAAGTCAGTCTTCGTAGTGTGATCAGTGGCATGGGTGTATCAGCCAGTTTTCCTTGTGTTTCCCTCTCTCGTATGGACAACTTGAGCTGGATTATTTGCAACTGGAGATGAATCCCGCGCCTGCATGGGAAAGGTGAGTGTTGCAAAGTGCTCGCCCCTGTATTTGAGGAGGGAAATTACCGCCCAGGGAGGGTGGGCGTGCGTGCGTGCGTGTAACACGGGACCAGCCCTTCGAACAGCTGACTCGCCCTCCAGCTGAACGATAACTGACCCGATGCCACACTAGGTCAGCTCCTGCACCTCCCTAGTGGCCAGACGACCCCAACTACCCTCATAATCACCCAGGAGCAACGTAGGTCCCAGCTCATAAACATCTTACCCATGCCAACAGCGTGGTTTCCATAAGGCCGAGAGTCGCATGTACAACGACACCCCTCCACTAGCAGGCGAGGAGCAGCGGCACTAGTTCATTAGGTTCGCTAATCGAAAACGATCGTCTGCTCTCTCATCGAGGAGGCAATTCCTTCACCTGTTGAGCATAGACTGTCTAACGACCTCATTAGATAGGCCGAGTCTCCTAACGGTCATTAAATAGATAACGCAACGCATTTCCGATTAGGTTAACCGTTTTTTTTTTTTTTTCGAAAAAGAGCCGATGGAAATTTACCGCCTGTTTATCGAGAA
>NC_051404.1:29476717-29476953 GCF_015228065.2 Penaeus monodon
TCGTTCTGAAATCTTTACTTATAACAAATTCAGTTGATAAAACGAAATAAAGATAATGCGCATTAGAAGTTACGAAATATATCACGTAAGTTGAATAAAGAAATATTTAAAACATATATTACCAGGAAGAACAGTATCATTATTAAGCGATTATGGCAATGGCATATAATCCTATAATTTTGAGGATTAGGATGAATATAATCAGTTTGATGACAGTATGCAATGCTTTTGCTATA
>NC_051404.1:29478435-29478536 GCF_015228065.2 Penaeus monodon
GAGAGATATTTGCGGAGCGAGACAACTTTGGATTCTCGACTACATTCGGGAAACTTGTGCCCGGCGCTGCGCCTCGACCAGCCTACGGAATGACTTTCGGA
>NC_051404.1:29478812-29478990 GCF_015228065.2 Penaeus monodon
TTTATTGAATATAGACCAAAGTCTAATCACTAAATATATATGCGAATATTTTGGACAAAATTATCAAAATCCCTGCCTTTTTTATATGAGAACCATAATTAGCCGATACTAGCAAAGAATATCCAATAAATTTCAGCCATAAAGATTAAAATCCCCAGACTGGAAGCGTAAATCTAGG
>NC_051404.1:29480011-29480212 GCF_015228065.2 Penaeus monodon
TATATTTTTTCTCTCACCCCCCTTCCCTTTTATCCCCCCCCCCAAACCTTTATTGAGGAAGGGAGAGCAGGCTGCCCTACACGCCCATCTGCGAAAGGATACTGTGGCGCGGGCGTCCTGTGCATCCGGGATCTGTCTCCGGGAAATTTATCTCTCGCGCGATGCCTTCACTGCCGGCACACGACAGCTTCCGGTCTGCGA
>NC_051404.1:29480422-29480856 GCF_015228065.2 Penaeus monodon
TTAAATGGTGGTGCTAATTTTTTTTCGGTAATGGTATATGGCATTATTTTTATTCTTATAAATCTTTTCTTTTGAATTTGGTTTTGATATAAAATGCATGTATTTTTTTCCAAGCATTATAAAAAGTACTGACATAACTGTGCCTCTTTTTATCCTATATTCTTTCCATGGCGAATACTTTCATGATTAATGATATTCCAGGATTTGCATTAAAAAGACTATAAAACCGTTATTGTTCTGAATACCCTATTTATTCATTAGCATAAAAAAAACGTTCGCAAAAAAAAACCGTGGCCACGCCCACAACCACGCCCACGACCTGCGCATCACATAACTCTTCTGTTCACGTGTTCAGAAACGACGTTCGTGGATCCACGTGAATCCGGAGGCGGTGCTGCCGTCTGTTCGTATTGTTTTTGTTGGTTTAGTTGTCA
>NC_051404.1:29481065-29481697 GCF_015228065.2 Penaeus monodon
TATGTTTTTTGCGGGTGACATGCGGTTCCTGGGAGCGATCAGTGGGAAAAGAGTGATGGGAGAGAGCAAAAGAAGAGAACGAAGGGAAGGATCGAGCTGGAAGAGGAGAGCGAAGGAAGGAGAGAACGCAGGAATTAGAGAAGAAAGGAAGAAGAGAGCAAAAGACGAAAAGAGGAAAGGAAGAAGAAAGCGAAAGCAGGAGCGAACAGGGAGGAGGGCGAAGGAAGAGAGTGAAGGAAGGAAGGAGAACCAAGGAAGCAGAGTCACGGCAGGAGGGCGAAGGAAGGAGGAGCAGGGAGGAGGGCGAAGGAAGGAGGAGCAGGAGGAGGGCGAAGGAAGGAGGAGCAGGAGGAGGGCGAAGGAAGGAGGAGCAGGAGGAGAGTGAAGGAAGGAGCGTGCAGGAGTCGCGGGGACCAGGAAGCGGAGACGACCACTCGCGCACGAGGCAGGGCGGCCCAGGACGACCCCGGACGACCACAGAGACGGAAGAATAGATAAGAGGGACGAGACGACATCCTCAAGTTCCTTCTGAAGACGGGCGAGCATCTCCACGTCGTCCTCACCCACCGCCGGTCGGGAATTACTTAAGCCTCGGTTAAAAGTTGCTCGATTGCCTATTCAGATGTTAGAGG
>NC_051404.1:29481971-29482143 GCF_015228065.2 Penaeus monodon
CGTCGAGGCAGACCCGCTCGGGATGGCCGCGTCTCTCCTGCGACGCCCCTGATGAGATGCCCAGGTAAGGGCGGAGGGCAAAGAGACCCTGAGAAAGAGCGGCAGCCGTTTGCGCTTATGAATATTGTATTTGCGGCAGATGATGTAAACAGCCGGTCTCCAAGATACCGTG
>NC_051404.1:29482519-29482942 GCF_015228065.2 Penaeus monodon
TCGTTTTCGAGAGATGTTTCCCGGTTATCAAAGCGGAGGTGCAATGTTCCGCGTTCGTCCGGGATGCTTTGTTTGTTGAGGCAATAACAACGTCTTGTACCATGAAAGCCTTTTCGAGGAGGAACTGTTTCATTCGTATTCAGGATAAGTGAATAGATGGATAAACAAAGAATGAAAGTTTAGAAATACGGAAATAAAAATATGTATATGATGAATATCTGGTACTTTTTTCCCTTAAGATGTTTACGTTATGTTCACCAAGGGGAATAAACAACATAAACATCGTGATATGCGAACAAAAAGAGGAATAATTCGCCGTTTATCGAGTAAGATGTGACGAGCCTCCGGGGCGAACGACGCGCTCTCTCTCGGACCTTCAGAAGGCCCTCGCAGCCGGGGGAGCGATGGAACGGCTGACGAAGT
>NC_051404.1:29483062-29483198 GCF_015228065.2 Penaeus monodon
AGAACAAGGTATAGGAGGTGCAATATGGGGTAAGGAGGATGAAAAAAACAAAGGACAGGAAATAGTGCCAAGGCTCATAATCGAGAAACGGCACCATCTTGATCACACTGCATTTCTCTCCGATCATTTCAGCTCT
>NC_051404.1:29483281-29483394 GCF_015228065.2 Penaeus monodon
TCTTGTTCTTATAGGTCGCGTCTAAAAGGAACAATAATTGAACTGTAAACATCTCTCTAGAATAACAGTTGCTCGAGGATCCCACGCTGGCGAGACAGATATTACGGCTTTGT
>NC_051404.1:29484135-29484209 GCF_015228065.2 Penaeus monodon
ATGAAAGATAAAATTTATTTTAAGTTTCATTTTCGTGAATTCATGCATGCTCTGAATTCATTAATCCAGTTTGC
>NC_051404.1:29484467-29484675 GCF_015228065.2 Penaeus monodon
TTCAGCTTTCTTTTACAGCTTAACTATTTTTGCTTTGTGTTGAAATCGTTTGCATTGTGAGCAAGATGTAGTACGTTGTACAGAAAGACGGAGAGAAAGAGATATACTTATGTCATAATATTGATAATTAATTTGCATACTTTTTAATTCCTTGTCAAAGCTATTATTGTTGATAATTTGTACATCATATTTTATGCTGTTGTTGATG
>NC_051404.1:29484936-29485570 GCF_015228065.2 Penaeus monodon
CAAATTCCTTCAACTCCTTTTTCTCGTCTTCCTCCCCTCCCCCTCCCCTACCCCGCCCTTCTCTCCCCCCTCTCATCGCCCTCCCTCCCCCGCTCCCTCCCTCCGCCTTCCCCCACCCCTGCCTCCGCCTTCCCCCACCCCTCCCTCCGCCTTCCCCACCCCTCCCTCCGCCTTCCCCCCCCCTCCCTCCGCCTTCGCCCACCCCTCCCTCCGCCTTCCCCCACCCCTGCTCCGCCTTCCCCCACCCCTGCCTCCGCCTTCCCCCACCCCTCCCTCCGCCTTCCCCCACCCCTGCCTCCGCTTCCCCCACCCCTGCCTCCGCCTTCGCCCCCCCTGCCTCCGCCTTCCCCCACCCCTCCCTCCGCCTTCCCCCACCCCTCCCTCCGCCTTCCCCCACCCCTCCCTCCGCCTTCCCCCACCCCTCCCTCCGCCTTCCCCCACCCCTGCCTTCCCGCTTGTATGCGAAGGAGCAGTAAGAGGGAGCGCGCGCGTGGTGCCATTGCCGCCCTTGTCTCGGAGGCCTTTGTGTGAACAGATATTTATCGCCGCCATTGGCCCGGGTCACGGAGGCGCTGCGAGAGAGACACACACGCTCGGGGAGAGATAATTAGACGGCTGGCATAAAATTCCGGAA
>NC_051404.1:29485640-29485747 GCF_015228065.2 Penaeus monodon
TAATAAGGTGTAATAAGGTTTTTTTTCTCACCAGATTCATTTTGTTATTGCTGAGGACTTTATGTTTTAGATTGTCATTGTTTTGATGTTGTCTTTTTTTTTGGGGG
>NC_051404.1:29486253-29486418 GCF_015228065.2 Penaeus monodon
GCAACAGCTCCCTCGCGAAGAAGGGAGCAGTGTCGCACCCTGGTAATGGCAATCTGAATATGAGCTTTAATGTTGACCCTTAAGTGCCGTCAAGCTGGGGTCGAGAAGGTGCAAAGAATGGGGGGGGCGAAAAAGTGAAAGAAGAGAGGCTTGAAGCGGGGAGGG
>NC_051404.1:29486956-29487057 GCF_015228065.2 Penaeus monodon
ACGTGTTCAAGGAGCAGAACTTAAATCCAGACTAAGCGATGACGGACATTTCATACGCAACGATTAGAGGTCTCAAGAGGACGGCGAAGAAGGGAGGTCGC
>NC_051404.1:29489006-29489200 GCF_015228065.2 Penaeus monodon
AAAAGTTTTCTCTCTTTCTCTATTTCATTCCCTTCCTTCCGTTTACATTATTTCACTCCTTTCGTTTTTTAGAAATATGTTTATATACATTTTTCTATCATCTTCATTCCCTGTTTTTACCTTATTTTCTCTTCTCTTTTCGTTCTTTTTTTCTGCCCGTCCATTCTTCCCTGTCTCCCTCCGAGTTTCTTGCA
>NC_051404.1:29489264-29489565 GCF_015228065.2 Penaeus monodon
CCGGGTCGTTATCTCTCCTTTAATTGAATTCCTTCCTTTATCCTCACTTTTTTCCTTCTTCTCCCTCACTTCTTAGACGCTAAATACCAGTAATGGAGAGATTGGCGAGGTTTTTCTTTCGCTTGTGCAAAAGTTAAGTGAAAATAAATCTCATTGTGTGTGTGTGTCTGGAGGTGTGATAGCGGGCGGGCGGGGATGGGGGGGGGGGGCTGCCGGAGTTTACGAAATTTTAGGGCATTCGCGTGATAGCGTTTCGGGCGGTGTGGATGGGGTGTGGGGGGGGGGGGGATCTTCGGGAATG
>NC_051404.1:29490375-29490471 GCF_015228065.2 Penaeus monodon
GTGAATAGAAAGGAAATTTTCTCCCCGGAACGTCTGCACGAAATCATGCAGACTCTGAAGCTCATCCGTTTTCTACGTTCCGAGTTTTAATTAGTG
>NC_051404.1:29490797-29490925 GCF_015228065.2 Penaeus monodon
CCGACGCAGATGCCCTGATTATTGGCAAGTTGATGACAGATTCTCGAGAAGAAAAAGAAAAAAAGAGGTATTGCCAGTCCGATCATCTTGAGAGTCGGCCATTTCGAAATTTCTTTTCTTCTTCTTCC
>NC_051404.1:29491110-29492063 GCF_015228065.2 Penaeus monodon
CTTCTCTCCGTTTTCTTTCATCTCTTTTTTTCTTCTCCCACTCACTTTTTTCCGTCATTCCCTCGCTGGCATAGATTAGTCCGGAAGGAGATTCGTCTTCTCTTCCTTTTAGGTTTGATTTCAGAAAAAAAGGAAAAAATAGAGAAATTTGAGTTCCGGAGATTTTCCGAAAGGAGTCGCCATCTTGATGAGCTAGTGAATAAAACACGTAGCGATTCCTATTTTTGTTGACAAATATTTTTTTTCCAACGGAAGAGTATTTTTTTTTTTTTACTGAGAATTAAAGATTATCTTTTTTTCTGTCAAAGAGTAATTAAAGACCTCTGCCCATTATTGCAACGCGAAGGGAAAGTTGGATGCTGTGTCGCGTGGTTTGATTCTCAGGAAGTGATGTAATACTGAAGCAACGATATAGTTAGATGAAATGTTATCAATGATAATGATGGTGATTAAGTATGGTAATGATGATCGAATATGATAATGTGATTAATAAGATAATGATAATTAAAATATGGATAGTTGTATGATGATATGCTTACATCATATGATGGATTAATTTAATTATAAAAATAATGAGGAGAATAATGGTTATGGATGATAATAATAATAGAATTACCATAAAAGTAACGAAGGCCGTTTCTCAGCCCGCCGTCCCCGCTGGTCCCCGCCGTCGGCTCCCTCGCAGGCCCTGGGGTTACTCGGACCGAGGATCCTCCGGGGAGACGCCGCCCCCGCCCTCGCGTCCATTGACAACTTTGATAATTACCAGTGAGTGTTGCCCAGGAGTCCGCAGAAGGAGCTGATCGGACGCGACAAAGGACCAATCACAACAGCGACACTTTGGCCGTGATGACTGTGATTGGTTCCTCGGAGGAGCCATTTCCGGCCGTCGCGTCCTCACCGAAGTGGCTCCAGCTCCTCCGCCTCGCCAGGACCCGTGCGACGCTGGGGTT
>NC_051404.1:29492188-29492455 GCF_015228065.2 Penaeus monodon
TTAAAGAGGGAAAGATGGTAACAATACGAAGGTGGGGAAAATGTCACAGTATTTTGTTGTCATTGTCCGTATGATTTGCTAGATTTATTTATTTGTGCTGCCGATGTAGGCGACAACGAGTGAATTTTCTCTCGGGAAATTTGCTCTTTGATTTTCCGTTCACTGTTCTTTTCATTTTAATTTTTTCCGCAATTTAAGCAGGCCAGAGTGCCTTCGGGTGGCGAGAGCTCTGTTTGAAATTAGGAAGGATTACAGTGGCGCCTCTGG
>NC_051404.1:29493310-29493550 GCF_015228065.2 Penaeus monodon
TCTGTATCTCACTGTCTAACCAGACTGTATTACTCTACATCGACATGAATGAACATTAGAAAAAGAAATTATTACAATTATTTTGTTCACGACACATAAATATAAAAATGCATATTCCAAAATACCGCACAAGGAAGGTTTCGTCTGGCCCAAATGATAATCTTTACAACTTGAAAATGCTTTTCTCGTCCCTGTCTGGTCCACTACTCTTTCCCCCAGGCTTCTCTTCCTCACTCTCAG
>NC_051404.1:29493577-29494192 GCF_015228065.2 Penaeus monodon
CAATCCTTTTTATTGCACGGCACATAATAGATTCAGAATTTGATCATTTCCCGGGAATAAGCGAACATTTCAAAACAACACACACTTTTTCTCGTTGGAGCCCGGATGACAAATGGAACGTTTCCTAAAATGGAGAACGAGAAAACAGGGTAAAAAAAAAAGGGTGAAAAGTAAAAAGAGGGTGAAAAAAGGCAAAAAAAAGGGGGGGGGGGGTAACGAGAGGATAAAAAAGGTAAAAAGAAGGGAAAAAATCTGAATACGAGCAAGGACGAGACCAACTCGCGCTAATTGACACGTGTTGTTGTTTTTGTATGCTAACCGCCCTAATCTCAATCGCGCATGCGTATTGACCTTAAATAAAAACAAATGAAGTTACTGGTCTTTTAATAGTGATTTAATTATTGCATTACGATTTATTTTTCATTTCTTTTAGTTTTTTTTTTATCTGGTTCAATTACCTGGTATTGAATATTTCTAGTTTAGAGATAATTACAAAAAGGTCCTTAGGCCAAATAGGAGGGCGGTGTTCCCTTTTTACTTAGGAGAAATAATTAGGCATAAATGAAGGAGCTTGCAACGAAATGGGAGAGAGGAAGGGGTTTAATAAAAAGCGGA
>NC_051404.1:29494623-29494709 GCF_015228065.2 Penaeus monodon
CCGTTTTATATTCACATTACCAATATTGTACCGGTTTCTCGAAGCGATTACAGAATTGTTGTTTTTAGTATTCACAATAATTTTGC
>NC_051404.1:29495174-29495318 GCF_015228065.2 Penaeus monodon
CTGATCTCACACGCTATAATACTCTTTCCTATTATTATAAGTATCCTCTCTATATTTCTTTATCGATTGATAATAATATATATACTCTCTCTATATCTCTATATATCATTATTCTCTTTACCTCTGCGAGAGAGCGCGCCGCGT
>NC_051404.1:29495509-29495807 GCF_015228065.2 Penaeus monodon
ATCCCAAACATTTAGTGCGTGCAAGAAATAAACAAGAATTACAGTCCAGTTTGGCATAACCTCTCTTGCAGTGTTCTAAAAAGGTCGTCAAACTGATGTCTGGATGAACACCTCTTGATTTCCACGGATGAACGTTATGTAGTGCGCATTAAAAGCCATGTCTGAATCAGTGCAATAAATGGATATCATAGTGATTACCATGGAATAATCTCACTGATGTGGCGCGTTGATAGTGTGTTGAAAATGTTGCATGGATGTTTACTTTTGGTAATGAAATATTGAAACGCTCTCGTTCTCG
>NC_051404.1:29496281-29496364 GCF_015228065.2 Penaeus monodon
ATTACGCAAGCACTTAAGATGTTGAAAAGATTAATTTGTGTACCTTTTATATGCATTACTTTTTTCGTAATTATTCAACTATT
>NC_051404.1:29496394-29496568 GCF_015228065.2 Penaeus monodon
GTTTCAGTCTAATATAGCCTTTAAAAACAGGCCTTGCTATCTACGTATTGCTCGGGTCAGGTATGAACCGCTAACAGTAAACGTTTTTTCCCCTTCTGGCGAGTGAGTGACAGCTGATGGGAAAACTGTCCTTCAGGGGAGGCAAGCGCGGGCTGGGACGTGGTTTGGAGAAGG
>NC_051404.1:29497398-29497626 GCF_015228065.2 Penaeus monodon
AGATAAATACTCGTAGAACAAATGAATGTGTGAGTGCGTATGTACTGACGACGCTTATTCCCAGGCTAACCTTCTGTCTCTTTCCGCTCTCTCTTTGCAACGTTTTCCTCTAACAGAAGGGCTGCCCTTTGAGCCCCGTTAAATGAGCCGCATCCCATGGCGGACGCACGGAGCTAGCGAGGATCGCGAGAGCACTTTTGCTGTTTTGTCTCTTCGGGGATATTGACA
>NC_051404.1:29497814-29498651 GCF_015228065.2 Penaeus monodon
CAACGGTGTAAGCGAAGCACAGGAGAGGGAACTAGGGGGGGAGAGGCAAGCGATGATGAGGCGTATCGGAAGTGAGAATCGTCAGGAGACGAGAGGTGAGGGTCAGTGGCAAATAGGGGATGGACTGGGCAACTGGAGTCTGGAGAGAGGGGAGAGAAGATGGCGGTAGGGCAGGATGGTAAGGACTGACCGAGGAAATAGGGCATAGAGCGTCCCTCAGCGCAAAGGGTGAGGGGAATCGGGGCGCCATTTTTTAAATTATGATTTGATATGAGAGAGAATTGAGTAGGAGATCGGTGACTAATATATGCCACGTGCGCAAAATGCGTTGAATAAGCTTTGAAATAAGCATTGCAAGATTGTGTTGATATTAATATATGTTCTGTATGCATATCGACAAGTATTTAGCCAAATTGTTAATCATCGCAAACAATTAAATTCCATTTAATCAAGAGCATAATCCTTTCCGACGCGATATGAGAGATACTAATTAATAATATTACACTACCAATAAGAAAATTCATGCGCATGAAAAACGAAATCGACTATCGGTTTATTAAGAGCAAAATCAAAGGCTGTTTCTGGGTAAAAGAGAAGAAGAAAATGGGGGAAAAAGAAAAATCGATGGATTCAATATTCCATTGTTTCGTGAGGGGGGGAGGGGGGGAAGGGGAGAGGGAGAGGAGGGTCGAGAGAAAGCCTCTTCAAAAACTCACATTCTCCTGTTTATTAGAGAGCAGGCCTCATTTTCTTAATAGAAAGGTAGACACAGAGATATTCCCTTCCCCGCACATGTAATCCCTCTCTAATTAATGAACGCTGCGGCCCCTCTCTCTT
>NC_051404.1:29498733-29498833 GCF_015228065.2 Penaeus monodon
CTGGGAAACGCGCATGAATTGACGGATGACTCATTCGCTCTTTTCGTCACATGCGCGCAGTGTTTGGGTGAATGAGGGGGGGGGGGGAGGGACGGAGATT
>NC_051404.1:29498870-29498965 GCF_015228065.2 Penaeus monodon
AATGGGAATCGAAAACAAAAGGAAAGTGTTTTTGATAAAAAAAGATGGAGGGGGAAGAGGAAGTTTATATGAACGATGGAACGAGGTGAATAATG
>NC_051404.1:29499010-29499743 GCF_015228065.2 Penaeus monodon
GGAACAAGGACATAGGAATAAAGCGAAAGGAGGGAATGGTAGAGAGAAGATAAGGAGAGAGGGATGTGGTTCACCGTCAAATGAGCTCATCAGACACGATATTTTAATTACGAACTGGTGTGGTGGAGAAACAGGGGATGGGGGGGGGGGCATAGAATGATAGACAAGATGAGGACAGGATGACAGGCAGAGGGAGACGGAGGTAGGGAGAGAGGGCATAGAGAGAGGGAGAGGGAGGGATGGAATAGAGTCAGGGGAGGAGAAAGAGAAAGGGGAGGGAGGAAAGAGAAAGGGGAGGGAGGGAAGAGAAAGGGGAGGGAGGGGAAGAGAAAGGGGAGGGGGGATAGAAAGGGTAGGGAGGGAAGATAAGCAGAGGAGGCAGAGAAAAGCAGAGGATGAGGGAAGAAAGCAGAGAGAGAGGTGGAAAGAGAAAGGGAGAGAGAGGGAAGAGAAAGCAGAGAGAGAGGGAAGAGAAAGCAGAGAGAGGGAAGAGAAAGCAGAGAGAGGGAAGAGAAAGCAGAGAGAGGGAAGAGAAAGCAGAGAGAGAGGGAAGAGGAAGCAGAGAGAGGGAAGAGAAAGCAGAGAGAGAGGGAAGAGAAAGCAGAGAGAGAGGGAAGAGAAAGCAGAGAGAGAGGGGAAGAGAAAGCAGAGAGAGAGGGAAGAGAAAGCAGAGAGAGAGGGAAGAGAAAGCAGAGAGAGAGGGAAGAGAAAGCAGAGAGAGGGAAGAGAAAGC
>NC_051404.1:29499888-29500023 GCF_015228065.2 Penaeus monodon
CGAAGGGTGGAAGAAGGGGAGATAGATAGCGAAATGAAAGGAAAAGAAAAAGAAAGCGGGAAGGACCAAGGACTGGAATGTACCGATGATGATTGTGAAGGGATGATGAGAATGAAACTTAGAAGGAAAAGGGAA
>NC_051404.1:29500055-29500212 GCF_015228065.2 Penaeus monodon
TAGGGGGAATAGGTGGAGACAGAGAGAAAAAGGAAAGAGAATTGAATTGATAATGTTGAAGAATAGAGGAAGAGGGGAAGGCGAATAAAAGAGGTCGCAGCAAATTCAAGATTAAAATAGGCGTTGAGAATGGAGGAAACGAAGAACTCACCCCAAG
>NC_051404.1:29501554-29502521 GCF_015228065.2 Penaeus monodon
AAACAACCAAAAAAAACCCACCCACCCCCCTCAACACCCCACCACCCCCACCACCGGACACCCCCCGGCAGAAAGACAAAAAAAAAACGACCCCACCCACCGACACCCCCTGACCCCCCACCCACCCCCACCCCCACGAACCCACCCACCCCTCATCCACCCCACCCAAAACCACCCCCATCGTCACACAACATCATTACCCGATTCAACTCCACCCACACATCACCAACTCAAGCAACTCACATCACCCCACCACCCCCATAATCACCCCACCACCCCCATCATCACCCCACCACCCAAAAGAAAATCATCACCCACCACCCCATCATAAACCCACCACCCAATCATCACCCCACCCCCCTCCTACCCCCACCACCACAATCATCACCACCCCACCCCACTCTCCCCAGCTCACCCCACCACCCCCCATCATCACCCCACCAACCACCCCCCATCATCATCACCCCAACCACCCCATCTCACCCCACCACCCCCACCATCAACCCCACCACCCCCTACTACAAACATCCCCACCAAATTACCCCACACCCACCCCCAACAACAACTACACACACCACTCCACTAATTCACCCACCACCAACAGCACAACCACACCTACCACTTCCCCACTAGCAACAAACCCTCACACCAACCTCACTACACACCAACCGCCACCACCCTCTTTAGCAACAGCACCTCCACCAACAACAACACAACACACCCCGCCCACCAACACCCACCCCCCCCAACCCTCTTTAGGCAACATCAAACGACCTCACAGCACAACCACCACACCTTCTTCCAACCAACAACCAACAAAAACCAACACACAAACCACCACCCAGCAACAACACCCCCAGCCACCAACTCCCCACGCAACCACTACAACACACCACCAACACAACATAGACAACAGCACACACCACGAAACACCAACAACAACACAAAGAACAACAACACAACGAAT
>NC_051404.1:29502979-29503327 GCF_015228065.2 Penaeus monodon
AAGACCCGAAATGCGCATGCTATCGACCTCAAGAGGCCCGGATGTTCTTTGTACTCGCGGCTGTAAATTTCTTGCAAGAATGGGTGCGTAAGGAGGTTGAGAGATTCAGGTGATGAAGGGGAAGAAGGAGAGGGTGGGATGATGGAGATAAAGAGGGGAGGAGAATAAAGCCATAAAAAAGGGGGTTAAAAGGTAAAGATAATGAAGCGCGGGGTGGTGGGAATGGATATTGAGGTGAGAGGACAGGGTTTGAGGATGATGAGAGTAAGGAGGAAAAGGGAGAAGGAATGAGAAAATATTGTAAAGAGAGAGATTAAAAAAGGTAATTACGGAAATGAGGAAAGTGAT
>NC_051404.1:29503424-29503617 GCF_015228065.2 Penaeus monodon
TATTTACATATTAATACAAGAACAGGAGTAAGCATCCACATCGTTTAGTAAAACAGTATAGCGTTTTCGGGCGAAGATCCAAGGGCTGGAAACTGCTGCAAGAAATTTGTTGTTGATTTTCAGTATGAAAAGTCTGCCGAGATGGCGGACGACAGAGAGGATATGAGTGCAGGCATTCGTGGTCTTGCCTCTG
>NC_051404.1:29503950-29504029 GCF_015228065.2 Penaeus monodon
GCGTGTCCTATCAGTTGATTTCTTATTAGTGATAACATTTTGACCAAAAGGGGATACTGGGAAAGGGTGAGGTGTACGT
>NC_051404.1:29504489-29504995 GCF_015228065.2 Penaeus monodon
GTGAGTCCTCTTGTCTTTTAGTATGCCTTTCTCCTAACTTTATCCCTTCTTATTTTCCTTTTTGCATTTTTATTTCATTGTTCCTATTCCCTCATTTATTTTGTCTCCCATTTCTCTCTTTTTTGCTCACCCCCGCCCAAACCTCACCATAATTTCCAAATTTCCATCTATCGTCCATGTCAGTTTTCTTTCTCTTCTCACAATGTTCCTTTTATTTCCTTTTTATATATATTTTTATTTTTATTTTTTATTTCCTCCCTGTTTCCCCCATTTTTTCCCCTCACGTCTCTGCCTTCTTTTTTATCTACGTCTATTTCTTTGTTTCTTACTTTCGTTTTTTCCCCTCCCTCCTCTCCCATTTTTTCACATGTCTGTCTCGTCCCTCTCACCCCCCCCCCTCCTCCCCGAAAGTGCGAAAGGAGAGATGGAATAATCGCTATTCTTTCTTCACACAAAGGAACAAAACGCCGCCTCGCTCCTCTCAGCCAGGCGGGCAGCTGCGGTCA
>NC_051404.1:29506491-29507064 GCF_015228065.2 Penaeus monodon
AAAACTTCTGTATATTTCCTTTTCCCCTTATTTCCGTCCTCTTTGTTTTATCATTTTCCTCGTCTGTGCCACGTTCACCGTGAGCTGACCACCAGAAAAGAGAGATCAGAAAGAAAATTGATTGGCGAGAAAAGCGCTGGGCGGCCGGGTCCCTGTCCGGCGGCGCTTGCCTCCCGCCGAAGGCCCGCCGCCCTGGGTCTCATTTGGGGCTTGGGGGCGCGGAAACCAAGCCCCGAGGAGGACAGACCTTCGTGGATTTCATTCCCGTTTTTCTTCTCGCTTTCTCCTTTTCTTTGGCTAATTTTCCTTTCGTCTTGTCTCTCATTCGTGGTTGCTTCTCTGCTTCTCTACTCTTACTTCTCTTTTATCTTCTTATTCTCGTTTCCCCCTTCTCTCTTTTCGCTCCTTCCTGGTCTCGGCAACCTTTCATTTCCCCTTATTCCTCTCTTCCATTTTCGTACTTTCCGTCTTCTCTTGTCAGACGCCTCTCACCTCCTCCTCCTTTCTCTCCTTCCTCCATCTTTTCCTTTCTTCTCCTCAGCAGTCATTCACCTCCTTCCACACACCCCCATT
>NC_051404.1:29507449-29507952 GCF_015228065.2 Penaeus monodon
TTTGGGCCGCGCGACAGGGTCGTTCGAAATCGCCCTTTAAACCGATTTTTCCGCTAAAGGGAAAAAAGGGGAGTTAGTAAACCTCTTGTGTCCCCAAAAGGGCGTAGGGGGAAAGTGGGGGCGTGTATTGGCGTAGGAAGGTGTGGGCGGTGTTGAAGGGGAGGTGGTGCTAAAGTGGGCGTAGGAGGAAGGTGTGGGCGGTGTCGAACGGGGAGTGGGCGTCCAAGTGCTGAAATAGGGGGCTGAAAGGGGGGCGTAGGATGAAGGGAGATTTTGGGGGGAAAAGGTGGTTTGAAAAAGTATTTTATGCGAAGGATTTCGATGCGGTGAGGGTGTGGTGGCGAAGGTAATAAAAGGAATGATAAGGTGAACGAAATAAACCATTTTTAATTTGGTATGGTGAATGTATGCTGTGCTTCATGTAGGAGTTGATTCATTTGGTATTTGGAAAATGATATATGATAATGAATGTTTTTTATAAACTTTCCTTTTTTTTGTTTTTT
>NC_051404.1:29508638-29508985 GCF_015228065.2 Penaeus monodon
TTTATTCGCACTTACGTACTTCATGTACGTAAATAACGCATAAGTATAAGCAGACAAGACTTGTGCGAGTTAGATACAACAAGGAAAAGAATAACGATTTTGCGACTTGAGTGAATGATCCATAAGGGTCAGAATGGGCTGTTAATGACGGAGGAGTAAGAGTTTCGAAGAGATAAGAGGGAAAACTGATAATTGCGGTGCGGGAAAAGGAAGATTATGAATCAGGATACGAGTTTGAAAGGAAAGGGAGCGAGGGGTAGAGATAGATTAGTGGGTCGATAATTGTAAGAGGTAGATGTGATGACGGATGGTAGGAGGAAGCGATGATAAAAGAGAGATAAAGGGCG
>NC_051404.1:29509476-29510256 GCF_015228065.2 Penaeus monodon
ACCATTTCCACAGCCGCCACCTCGTCCTCATCTCCGACCCGACCATCGCTGTCCAGGAGACGGGGCGGCAGAACCAGGATGAGATGACCACATCCTTTAAGCAGATCGATTTAAAGCAGAGTTGTCCGGTGCTTGCGTGGTCGCCTCGCGTCGCTCCAGGCACCAGACACTGTCCGTCCGCTCGTCTGGCACTGCTCAACAGGCGCCGGTGACCACGTGGTCTCGTCTACAAGGCAGGGTTATTCATCTGTTATCCACTTGTTGGTGTCCATGTGGTTAGTCACTTGTCTTTCGAATTGTCGGTGTCCACCTGATTATCCACGTGCTATCCACTTGTTCTCCACTTGTCGGGGTCCACTCCCGCACCGCCCTAGTACGTGTCAGTAGGTCCCCTTACGCTCGACCTCCCTCGCCCCTCCCGGTGCCACCCGGTGCCACCCAACAGGCACTGTCGCCCTCGTGGCACTGAGGAGAGCCACGACAGGGCGGCTAATGGTGTTAGTGTAGAGTTCCTGCGCCGAGGCAGGTGTTATGAGGGACACACGGTTGAAAGTCCTCGTCAGCGGAAGGCAATATCCGACCATCGAGGTGGATTTACGGGCGAAATCCCGGCTATGGTTGGTCGAGCTGGAGGAAATGGGACGATTCGTCTTGGGGCGAATTTGGGGCGAATTTGAGGGCGAATTTGGGGCTTCACCGACGGACTCCGAATACTGTGAAGCTGCGGCGCACCTGCGAGTTGTAATGGACACAACAACGAGTTCGTTGGGTAGGTGTATG
>NC_051404.1:29510496-29510618 GCF_015228065.2 Penaeus monodon
CTAATCAACAAATACACAGTCAGACGAACAAAAGAAAAAAATACAAGCGTCAGCGTCAGACGAAAGCCGAAGACTAGTCAGAGGTCGAGGCTTTGAGATAGATAGATACGCACACACATATA
>NC_051404.1:29510713-29510799 GCF_015228065.2 Penaeus monodon
ATATACACGCCCTAGGTAGCTCGCATGGGATGCTACAGTTCCTTGTGACTTGCTTAATGTGGAAACAAGGATTGAGAGACAATGAG
>NC_051404.1:29510890-29511501 GCF_015228065.2 Penaeus monodon
AAAAAAATAGAACAGCGTGTCTTTGTCACAGTTCACAGTCCCTCGCACCTCGCAGCCCGCACACCCATGCGTCACGAGGAAGAATCAGACAACTATTTCGGTCAGTCACTTCGATCGCCCTCAACCCCCCCCCCCCTCGCTAGGCATCTCAAAGACTTTTTTCTTTCTCTTTTCCTTAAAATAATAGAAAAATATATAAATAGATCAGTAAACATTTTTTTGTCTCTCTTTTTTTTCTTGTATTTCTTTTTCTTCTTTTTTTTCTCCCTTCGAGTAAAATTGGACATCTAAGAAGTGCCAGGGAACTTTGTGTGGCACTTTTAAGAAGAGGATTTGCCAGAAGTGCCTCATTTGTCGGCCGAGTAAACAAGCGAGAGCCGCCGCGTCCGTCGGTGTGAGTCGGAGGCCGAAACCTCTGTTGCTCGGGGAAAAAGGAAAGAATCGCACGCCCGACCCGACCGACGTCCTCCTCGATCGCGGTCGGATCTGCGGAGTCCATCGGCGGGACGGGGGGGGGGGGGGGCGCTTTAGGGGTTTTAGGGTTTTGGAGTTTTAGGGGGGTGGCATGCCGGTGTACCTTATGCGTTTGCTTTCTTTTCGCTCTCTGTGTC
>NC_051404.1:29512259-29512513 GCF_015228065.2 Penaeus monodon
ATCCGAGAAGGGACGGGGGGGGGGGGGAGGTGACCCACGCAGGGCCGAAGATGACATTGTCGTGTTCACTTCAGTCGAGGAAAATTCGGAAAACGGTGGTCATTAAGGCTGAAGAACCGCCCGGGGTTAACAGCTGGGAACAGGAGGGAAATGCGGCCGGTATGTCTTTCGTTAAATAAAGGAAACGTGAAAGGTGAAAGGATATTCAGGGATAAAGTATACCTTCAGAGGGAATTTGCCTGGGTCGTGTTTCA
>NC_051404.1:29512629-29512892 GCF_015228065.2 Penaeus monodon
TCATGAGGTTTCAGTTCGGTTAAGGGAAAGCGGGACTGCGTAAAGGTTTTTTTTTCCCCTTGATTTATCTTTATTATTTTTTCCCTTGTCATTTAGCTTCCTCCTTCGCCTTTTTGTCGATGTGGTGTTTTACCGTGTAGTCCTCTTTCTTTAGAGCTTTTAGAGTCAATAAAACGGCGGATATAGAGCTCATAGAAGTCTTTTGAAATATTTTTCCCCGCCGTAATTCAGCCCGAATCCCGGCGGATCACAGACGCTCTCGA
>NC_051404.1:29512912-29513172 GCF_015228065.2 Penaeus monodon
GCCAATCACGCGCCGCCACGTCACACTTGTTCCTCCTTTTTCCATTGGCTGTCTAATCGGGCTGAGTCGTGACGTCATGCGGCCAACGAGGGGTCGCTGGCGTTACCTCTGTCGTGTGAGAAAAGCTTTATGGCGAAACTTTGATAATGAAGGAGAGGTGTTGGCTTGGCTGGGACGGATGTTTTCTGTTTTAGGAGGAGTTGTGGCGCGCTGCGTGCGCTGGCCTGGAGGCGGAAGGGATGCGCCTTACTCCTTGGAAA
>NC_051404.1:29513887-29515163 GCF_015228065.2 Penaeus monodon
TGCAGATTGGTTTGCAATCAAATCTGGTAATATCCAAACTAGGTCTCGACGGAAAAAGTTTGCAGAACACTTTTCTGGGTTTCTCTTGTAAATTTGTACGTTATTTGATGTTACCAAACCGCCTCATTATAGTATTTATTGTTACATGCTGTATGTTTAGAATCCTGAGAACTGTACATGAATGTCTTATTTGTACATATTTTATTTTGTTATATACCTTTGAATGTTGATGTTGGTTACATTCTTCTTGCAATAATTTTCTAAGTCATTTTTTACTATTAAGATTCCAGCAATTAATATTCCAAGATTTATGCCCATTAAAATGTTCTTCTTAACTTCCATGCTAAGATACTTGCAAAAAGTTTCCTATGAAATTACGTACCTTGGCAAGATAAACGCTAATGTGGCTATCATTTACAATATTGCTTCCAGCGCTACTTGGAAAGCTCTTTGTAAGTGAGCTTCGGTACAGGGGATATTATGTTATGGGTATCCTTGCTGAGTCGGTTTGTTTTACGCTGCAAAGTCTGATATTCTCATAAAATATACCTAGTGATGGTGTAAAATATCATTCTTTTAAATAACAAGTACAGCCTACTCTACGCTATACCTGCATGAAGATATCAGCTTATTTTCCTTTAGTCCACGGTTAGCTATGCATTCCTAGACACACCTAGATGCATTTGATATATAATTCTGACATTGTATTACAATATTACATTATAGACAGTATATTATTCATACTCCCCATGGCTTTTGTTAATTCCTTTGAATACATTGCTGGGGACACATGTATATCAAAGATATACCACAATCGAATATACTACTTGTATTTATGAGTTGAATTTATGTTCACATCTTTGCAGCCAGATGACTTAATTTTGACTGCGACCACCAGCCTGTATCTACCAGTTAAACAAGAATATATCCAGATATTGTGTAGATGGAAAGACCCCCAGAAGGCCACCCGAAGACATCGTTTATTCATTTCTATTGCCAAACTCCCCTTAAAATATCAATATCTCACCCTGGTCTTTCACATGAACCTAGAACAAACCCATATGCCCCTCCATGATAAACTCTAGCATGGACTCGGTACTGTATGAAATCTTAGCAAGGAACAGTTTTTATTACTGTTTTTGCCGACTATCGGATAAACTCGTATCCCAACGATGCTGGTAGATAATTAAAATAGGATGTGGTGCCCCGTAGAGTTTAGTATCTGTAACGACATATTTTGCAGTGAATAAATGATGCAGGGGATGGGGATTCAAAA
>NC_051404.1:29516177-29516457 GCF_015228065.2 Penaeus monodon
AGGAGAAGAGGGGAAATGAGAGATGAGAGACAAAGACAGACGAGAACGGAGAATTTACAGGCAGGGCCCACAGGGCCAGGTGAGAGGGGCCGCGTAGATGACGGTGAGAGGGGGCCGTCTAGAGAGAAAGGTCTTCAGCTAACTGATAAGGAGGCTGGTGCGGGTCGCGATAAGGGCGCCCCTTGGAACGTCGCGGAAATTGAATATTGAGGCTCCAGGGTAGAAGGGGCGCGGAGGGGGGGGGGCGAGAAAGGGGGCCTCTCCGATAAGAGGAATGGTG
>NC_051404.1:29516548-29516853 GCF_015228065.2 Penaeus monodon
AGCTGGTGATGTAAAAGATAATAAGATAATATAATCCGTAGGGCTATAAATAGAAAAATAAGCCCCTTTTTTGAGCCTTCAACCAACATATTCATCGTCCAGAAATGTTGAATATTTGAACAGACCTGCTCCAAAATGAAAATAATACTAATTGAATTGCGTAATTATCTATCATTAATAATCCCCCGTAATCATTCTCGCATAGTTGTCTCTACACCAGAAAGATCGCAATGACGCGACCTCTGGGTTTTCATGGCCGCAGACTTTTCATTCACCCGAGTTACAGGTGCACTTTGCACTCACGG
>NC_051404.1:29516884-29517354 GCF_015228065.2 Penaeus monodon
TGCCTTGCAGCCCGTTCCTCCTTGGTGTCCTTCATTACTGTTTTGGTAATCTAAAAACGCGGAGTAATTAGGACTTCCCGAGATCCCACAATGAGTACTTTTGCTTAATTAAGTTTCTGGAAAGTGAGCTTTTTTTTTTTTGTTACTCTCTCTCATCGCGTAATAATTATTGTTTTTAAAATATAAAAGCAAAAGTTATCTTGTATCATTTGTGCATAAGTCATTCTGTTCTTTATACACACTGATATACAATAAAATTATACATACTTAACAAAAGAAACTTTTTTTTTTTAAAATACCAGTTATACTATAACCATTATAATTCAGCGAGTTAGTTAGTAGACAAATTTACAACCATACAACTTTACAAAAGAGTCCCATCGGATGTTGGCAGATAGAACCCCCCACACCTTTATATACAGATGCATAAATAACACACACCGCCCCTGATACAGCATACGTCTCGGGGA
>NC_051404.1:29517430-29517681 GCF_015228065.2 Penaeus monodon
GACAGGCTCCGCAAACAAAGGCACGGCCAAGGCGGAGATATAAACTGGGCTTTTGCTTCTGCCTCTTTTGCCTTTGTTCTCAGACTTCGGATCTGGCTGCGCGGGCTCCTGCGTTTTCTTTCCCGTCCTGCTTGCGCGTTCTGGTCCGCGTTTTTTTTTCGTTTTAGTTGTGGATAGTCCTCTGCGGAGAAGGATACGCTTTTTTTTTAGGGGTTGGTTTGCTTTATTATGCGTTACATTGTGTGTGTGTG
>NC_051404.1:29518802-29518921 GCF_015228065.2 Penaeus monodon
TTACACAGCTCTCTTGCCTCATACATACGAATATCACTGAGAAATACCTTTTCCTTTTTGTACAAATAAAAGAGAAAATAACTCCAAAACGTCTCGCTGCTCCCGGCATCAGCTCAGCG
>NC_051404.1:29518948-29520056 GCF_015228065.2 Penaeus monodon
TCTTTCTCAGCACTGAAGTGACGCTGTTTTTAGGACTGTGGCATCCTGAACACCTCCTGCGGTAGTGCTCAGAGCGGCCTTTGAACCATCCCGTCGGGTGCGAATAGGATGCTAGGATTCCCTTGCAGCCGGAGAGGTCAGGTCACACAAAACGGGAGGATATCTGGTCGACGGTGGAACTTTCATCTTTTTTTTTTGTTATTGTTATTTTGGTTATTTATTTCTAATGATTGTACTTGGTGTGACGACTTGAGAAGAACGACGATGATAATGAGTATTCAGCCTAGCTACTATACTTATAAACGAATGTCAACTAATTGGTACATAATAACGACTCGGGAACATAGCGACTGCCCGTACGAAATAGGGAATCTTGAGGAAAACGAGTGTTGGTACAAGCTCCGAATTTTGACACGAACGCAATAACGTTTTGCCTCAGATGAGCGCAGACTTGCATCGGCGGAGACCAAACGCCTTTTTAGCCAGCAGAAGGCATGTTACGAAACCGAGTGAACAGGTATACCTAACACCTCGTAAGTGTTTTGCCGCGATGCTCCTTTTAGCATGATTGGAAATAATAAAATCCCTCACAAGGGCGTTGATCCTACCCGCCCGCACGCGAAAATCACCCATGTTGAAGCAACTAAAGGATGTTTCCGAGATATAATGCGATCGCCTTCCGAGCTGGAGGCGACGCAGGTCCTGTCAATAAGCTTTATGCATAACTGATATAGAGGCCACCATTTTTCACGCTGCAGATTTCCTCCTCCTCGTTGCAAAGAAGGAAGAGGAACAGCGTTTGCTCGTTCGCTCTTCCTCATGCATTTGCACCGAAGAAGACTCCTCACGGCGGTGGCCATTTCGGAGTTGGTTGAGGCAGGGAGATGGTGGTGACTCGCAGCTCTGCTTTGGTCTGAGTGCCTCATCAGTCTGGTCGGCTACGAAGGAGTGACTCATTAACCGTCCGTTGCTGACTCACCGACCTGAGGCGCCGACTTAGAAGTGACGTACCCGCCGCTGCGCCCACGCGGTCTCCAAGGGGCAGTTTTTGTGCTGTGGGAAAAGTCAAGATGAAATGATTTCAGCGAAAGTTTTATTTTGATCTGGT
>NC_051404.1:29520142-29520285 GCF_015228065.2 Penaeus monodon
CCCGACATTTCCGTGTGTCTTGAGATTTAATTTCATCTGTTTCACAAACTTCTGCCATGGCGAGGAAGTCGAACAATTTCCCGCGCTGTCCTTGGGTTCAGGAAGAGGATCTTGCGGGGTCTCGATTCCGTTCGTCATTTGTT
>NC_051404.1:29520826-29521102 GCF_015228065.2 Penaeus monodon
ATACATTTTTTTTATCTACTTATTCATTTATTTATTCATTTACTTTTTTCGTTCCTACTGTTACTAAATCCCAGAATCATGTACACAGCACACGCTCGGCATTAACTGAAACAGATTGTCTTAGGGAACAATGAACCATCGGTGTTTCGATAGAATTGTTAGATCTACCTGTCAATTACGGGCAGGCGAGTAAGCCCAGCTGATCAATAGCCACACCTGCGTCTTCGGAAGCGGCTTGCTGTGCTTCCGTCCGAGGTGAGAACAGCGTGCAGAAGA
>NC_051404.1:29521257-29521367 GCF_015228065.2 Penaeus monodon
GTCGAATCAGTGTTTCAGATATGTTGATACGACGAGGATCTACGCTATCCATTTCCCCTTAAGTAAAGACAGCTATTTCCCTATGGGTAAACTAGCATCATCATCATCAC
>NC_051404.1:29521414-29521789 GCF_015228065.2 Penaeus monodon
CAGAAATTATTTAGTGTAGTTATTTTTACAAAATTGATGTTTAGTTGTCACACAGAGCGAAGTATGAGTTAACTTAACTCAACTGTCTACGTTACGTTTTTCTTTCCATTATCCAACGCAATCGGATAAACCTTGAATAATAATACTTTCGCTCCAATCCCGATTTAGTCGTGACATGAAACTAAAGGTATTGACTGTGACATGACAAGACATGACAAGCAAGGGAAGGTAAGACTATCTTTTGATGCGTGTGTGCTGGGTAGGCCTACCGCTCACCTACGTGACCCAATCTCGCCTCATAAGATTAACCACTTGTTCTTATATAATATTCTCTTTGTATTTCGGAACGGAATGGAGGGGTGCTAGACGCGCCCC
>NC_051404.1:29522371-29522655 GCF_015228065.2 Penaeus monodon
ACCTACAACCTATTGATTGTCTCTCGTAGGTATGTGGAGGCGCCGTGCCACTCGCCAGGGGCACAGAGGAGACCAGCGCCCCTGCGTGACTGAAAGGGCTTCTGGCCAAGTGCTAAGGGCGTCTGTGGAGGGTCTCGTCCCGCGCCGACGCCCGAACTCCGCCGGGACCGCCCACGCCCTGTCGCCCTGAGAATATCGAGGGCGCGGAGCCGAGGAGAATTTTGCTTCGTTTTGGATGCGTCTGTCGGTATGAGTGTGTGTTGTTGGCTGTATGTTTATCGAAT
>NC_051404.1:29522758-29522923 GCF_015228065.2 Penaeus monodon
TGCGGCATACTTGGAATTTTAGAAATGACTTCATTATTATATGTACGACGACAACACCATTGCATTCATTATATAATGAATGCAATGGTGTTGTCGTCGCTATAAGGAGAAAACTAATTATGATATCAACGGTCATTAGGCTTACAGTTGTGGAATCGGTTAGGG
>NC_051404.1:29523242-29523575 GCF_015228065.2 Penaeus monodon
CAACAAATATAAAAGAAATAATGACGATTAAAACAACCTCAGTGATCATATTTTGAAAGCCAACCGATTCACCAATCGCACCCTAAAGGAAATACAGTTGCAACAAAGCCATTTCGTTGCAATGCATTTTAAAGTCACACTCGGGGCCAGGTACAGGATAGAACATAATTGGTGGAACTAGTAACTGAAATCTTTGCAAGTCAAGCCATTGCAAGCCACCTCTGCAACAGCGCCGGGGAACATCTCTCATTTATCTCAGGGCTTGCAACAGGTTAGAGAGAACCGGGGCTGCAGTGACGGGACTTTAAATAATTTGTTCATTCTGTTCAGTTA
>NC_051404.1:29524743-29525058 GCF_015228065.2 Penaeus monodon
CCCGTGCAAGTAATATACAGATGAGCCGAGAGACCCCTTTCTGCGCTGCCCAGTTAACGCCGTGTTTGCCTTAGTGACCGCTCTCGAGGCCTGCTGCAATCAGGGGACCAATGTGTGTGTGTTCCGATGGTCTCGCCAGCGTAAATATATACCCGGCGCCTTTGCCAAATGTTTTTATTTTTATCTCTTTTTATTTGCAATGGTGACGTTTTAGCATAACAATGTAATGAACGTTCTTGCAACAGCCGCGGAGGGAGGTGATAGCGAAAACAATTTGGTGCGAGATGGACCCGCTCTGTCGTTGGTTAAATACGC
>NC_051404.1:29525136-29525246 GCF_015228065.2 Penaeus monodon
TTCCTCTGCTCTTTTCCAGGGTAGGTTTGGTTAGAAGACATTTTATTTTTCCTAAGACGGTGAACAGTCGTGGGATTGCGCTTTGTTAAGGCATTTTGGCCTTTTAATCA
>NC_051404.1:29525377-29525988 GCF_015228065.2 Penaeus monodon
GTCAGTTCGACACTCAGGCTTCTGTTATTAAATGAAGATTGGCATTTTTATTTTTATTTTATTTTCCCAATAGTCTATGCTTTTATTTCCGTTGATGTCCAATTTTCTGTAATTTTGTGACTGATCTTTTCTATCATTTCCCTCATCCTTTGGAATACTATCGCTCATTTATTATTTCATCTTCATTTTTTATCTCTGTCATCATCTTTTCTGTCTTTCATCTTCATCTTATCTCCCTTTCACCATCTTTCCTCTCTCTCCATTTCTTCATCCACAGAGTAAATTCATCCACATCCAGTAGCCGCAACAAGTTATTCGAAAAAAAACGTAAATTCCTTGTATTCCACTCGATCAAAATGGAAAGGCCGTTTTCAATATCGCTTTATACAATTCCAAAATGAAATATATAGAAATGGACTCGCGTGTGTGACGACAAACAGGATAGAATTTGGATATTTCAAACGCAATAACAGCTTTGTCACTTTCTACTGTACACTAGGGTTTATTTCATTTTCGTTTTGGGGTTTGCCGAAATGCTTGTTCAATTTAACGCAGACAAATATACTGCGTGAACAATACCGCTCGGTTTATATTAAAAGTTATTATTACAT
>NC_051404.1:29526358-29526562 GCF_015228065.2 Penaeus monodon
TTTATGGAGTCCTTAGCAAGGACAAAGGTACACGAAAGGTTTAGAGAACAGTTATTAGATAATACAGAGGAAGAATGACCTATTAATAATCCGAATCCCCAAGCTCGCAGAACCCGGACCGGACACCTCATTAAGCGAATTCAATTCATTATAAAAGCCGTAAATAACGTGCAAATGTCCCCAACGCAGCGGGTGAGGCGAGTC
>NC_051404.1:29526715-29526819 GCF_015228065.2 Penaeus monodon
CTTCTGCTGCTTGTATCTGCTGATTCTTGGTGCGTTTTTTCTCTCTTGGTCTTGTTCCTTACTTTCTTTGCATGAATTTTGTCAGTTCTCTTTGTCTCTCCCAA
>NC_051404.1:29527192-29527437 GCF_015228065.2 Penaeus monodon
TGTACGAGTATATAGTATACATATCACACTAGCAAAGTCATGTCATTCGACGCCATCGGCCCAAGCTGTCTGCGTGATGTCACCTCAGCATATCTTGACTCATGATTGACTCTCTCCCTCCTTTCCCTTACCCCTGCCTACACGCCAACCCACTGCCTCTCCCTCAAAACCCAATTGCCCCCTACCCCCCCCCCTTCCATCTCACTACCTCACCCAATCTACGAACTCAAATAACACCCTCCCTC
>NC_051404.1:29527475-29527660 GCF_015228065.2 Penaeus monodon
CCACGTTCTCGCCCCCCCCTCCCCCGCCAGCGCCGTCGCCTTTCCCTTCGCCATATCAACACAATTCGCGCGAAACAATAGCGCTGGCGACGAGGCGATTTCCCGGCTTATCCTTCCGGCTACAATAATTGGTTCTGATGGTAATGACGTCGTTAGCAATGAAATGCGTGCGAGTTCGTGCACGC
>NC_051404.1:29527872-29528465 GCF_015228065.2 Penaeus monodon
TTAATATATATACCAGTGACTGCACTTGACGTGTCTCTTTTCCCAGCTTTCCTCATATTCCTACTACTCAATCTTGCAATTTTTTCCACTTGGTACTTGTCCTGATACCCATCTTTAACATATATTGCCGTAAATCAGTCTTGCTAACCATTACGTATCCTTACAGCCGTCTATTTACAATTAAATCAGTCATTTTTTAATACTTATAGATACTCATTTTCTTCTCCCCTTTCGCGACGCAGACGAAAACCGGGGATTCATTCGTACAACTCTATATATTTTTGGACAGAAAATTGCTTGTTTCTGAGAGTATGTTTATTTTCGCGTCCCTTTGTGTGCTTCTAAAAATGCGTTTCTTTTTTAGAAATGTTTAGAGTGATTCGGTCTGCACAATCAATTTATATAAATGCTGTAAAGGACTTAATCCGCGTGCCAAGGTATTTAGATGAAGCTCTGATGGGAAACCTGCAGCTTTCATGATATGTTCATTGAATTACATGTGAAATTAATTTATTGCTCTTGTATAAAGGTTATTTCTTGTCTATTGTGTTAGAACTGAACGTTTGCAAAATAAATTGAGAATGATAATGGTG
>NC_051404.1:29529275-29529429 GCF_015228065.2 Penaeus monodon
CTTTGAAGGGTTACGCCTGTCATCTTCCCCTCTACATTGGATATCTCAAATCGATTCCAATATGCTAATGGCGCTGGAGGTATCGGGCTCGTCCCACGGTGAAGGTAACGTCCTCACCACGGCTGTTATTGTCACAGCATCTGAGTGCTGGCGG
>NC_051404.1:29529885-29529998 GCF_015228065.2 Penaeus monodon
ACTACATACTATTAAATTATTTAAAATTTTTTTTTTTTTTTGAAATACTAAATTTTTTAAACGGAGGGGGAAAAAGGGCGCGAAGAATGAGAATAAAGAGGGGAAATGCTGAG
>NC_051404.1:29530023-29530227 GCF_015228065.2 Penaeus monodon
GAATTGGAGACGTAGGCAAACAAAGAAATGAATCAGGATGAAAATAAAGTTATATCTGGCTGGGACTCGAGACAATCTGATAATATTTGTGTGGCAGAAGTTTCGGGAAGAAAGTATGACATAATGTGAAAAAACTTCTAACATACGGAAGGAAGGTTTGATATTAGCATCGTAAGAGGTTTCTGTAGGCTAGGGAAAGGGGGG
>NC_051404.1:29531024-29531171 GCF_015228065.2 Penaeus monodon
CGAAATCTTCCACCGAATCTCTAGAACTAGTACGAGCTTATATTGGAAGAGGGCCGAGATTATATGTGATGATGTATACAGCACAGTGGCTTATAATGGAATAATAGCACACTGCCTCTTGAGCTTCCCGTTGGCTCTCTTATTTAT
>NC_051404.1:29532170-29532370 GCF_015228065.2 Penaeus monodon
AGGATATATGTCCGTAGATTTTTTTATTTATTCTATGTTAAAGGATAATATCGTTTGTAGCGTATGGTTTTCCGTTTTTAAGGTTTTCATGTATTGTTAAAATAGTTAAAAACGCATATGACTGTGGCGGTAAAGTAAGTAAGTATTTTCCAATTTCACTTTTTATGCCGACCAAGTACATGGCTATTTGTTCGCTCACT
>NC_051404.1:29534418-29534799 GCF_015228065.2 Penaeus monodon
CACACACACCACGCCTTTCTCTTCACTCTCTACCGATACCTTAAAAGAAAACGAGAATTTTCCTCCAATGAAAGGTTTACAGCAACAAAACTGCCGTAGATTCGCCATAACTTCTGTTTTAACCCGGCAATGCAGCTCGTAAAGTTGAATTTGGAAAGTATGGCTCGACCAGGCGTGGATTTACCGGGCTTTTCTCGCTTTGCTTTTTACTCGCCTTTTTCGGGGCGACCCATAAGTATTTTGAGTATACATAATTCGGGACCAAAGAGGATTAATATTATAAGACGCTGGAGGATTATTTCCTTTTGAACGTGTTTTTTCCTTACGCACGAGCGTGTGTGTATGTGTATGGGTGTGGTAGAGAGAGAGAGAGAGGGACTT
>NC_051404.1:29534998-29535243 GCF_015228065.2 Penaeus monodon
CGTGCGTGCGCGCGTGTGTATTTTAGTGTGTGTGTGATCCAGAGCATATTAATTTGTTTGTGTAAGCGAGTATGTTGCGTGACCATAACTGCTTGTTTGTACGTGTTTGTGCGCGACTATAAGCACATTCATGCAGGTGTTATTGCGTGTCTGGGTGTCAACAAACGCGCTGCAGTGACGGGTCGCAGAAGAGCCTGTGTTCTGCTCCATACTCCCTCCATTATACTTAAGCTTCTTAGACAAAG
>NC_051404.1:29535293-29535537 GCF_015228065.2 Penaeus monodon
CCCGTCTTTATCACCTGCCTCTTCTTGTTCTTTCTTTCTTGATTTGGATTCTCCCTTCGTCTTTTCTTCTTCTTCTTTTCCCGAATTTTTTTACTCTTTCTCCCTTTTCTCTCCGTTTGTCTGGTCTTTAACCTTCTTTTCCCTCCTCCCGCCCTTACTTTCCTCCTCTTGTGCATCCCTATTCTTCAAATTTACCTCTTTTTTCCTCCTCTTTTGCCTCTACTTCACCCGCTTCCATCTTGCC
>NC_051404.1:29536193-29536480 GCF_015228065.2 Penaeus monodon
GCAGCCTCTCTCTCATCACTCGGCCTCAGATGTACAGCCGAGTTGAGAGAAGTCCTACCCCCCCCCCTCCCGCTGGGAAGTTGATGCCGGGCGGGACATGGTCGAGGATCTTCAGTCTGTTGCCATTGCAGAGGCTGCCCTTGGGAGACGCGGGGTCGCCGGGTTTTATGGGCCTTGCAAGAAACCATATTGCAATTTAAGTTGAAATCCCGTAGAATGGTCCCGTGACAGCTGGGAGGGAAGTTGTCATGGTATTTTTTATATATACATTTTTTTCCGTGTTTATG
>NC_051404.1:29536506-29536710 GCF_015228065.2 Penaeus monodon
AGTCCCCGTCGCGGAAGAAAATTAATGCGGGACTTCTTATTTCCTGAAAAATGTCGTGACTTTTGGAATGTTGACAAAGTAATTTGTAATAATCTATCTTAAGTGCTGGAATTCCTTTCTGAGATTTTGTCATCAGATTTTTTTCTTGAATTCGTTGTTTGTGACACTTTTTTCATATCTTTTGTTATTGCTCCTTCTGTCTCT
>NC_051404.1:29536948-29537227 GCF_015228065.2 Penaeus monodon
TCAAAACCTACTTTACGAGCGAACAAATAATATGAACCTCGTCAGAGTAGACCATAACCATAACCCCATTTGTGTTAATATGTTATAAGAGTTAAGAGGTAAAGATATATTTCAACTATAACGGATATGAATTATGAAGATAGAAGACGAGAGAGGAGGTAATAGGAGAGAGAAACAGACAGACATTTAGAGAAGAGAGAGGAGGGAAGAGGAAGGAGAAACAGATAGACATTCAGAGAAGAAGAGAGAGAAGGGAAGACGAGAGAGAAACAGAGAATT
>NC_051404.1:29537310-29538110 GCF_015228065.2 Penaeus monodon
CCGACATATGCAACTCACATGCAAGAAACGGAGCTAATGATTGCTGACTGGAAATCAAACAAGCAATCAGAATATGCATGAAACAAGGAACTAAATTATGCAGATGAGATGAATAGGAGATGACTGACGAACCTGGGGATTTCCCCGAACTGCGCCGACATTCGAGAAACGTTCGCTCGCGTCTGGAAGGCAGAGGATACATGTACAAGGGAATGCTCGCATGAGAGGATACACAGGAAGAGGGTACACGCCCAAGAAGATATACGCACATGAGGATACAAAAGGATACACATGCAAGAGGATACACGTACAAGAGGAAATATGTACATGAGGATACATGCACAAGAGAATATACGTACATGAGGATATATGTACATGGGGATGCACGTACAGGAATATACACGTATAGGGAATACACGTATAAGAGGATACACGCAAAGGGATACTTAAACAAGGGGATGTGCATGCAGAGGATTCACATGTAGCAGGAGGATACACGTACACGAAAATGTACATACATGAGGATTGACGTACAATGGAATACATGTACAATAGAATAGGCACACAAAAGGATACATATTACCAGAGGATACATGTACAAGAGAGTATACACAGCAGGATATACGTACAAAAAGATACAAGTACAATAGGGTACATGAGGAAGTGCTTCAGAAAAGCGAATATAGATTTGTAAATTGATTTCACATGTTAAAAATATCATTCACATGTCAAGGATGCTGTATGTTTTTTTAATGAGATATACGATGTTTTTGTAGTGGTTATATTTACCGGAGCGAAGG
>NC_051404.1:29538268-29538834 GCF_015228065.2 Penaeus monodon
CGTAATGATTCATATTTCCCTTTTTCTAGCAGTCTAGCTTCCTCCCTTGATGCATGGTCGAATTAGCTCTGCATGTAGCGAGAACATCTTCATCTCATTTAGGAGAAAAAAAATCCCAAGAACAGTGTTACCTCGGAGAAATAAGAGTGAAGAAGAAGCAATACGTGGCAGTGATATTAAAAATCAACAGAGGGAATGCATCGTTTTTTTTTTAAGAATTGTTAACGTTTGGTCTTTCTCGACTCGAGCAGAAAATAAACGTGGACCTAAAAATCATGAAAAAGTGCTGCAGTAAAGAAAAGTTATCTTTTTCATTTTTTTTTTTCTTTGAGGGGAAGGATGGAGGAGGTAAGAAAGGGAAGAGAGGAAGGGGAGAGGGAGAGGGAAGGGCTGGAAGAAGGAGGGAAGGAGAAGAAGAGGAAGGGAGGAGGGAGAGGGATGGGAAAGCGTGGAAAGGTCTACTTTCCCTCGCGTGAGTCTGCTTCTTTCAATAAATTACTTTGGCAATTTTGAAAGGAGAGCATTTCTAGCCACCGGATGAAGTGTATGAAAAGACGATAAGATGT
>NC_051404.1:29539935-29540052 GCF_015228065.2 Penaeus monodon
TTGGGAAATACACCAGTATAAAATTGTTTTTCGTGCAATATTATTAAAACCATTTTGTAATCGAAGTAATGATCATAGTAACACATCAGATCGCCCCAACTGATGAAGTTTCAACAG
>NC_051404.1:29540150-29540390 GCF_015228065.2 Penaeus monodon
GGGAAACGGCCCCAAACTAATTTCACAAAGACCATTAATGCGGAAAAAAACAAACGTCATCAAAGATAGTAAGGGAAAACATATATTATCCCGTAAATCAAGAGTAAGATGATGAAAATAAACATATTTACCTTGGGGAAAAATGGCGGAATGGGGGGGGGGAGATCTCAGCAACAAGTCCGGTGTAGATGAATGGCTTTCAAATTCATTTATGCGAGTCATTATTCATTTGAAATTTAT
>NC_051404.1:29540646-29541061 GCF_015228065.2 Penaeus monodon
TCTAATTTATGGAAACGTTAATTAGAGTGGGAGCATTATCATAATACAAATAGGCATGTATGAAAATAATTTTCACCGGAGGAAAAATTGTAGATAGGCCTCTATACAAAAAAAAAGAGTATTTTTACGAAAGAAAATAACAGCAAATATCTTTGTATAAAAAAAGAATTTTGACCGAAAACGAAATTAAAAACAACAAATAGGCCCCTATAAAAATAAGAAGAATTTTTTCACCGAAGAGGGAAAATTACGGACAGCTGCTTTTCATTTTCCTGTTTCCATTTTTAAGCCTACCACTTTCCCTCCCCAGAAAAAAAAACTTTGGCTGATCGTTTAATCCCCTGAAAAAAGAAGGTTTTGAGAAATCGGAAATTATCCTAAAATATTTCTCATAACTGAAGGTGCCTCGCAAATA
>NC_051404.1:29541148-29541408 GCF_015228065.2 Penaeus monodon
TGTTCTGGACAAACCATATCACAAAATAAGTGCCAACCAGCGCTAACTAAAAATCAACATTCATTCCCAAAGTTAAAAATTCCCAGCCGTAATCCCGGGCCGCCTCCTCTCCCGCCAAATTGCCTCATAACCGCCGTCTCTCCGAGTCGATCACCAAGCGAGCAGAAGTTTACGAACGCCAAATTAACATCCGTTCAAAAGTTAGTTCATGTTTGGCTTCGCGCTAATTTGACGATGGGCGACGGGAGGTGGGGGGGGGG
>NC_051404.1:29542319-29542837 GCF_015228065.2 Penaeus monodon
AGCGTGATAATTACTAAAATAATATAAATTTGTTTGTTTTGTGAAGTGTTAAGACGCCATTCATGTGACTTCAGTGATGATTACGATAATTACCATAATATCCATCATCATCTAGATACATCATAAGAAGCAATACTGTTGCTATGATATTTTTCTCTATCTCAAAAGTAATTACCATTTTGAAAAATACGCAATTATTCAAAGTAATTATGATTATAATAAACACGAAATTATAATTAAAACGTAATTATTCAAAGTAATTATCATAATAATTACGTGATCATCTTCTCCCTCCGCTGCCCGGAACTTTCTCGAACCAGGGGGCGGAGCCTATTCAACGAGGGGGGCGTGGCCTGTCCACTTGCACCACTTCACACGAATGGGATGACGTCATTTTTTTTTCCCCTAGATTATGGCAATTGCTTCATTTGCGCGAGCGACATTTCTTTTTTTCTCTACTCTTGTTGCTTCTGTCAACTTATAAGAATTTATTTCGACATTTGGTCCGTTCTTAAGAC
>NC_051404.1:29542919-29543039 GCF_015228065.2 Penaeus monodon
AAGCAGAGATCGATTGAATGAGATCAATAGCATCATGATAGATTGCGGCAGATGAAATTTGGATATTCCGCAACTAAGTGGATCTGTGAGCGGTGTTCATTGGCCATTCATGAGGGTCGG
>NC_051404.1:29543248-29543343 GCF_015228065.2 Penaeus monodon
ACTTTCTCCACCACTCCCCTTCCCCCTGCCTATTCCCTCTCCCTTCCCTACACTCCCCTCCTACCCCTCTCCCCCTTACTCTCCCCTCTCACCCA
>NC_051404.1:29543396-29543592 GCF_015228065.2 Penaeus monodon
AATAATCCGATATCATCTTCAGATATTCAGACCACCTCATGTAAATATCTCTTTTTCTGGCGTCCCCTCTTCTCTGTCTGGGTAGAGAGAACACGCCATAAAAGCGACGTTGGGCGCGTATCCCTCCGAGAGACCCCGCGGCCCCGGCCACGAACACGGCGGGACCATAAATACGCGCCACCCAACGTAAACACAC
>NC_051404.1:29544058-29544324 GCF_015228065.2 Penaeus monodon
CTCCATCATCATCCACCCCTCGGAGCGCCGGCGCTGTGGAGTCCGCCAAACCCAAACAAACTCGGGGCTTCGCTGTGCCATAAAGCGGCTGATACTCGAGCATTCTGAGGAGAGGAAGAGTGAGGCTAAAGTTTTCGGTTTTGGCGAGGCGTGGGTTGGGGTATGTTCGGGTTGGGGGGTAAGTCGGAGGGGTAGGGGTACGTTAAGGGGATGGGGTGTTTTCCTTGCAGCCATGTTGGTGTCGGGTTTGTTGTGACGAGGGAGCG
>NC_051404.1:29544914-29545325 GCF_015228065.2 Penaeus monodon
TGCATTGCCTCCTCAAGAATAACAAAAGAGAATCCCTTATAACGAGACCTTTCGATTCCCAAGCAAGGGAGGAACAAGACGTACGAGGTTTGAGCTTGCTTTACAACGGCCGCGCTTGTACTTACACCTGTCGCAGCATAGGTAATCGCGCTCGCTGGCAACACGCAGTGCAAGAGCAAGGTTGCATTTGATGAATTGCGCGATTTTTATTTTTAGCGATTTATTTTTTTATTTTTTTATTTTTTTATAAGTGTATTTTTGTGTAGCTTTTATATATTCCTTTTTTTTCTTGCGTGAGCGAGCGGAAAGCGGTTTCAGAAATCGGAATGTATTTACGTGTTAGCGTGTTATAGCACATGGCTGAAATTTCTGGCTAGAAAATGATTTCGTTTGTTGTTTTCCCAGGCTGAA
>NC_051404.1:29546912-29547601 GCF_015228065.2 Penaeus monodon
TATATATGCTATGGCCATGTATCTTAAAAAACCCCAAAAGATATTATCCCTTTTTATCTTACCCCCGATCTATTTATCCAAAAAGTCTTCCAACCATTTATCCTCTATTTCCAATATACCCTACAGCCATGTATCCTATGTATCCAGAATATCCTACAACCACGTATCCTAAATTTCCTACGGCCACATATCCCATATATCCAACAGCCATATATCCTACATATCCCTCCCCGAGAGGTATGATCCACTTCATCCCCGCGAGATTGGCCTATATTCTTCACGTTGAGCCGCGATTTAAAAGGCGATGCCACATTTCTGGGTGTAAGCCTTCAATGGCTATTTAGTGATGTCTCTGTGTACGTATATTTTCTTCCATTTTTTAAAGTTAATTTCAAGTACTTTCGGTGTAATTTTTTTTTTTTTCATTTTTCTTCGTTTTTTCGTACTTTTTGTTTCTCCAAGATTTTGGATTTTATTTTATTTCATTTATTCATTTATCTATTTTTGTATTTTTTACGAAGTGGATGTGTTATCTTGGTATTTAAAAAAAAATACGTTTGTAATATTCATCCAAGCGTTCTCTCTGTAAAGTACAATTTAAACTTTTGAAACGGAACTAAGCTAATAGGCCTGAGATCAAGTGGCTATAACGAAACCATCGCATATATCCATAATGTACTGTCATGGAT
>NC_051404.1:29548353-29548619 GCF_015228065.2 Penaeus monodon
GCACAGGCACTCAAAACGGCCCCCTTTTCCCCGACACTAGAAAACACCAGCAAACGAAAAGCCCATATATTAGATGAGGACTTAAACCTTAGCTTTTATGTGTTAGCTTACTAAGCCGGGTCGAAGCGCCGCCATATTTTAAGGCGGGGATTACGCCAGTCTAAGCGCTCGTCCATACGTGGTTTATGGCCCCGCTCGGTAATGCTGAGTAATGGGGGCAGCACGACAGACAGACCGGGTCTTCGCCTCTGTCTGTATTTTCCTGC
>NC_051404.1:29549136-29549322 GCF_015228065.2 Penaeus monodon
TCACGCGCGCGCGCACTTCACCCGGTAATTACACTATTCTTCACTGCGGGCATGAACAAGCATTCATCTTAGGCAGGAAATGTACCGGAATAAGTCAGCTGCATGATTCATGACTGCTTGCTTCGCTCTCCGTCGGTGCCCTATCTCCTCTGGGAATGCGCGGGGACTATTAGAGAGATGCATTTG
>NC_051404.1:29549633-29549859 GCF_015228065.2 Penaeus monodon
TACCTCGTCTTTCTTTCCTTCATATATTATACTTACAACTTCATCGGCGATTTTGTTATCAAAACCGTACCTGCAAAATAAAAGAAAATTTGTATCAAAATTCTGCTACATTTAAATGACGAAATCATGTTTCTTGCGATAAATGTCATGGAAAGCCCACTGATATATCTATACATTCATTGTTTTTACAGTAAAAGAGCACTATTTGTGTTAAATAGGTTAACGA
>NC_051404.1:29551781-29551878 GCF_015228065.2 Penaeus monodon
ACGCGCATCCCTGCTCTCTGACTTTCCCTCCGCCATCTTTCTCTCCGGTCTGTTAGCGCGTCTCCCGAACCCACATCACTTACCTGTCACGCTGCAT
>NC_051404.1:29552009-29552251 GCF_015228065.2 Penaeus monodon
GGATATCATTAATAAAAACCTAGTGTCTCGACTGGGCCCTTGACTGCTACCATATGGACGGTCCTCGTGGCTTCAAAGGCGGTTCTGGCGCGAGCTCAGGGGCCAGCGCCCCCCGTGCCTGACGCCGCCCCGCGCCTGACGCCGCCCCGCGCCTGACGCCGCCCCGCGCCTGACGCCGCCCCGTGCCCGACGCCGCTCGGCTCCAAGGCGGGATCTGTGCGGGTGGCGCTCGGCGAAACAGA
>NC_051404.1:29553815-29553882 GCF_015228065.2 Penaeus monodon
GACAAAGAATCAATAGACTAAAACCCACACAGAGGTATGTAGACACATGTACGTAAGCGTGGATAAA
>NC_051404.1:29553914-29554255 GCF_015228065.2 Penaeus monodon
GTAAAAAGAGCAAATCACAGTGAATGATGATGGAAACATTAACAAAGTGAAACAAAAAATACGGCAGCCAATCAACAAAACAACACAGTGCAACAGTAACAATATGTTAACAGACAAAACGCGAAATAACCGAACCGATGGAATAACACACAAACGAATAAATGAAGGGGAATAAATGAAAAAGGAAAGGAAAAATAGATAGGCAAACACACACACGCAGGAACATCAGAGGGATATTGAATATGCCTGCCAACCTGACTCTTTGTTTATGCATACACAATCTAGCTGTAAGCAGGTCATATCCAGCAGTGTACAGCAGCAGAGGGGATGCAGGAAGCGGG
>NC_051404.1:29554499-29554582 GCF_015228065.2 Penaeus monodon
CAGCAGAGCGTAGACCAAACAATGCAGGATCGCGTGGCAGCATCCTGACTGGATTTTTCTCTTCCTCTTTCCTTCCTTCTGTG
>NC_051404.1:29556671-29557663 GCF_015228065.2 Penaeus monodon
TCCCTCTTTAGCCACTAATCCAAAAATGTAAACGTGGAAAATCTATTCACTCTCACTTTGTTCTCTGTTCTCAAAGGAGTATGAATCATTATCTGGTCTTGAACAATACGTCACTGCTTCTGTGACGTACTCTCTCAAAACACTTTAATGACGTCTTTGAAGGTGCTCTGTTGCCAGCTCTGACGCAGACGCAGCCGCAGCCGCAGGGGAAGGTCTTGTAATGGGAGGCCGGTTAACGAAATAAATATGGTGCGTATACCTTCGTTTGTCTTTCCTCGTGGTGCCAAATGCTCTATATATGTCTGCATAATATCCACACATGTCATGCGCGCGAAGACATACACGCAATATTATTATATAATTTCAGAAAGGCCGCTTCAAAAAGAGAAATTATATCGCCGGAATAATCCGACAGCATTACAGTACAAAACACGACACAAAGTCTGCGGGATCTACACATCCATTTTCAGTCTCAACCTAAGGACTGGATTTTCTCTACAACTTCATGTTCTGTAGCATCGTTGCGAAATGTTGCAATGCCAAATCTTGGTTGCATATCTTTTATTTGATTTTTTTTTCTAAATATCATGTATAAGATTATCGCTTATACCCACTACGCAAAGAATCAAAACCAAAGACATGAGTCTCAAGAATATGCCACGATACCGTGTTCAATTCTTTGAAGAATGTAACCCGCAGTGCGTTCCAATGATAAAGTAAAGATTGCTATACAGTAAATCTGGTTTGTGTTTTTTTCTACCATTACTATACCAATTTTCTTCTTTCTATTATCTTATAACACATTAAGTCTCCATGTAATCTAACTTTATGTATAGTTAGTTTGAACTTAGACAGCTGAAACAAACATAAGAAACTCCACGTGTAGCTCATTTTGTTACAAACAATCCCGCAATGTATTAAAAAAAAAGTACAATCTGCAACAGGAAATGGAAGAATTTCGATATGAATGCTTTGCGCGGACCCCCCCCCCC
>NC_051404.1:29557684-29557858 GCF_015228065.2 Penaeus monodon
GCTGTTCTCTCCTCCAACAAATGAATGCAACGGGATTTAAAAAAATTGTATGCAACTATTACACTGATGTATCTGTTCAGTCTGCAAAAGGAGTGAGTCTTGTTGGTATCACATTAGTAGCATGAAGAATAACTATGCGATACACAGAACTGAATCAACTTTAGTGCTACTGAC
>NC_051404.1:29557878-29558322 GCF_015228065.2 Penaeus monodon
TCGCTAACGTCTCGGAAATAATTTTATAAATCCAAAGGACACCGGATCAGTTCAATTTACTTTTTTTTACATGCTCATACTGACCTATCTTTCGGAGGCGTCGTCTAAAAAGTGGCCTGAGGAAGCCTCTGACCAGGATCTTGGTAAATGGTTAATTAGAATCTTAGTAAGAAACACATTAAGATCTTAGTAAGTAATTAATATATCCCATTGCTTCCTGGAAGTATTGCAATCTGTGTCATTACGGAAAAAGTCATCATATAGGCTTGAAATCTCTTCATAGTTCCAACAACATTAGAGTAGAGCAGGAATACCGAGTTTTGTGACAGACTGGTGACACGAACGACCAGGAGAGACAGAGAAACTAGGAGCGAACCTTGTCGTACAGCTCAATGGACATTATTACCATGTGAGACACTCTTCCGTGCCAAATAGCATGAAATC
>NC_051404.1:29558847-29558951 GCF_015228065.2 Penaeus monodon
TAATTATGATGCAAAGTGCCTGTTTGCATTCCAAACGATGGCAGCTTGCAACAGTAAACTTCCCATTTTGCAACAGTGCAAACATGTCCGCTCACCAAGCCCAA
>NC_051404.1:29560313-29560715 GCF_015228065.2 Penaeus monodon
CACACGTCTCTGCCTCTTTCTTGTTTCTTTTCTTTTCTTCATTCAAGACTGAGAAATAGAGTGAAAATATTTTACAACGCTATTTAATGTTTATTTACTTTTTTCCCTCTATGCCATCGAAGATCTTTAGTCTGTAAGGAATAGAAAAAACTCAACATTTAAAATAATTACGTTACATCCCTATCACACTTCTAAGATTTTATATCAGTGTTTAAACTACAACTTCGCCAACGTGTTCAAATTATTAAGCAATACTCGTGATATCACAACTTTGCCGCTAGTAGCACCATAAATAAAACCCTTTTAAACAAAATACGCTGAAACACACGCAGACTTCAAGTTTTCACATCAAACAGCATAGCAACACACCTGTTATTTTATCTTTATCTTTCCAAAAGCTCC
>NC_051404.1:29560791-29560989 GCF_015228065.2 Penaeus monodon
CAGTGTTTCACCAAAAAGCTGATGCATCTTTAACCAGGGCGGCAGAGGAGTTCGGTCAACATGGCAGTTGAGTTTATGAACTGCAGTAACAAATTTTGGGTCAATGTGCACGAGATTCAACCATAAAGCGAGCTTGGCTGACGAAATTGATGCGAAGCAGATGCGCATACGCACTGGTAGGAGGGTCGGAGAAAAACA
>NC_051404.1:29561894-29562613 GCF_015228065.2 Penaeus monodon
TCAAAAGGAGAAGTAATGAAAAAGGAAATATATTTAATCAACTTCCTCACCGCATATATACTTATCTAAGAATATAAAGTGCGATGATTTGCTGTTTTCCCTTTTCGCAACTTCAATCTAATTCTCTCCTATTCCCTTCTACATTCCACTATTTATTAATTTCTTTTGCAAGGTTGTTTTCTTTCTTTTTAATTAATACCTATACCACGAGGTCTTACGTATGGGAAATGGTGATTAAAAAATCCAGATTAACAGAAAATTATATCAAGAGTCTGTTTAATCACAAGAGACAACGGAGACAACAGACAAAAAGTAACACTAGGTAAGAATATCGAGGTAATATCTATATAATAATATACTGATACGACCAAAAGTATTTCCACAGATTGCATCTTTCCTCGTTTCACGAAAATAAACAGAAAAGTGACAAACGATAACACTAGCTAATAACGGGGAAATAATATGGAGATAATAATAACATCATAGATACTGAAAACAAAATAGGAAGTGTTAGCACAAAATGATAACACCAAATCAGAACATCTGAGCAGTGTCTCTAACTCTACGGGCAATCCACACCGCTTTTCGAGGCTCCGATTGCCTTTCGGTTTGTAAACACAACTGGGAAAAAAAGGAATATTTAATAATACCGATAAAAAAAATCATTGAAACATTACTCTCAGGAAAATACTTCAATATATTGTATTTTTCAGATCTAG
>NC_051404.1:29562720-29562900 GCF_015228065.2 Penaeus monodon
ATGTGTGGTTCAGCATGTCACAGTCACTGCGCTACGGCACACTAACCTTAACTAATAATAACACTTCCAAATGAGGCTTATCACTTTGTTCCATCTGTTTCTCTTTCGTGCCTTCGGGCGGTGGGCCATACGAGCCCTCCCCTCCCCCCCCCCCCAGCTTATTTACACATAAATGCAAAT
>NC_051404.1:29563138-29563521 GCF_015228065.2 Penaeus monodon
GCACTCCCTCTCCTTCCTTCGTCTCGAAAACCCTTTCTGAAGAGGTACTTTCGGGCAACATTATAGGCCTACCTCTTCTCCACTTCCGGTCCTTGGTAGGCCTATGCACGGTGAGGAGATTCGCCCCCCCCCCCCCTTACTCATTCCCACTCCCCCTATCCCTTTCCGATGCTAAAGGGCAGGAAATGTAAGGGGAAATGAGGGGGAGAAGAGAGTGTTATTCCCCTCTCGATATCACGAGGGAGAAGAGGGGTTGTTCCCCCTCTCTCCCTCCCCCCATTTCGCCCCCCCCCCCCTTACCGCCCCTTTGCTCTCTCCCTCAAGACATTCGGAAGGAAAACCTAAAATTAATATCCTCAACGTGTGGTCGCTTCCGGTTTTAT
>NC_051404.1:29563579-29563707 GCF_015228065.2 Penaeus monodon
ATACGCAAGCCGGGTCATGATTAGAAAGGTATGTCTGACCTTTACTCAAGTCCACGTGTTTCCCGGGCTTCCCCCACCCCCACCCCACCCCACTTCCCCTCCTTGTGGTCACTAGCAGTACACGTGAA
>NC_051404.1:29563753-29563856 GCF_015228065.2 Penaeus monodon
CCCTTCCAGAAATCGTGACCTCTCCTCGCTCCTCACCTTGACCTCGAACACGTATCCATCACGCTCAAACAACCGACTCGGCGCTTGAAACAACGCCATCAAT
>NC_051404.1:29563909-29564087 GCF_015228065.2 Penaeus monodon
TTAACACCCCCCACCTCTTTTCCCCCTAATACCTCACCGCAAAGGCCTTTGTCATCATCCGTCCCGTGTCCGTGATATTCTTCCCCGCGCATCGTAAGTCCGCTCATAATATCTGATACGACTCGCGCACGTGCAAATAGTTCCGTTATCTCGGTTGTAAATACACACACACACACCA
>NC_051404.1:29564278-29564691 GCF_015228065.2 Penaeus monodon
CTTTTCCCCAATCCATCTGCTCATCCAACACACGCAGGGTCATCCATACAGCCAACTGTGTCGTTACGCTCATGCACTCTTTACCGAGTTCGGCGTCGATTTTAGGAGCATTTCGTGTGTCGTCAGTGTGGCCGAATGCCCCTTGCAGTAGACCATTAATATACTTTTTTATTGGTTGTCAATACACCATTATCTCAGCCTGTGATGTCTCGGCAGGCGTAGTATTTCTAGGTATTGGAATCGTTGGAAAATAAAGAGTAATATTAATCATGTAAATGCTGTGACTTTAACGACACTGTAACGCCGGATTTCATCATAATTCACGAACTTGTGCACAATAAATCCCCAAACTTAAAATTATATATCCAACGATGAACACGTGTTTGAAAAAAAAACACCATCACAACACTAAG
>NC_051404.1:29564728-29565895 GCF_015228065.2 Penaeus monodon
CACAACCATTACTACAGTTTTAGAAAAAGCAAGATAAAAAATATATACAAAAACTTCTAACCCGCGTCCGTAAAATAAATCATTTGCTCAGCCTTGGCAACACTTTTAGAACGGCGGAAGTGGTGGTCTTCCCCTCAGTTTTATAGGTTATTTTGGGTTTCCCCTCTGAAGTACACGACCCAGAAGGTGGGAGGATCTGAGGCGGGGGGGGGGAGGGGAGACGCTTTTAAATGTCTAAGATGGAAGTTAATTTTCTGTGAAATACAACAAGAGATCGCTTTTGGGGAGGGGAGGGGGTCCTCAGAGAGGGGAGGGGGGCGGGAGGAAGGAGGAGCCGGATCCGCTTCAATTTCCCACCAGAATTTCCCTTTCATTACAACCTGGATATCTTTTTTTCTTTATTTTTTTTATAAACAGGAGGTAAAAAAGTTGACACTGAAGGGGAAATGAAGGAGGGAAAGCTTGAGAGGAAAGAAATATTTTGATGATTTAGCCCGAGCGCCGGATCAAGGCGGAGACAGTCACGACCGTCGTCTACCGCGTGTGATTAGTCTGTGCGGGTGAGGGGAGGGGGTGAGGGAGGGGGTGAGGGGAGGGGGTGAGGGGAGGGGGTGAGGGAGGGGGTGAGGGAGGGGTGAGGGAGGGTGTAGGAGGGGGTGAGGGGAGGGGGAAGGGGAAGGATGAGGGGAGGGGGTGAGGGGAGGGGGAAGGGGAAGGATGAGGGGAGGGGGTGAGGGGAGGGGGTGAGGGGAGGGCTGAGGGGGGGGGTGAGGGAGGGGAAGGAAGGATGAGGGGAGGGGGTGAGGGGAGGGGGTGAGGGAGGGGTGAGGGGTAGGGGTGAGGGGAGGGGTGAGGGAGGGGTGAGGGGGGGGGGTGAGGTGGGGGTGAGTGAGGAGGGTGAGGGGGAGAGGGGTGAGGGGAGGGGGTGAGGGGAGGGGGTGAGGGGAGGGGGTGAGGGGAGGGGGTGAGGGGAGGGGGAAGGGGAAGGATGAGGGGAGGGGGTGAGGGGAGGGGGTAAGGGGAGGGGTGAGGGGAGGGTGTGAGGGGAAGGGGTGAGGGGAGGGGTGAGGGAGGGGTGAGGGGAGGTGTGAGGGGAGGTATGAGGGGAGGGGGAGAGGAGGGGTGAGGGGAGGGGTGAGGGGAGGGGGTGAGAGGGGGGTGGGCTTG
>NC_051404.1:29566995-29567650 GCF_015228065.2 Penaeus monodon
GCTGCAGACGAGGACCACGCCAGCCGAGTACGCCTCCAGGGTTCGAGGACGTGTTAACGGGAGGCCCATCGAATAAAAGTTGGAATTGCCATATTCCTGTGCTGTTTATGACGCCTTCGTGTGCCCGTCTGATGGATAAGTAAGAGGAGGGATAAGGGTGAGGAGGAGCGGGCAGGGAGGTTGGATACGGGGACTGCATAAGGAGGAGGGAGAGAGACAAGGGAGGGAGGATATGGAATTTGGATAAGGAGAAGGAGAGAGAAGAGGGGCTGGGATAAGAAGGAAGGAGAAAGAAGATAGGATATGGGGACGAGATAAGGAAGAGGGAAAGGGAAGGGAGATAGGATATGGGATTTGGATAAGGAAGAGGAGAGAGATAGAATATGGGATTGGGATAAGGAGAAGAAGAGAAAGGAGAGAAAGGATTCGGGGACAGGGTGAGAAGGAGAGAGAAGGGAGGTAGGATATGGTGATAAGATAAGGAAGAGGAGAGAGAAAAAGTAGAAATGATAAGGCAAAATCTAATGAAGAGGAGAAGGAAAGGAACAAGGACATAGCGAAGAGATAAGAGAGAGATGAGAGTCAGGGGAACTAGGGTATGCCGAGAACAGGAAGTGGAAGGGAATTATTCAAAGAAAGAGGGAGAAAGGGATAA
>NC_051404.1:29568055-29568415 GCF_015228065.2 Penaeus monodon
AATCCCATATATTTTCTCGTTTTATTCATCCCTTATTATTCTCCTTGTTACTAAATCTCGTCTTTATCTTCGTTATTCATTCTCACTTCATTCTCATTATTCCTTCCTGTGATTATTCTTCTCGGCGGTTAAAAACGTCCCCGTTGCTCCCCTCAACTCGCCCCGTGTTCATCGTAGCCAAGGCGACCGGAATCCCCCGTTTGTGATACTTTTCGTAACGTCTTTTTGTAGTTTAGTTGTCGAGCTGCTGTTCACAAGAGGATTGGATCTTTTTCTGTTGCTTTGTGAGAGAACTGGAGAGTGAGTCGAGTCCCTTTTTTTGGTATTTATAGTTGGGAGAGATGGACTGCGGAGATGGAG
>NC_051404.1:29568559-29568801 GCF_015228065.2 Penaeus monodon
TGTGGGTATTTCCAAAGCATATAGCTATATGTATGTAGATATCCATATAGATCAACGGACAGAATAAAAGGTATGTATAAAAAACGAAGGAAAGCTGTTTAATATAAAGAACGATAAAGAATGAAGGCGCGAAAGAAAATGTGCAATGCACGCGACTTTCGATAATTCTTCTTCGCCTTACTCCTTCCCTCCTCCTGTTCTTCTCTCTTCTTTTCCCCCTCCCTGTTCATCGACACTTCCTT
>NC_051404.1:29569310-29569486 GCF_015228065.2 Penaeus monodon
CCAACAACCACCCCCCCTCCGGCAGCCACGGCCTCGCGTGACGCCAGTACGGAGGTCGGAGTGCCAGTGCCGAGAGTGCCACAACCACAAGGATAAACTTCAGTGTCATGGCGAGAGTGAGCGAATGAGTCCGCGTGACCCTCAGCGGTGCCAGCCAATATGCATTTTTTTTAGGC
>NC_051404.1:29569763-29569916 GCF_015228065.2 Penaeus monodon
AGAAAGAATCCATCTCAATACAGATGGTCCTCTACTCCCATGATATTCAAATGGGTCCTTTCCTAATGGCATTTTTCTCCCTCTCTACGAATAACACCCTCAGTATGCATGGCTCGAGCTAACAATTTTCCGAAAACCATTCCTTCCTGAATA
>NC_051404.1:29570216-29570608 GCF_015228065.2 Penaeus monodon
AAGAAACGTCCTTTGAGAAATGTCCCTCTCGTCAGCGGTCCATTTTCGAAGCAAGAATCTCTCTCACTGACGTTCCAAGAATCGGCGTAAATTCGCGCGCCACTGAAGGCCCTCCAATTGCCGTCTCTCGCAACAAATCGGAATAAGAACCACATTTTTCGCCGAGAGGTTAGGAGGGGGGGGGGGAGAAAACGCCACTGCTGAAATGCCAGTAAAAACACGATTACAAATTCTATTTCAAATTTTATTCTTATCTTCACGGGCGACGGCGAGTGTACCTGTCTGTAACTACATGGGTCGGGAAGGCGCGCGGAGTATTTACGGGTTGTGAAAGGGCGTCGCGCGGGGTATTTACGGGTTGTGAAAGGGCGTCGCGCGGGAAATGCGGGTGC
>NC_051404.1:29571156-29571424 GCF_015228065.2 Penaeus monodon
GAATGTATTAAACAATCTCAACAATTTTCGATGTAAATGGTCTCTTCCAGACTTAAAATGAAAAGGAAAAAAAACTAACTGGCAACGAGGGAAAGTTACAAAAGGCTGAAAAAAATACGAATTAATCTTCTATTTGAATTATTGCTATTCATGACTTTTTTGTTGTTGTTGAGATATATTTTCGTTTATGTTGAGGATTAAAATATGTGCAATGACTCGATGATTTAGCGACCTGCACGTTGAGTTGCAAGACACATGAGAAATGACA
>NC_051404.1:29571563-29571775 GCF_015228065.2 Penaeus monodon
ATGCGGAAAAACGAAGTCACGTGATCCCCAAACGCCCATGACCGCCCATAAATCTTTCCGTCCCGTTGTAGTTTCTCTGTGGGCGGCGCGTCGGGGGCGGAGACTAAGTGCCGAGAACACGCCCACAGTCGCCCAGAATCCCGTGCCTCCGGAGTTAATTAAAAAGCGTAATGAAAAATTTAGGGGCTGCGCGTTGCTCAATTTTTTCGTCT
>NC_051404.1:29572063-29572404 GCF_015228065.2 Penaeus monodon
CCACCTGCCAAGTGGCTGCCCCCCCCCCCACGGCCACGCCCCTTCCATCCACGGCCACGCCCCTTCGGCTCCATCCACGGCCACGCCCCTTCGGCTCCATCCACGGCCACGCCCCTTCGGCTCCATCCACGGCCACGCCCCTTCGGCTCCATCCACGGCCACGCCCCCCACCACACGGCCGTCCCTCCGCATCATCGCGACCCACCGCCACCGTCGCCGGCCGTAGAGACGAAGCGACTCCTCCAAGCGCAGCCTCGGCGCACGGACTTTCAGGGGAATCTTCGTGTCATGTTTTTTTTCTCTCTCTTTTTTATGATTTTTTTCTTGGGGGGGGGGGGTAT
>NC_051404.1:29573053-29573137 GCF_015228065.2 Penaeus monodon
GAATAAATGATAATGCGCGCTCGAGAGGCCGCGGCGCGGGGGGGGGGGGACCAAAGTCCTCAGCGAAGAGCAGGAGACTCGAGA
>NC_051404.1:29573197-29574087 GCF_015228065.2 Penaeus monodon
TCACTTCCTCGGCCAGCCAATTAGCAAGGACTGGTAATTAGCAATGATTGATTTAGCTTGCTAATTGAAGGCAATGGAGGGGGAAGAGAGGGAGGGAGAGGGGAAAGGAGGGGAGGAGGAAGAGGATGGGAGCAGGGGAGGAGGAAGAGGGAGAGGGGAAATGAGAGGCTGGGAAAGGGCGAAGGGGAAGGGGAGAGGACTGGAGGAAGAAGAGGGGAAGGATGGGGGAGAAAAAGAGGGGAAAGGAGAGGCTGGAAGGGTAAGAGAGGGGAGGGGGAGGCGAGGGGAAAAAGTAAGGGAGGGGAAGGGGAGAGGACGGGAGGAGGGGGGTAGGAGAGAGTAGGGAAGGAGGAAGGGGAAGGAAGGGGAAGGGGAGAAGGCGGAAGGGTGGGAAAAGAGAGTCTGGGGAAGGAGAAGGGGACGAGAAAGGGAGGAGAGGAAGTGGAAAAGAGGAAAGGAGAAGAAAGTAAGGGAAAAGAGGAAATTAGGGGGGAGGGGAGGAGAAGGGAAGGGGAAAGGAAAGGGGAGAGGGAGGAGAAGGGGGAAGGAGGGAGGGGGAGGGAAGGGGAAGAGGGGGGGGAAGGGGGAAAGGGAGGGGAAGGAGGGGAGGAGTAAGGGGAAGAGGGAGGAGGGGAAGGGGAAGGGGAAAGGAAGGGGGAAGGAGGGGAGAGTTTAGGCAGGGGGAACGAAGCGGCTCAGCATCAATACGGTCCTTAATCTTTTTTTGGCCCTTTAACTTAATTTAAGGTGATTCACGTATTGCTGGTAATTTAACTGCTCTAAATGGTGCCTCATCGCGCGAGGGAGACGAGGGCGGAGATGGGCGTGCGCGGGCGGGGCGAGTGGGCGCCACGCTGCTGGATCTCGGCTTTTGGGTTTGATGCTGTTGT
>NC_051404.1:29574236-29574307 GCF_015228065.2 Penaeus monodon
GTGTCAGGTGCGTAATCGTTTATCATTAGTAGTATTGTTTACATGTCAGTTGTATCCTCTTTTGGCAATTT
>NC_051404.1:29574383-29574647 GCF_015228065.2 Penaeus monodon
AGGTTTCTGTTTTTGTTTATTCATTTATCTCTTATTCTTACTCTTCCATAATACCTTTTGATGTTCATTTTTTGTTTTCTAATTTACGTGTGTCCTACTTTTCTATCTAAATAATTCTGATACATTTTGTTGCCTGATTTTCGTCTGAGATCTGAAGAGACGAGAAGATCAAAGTCTTGTTGATGATTGAGAAGACATGGAGAGAAAGACGCTTTTTGTCGTTTATTTCTTGCTCTTTTTTATCCTCTTATCCTTTCGGTGTGC
>NC_051404.1:29574715-29574940 GCF_015228065.2 Penaeus monodon
CCACTTCGTTTGTCTGTTTTTTTGTTTTTCCCTTTCTTTCATTATCTTCGTTTGTCATCTCCTTCCCCATTCGCCGTTCCTCTTTGTTTGTTTTTTGTTGTTGTTTTTGCTTTTGCCTTCGTCTTCACCCGTTTTTATTATTATTCCCTCTGTTCCTCCCTTCTCTCACTGACATCGCGACCGGAAAAGTAGTTCGGAATACTTCCTCGATATATACACCCCAAT
>NC_051404.1:29575686-29576636 GCF_015228065.2 Penaeus monodon
CCATCTTCCCCAAACCACGGGATTCACCCACTAACCAGTCTTCATTGCGGTCGCTCCTAGCAGTAAAAGTTTCCCCAACAAGTCAAGGTTAAAGTAGGGGCCAAAGAACGTTTCGCCGCCATGATTTGCATACCGGCATTGATTAGGGAGGGGGAGGGGAGGGAGGAGGGGGAGGAGAAGGAAGGGAGGGGCAGGGGGGAGGAAGAGGAAGGGTAGAAGGGGGAGGAAGGGAGAGACGAGAAGGGATGGAGGAGGAGAGGGAGGGGAAGGGAGGGAGGGGAGGAAGGAGGAGGAAGAGGAGGGGGGCAGGGAGGGAGAGAAGGGGGAGGAAAAGGAAGGGAGGGATGGGGGTGAAAGAAAGCATGGGGAAGGAAGGGAAGGGAGGCTAGAGGAAAAGGATTGGAAGGGGAAGGGGGGGAGGAAAGGGAAGGGAGGGGAGAGAAGGAGAGGAAAAAGGAAGGTAGTCGAAGGGAAATGATGGTAGAGGGGAAAGGAAGAAAGAAGAAGGAAGGGGAAAGGGAGGAAAGGGAAAGGAGAGCAGGAGGAAGAAAAGGAAGGGAAGGAGAGGGAAGATGAAGGGAGAGAAAGGGAGAAATGGGATATTGTACGATAAATGAAAGAGATGAAAATAAGGTGTGAGTGAAAGAGGAGGTTGGAAGAGAGAGAAATTTGTTCTTCTTACTGTTTCTGTGAAAGTGAATCTGTTTGATATTAAGTCCGAGGCTCTTCATGAAAGCGAGTCGTGGAATTTGCAAAGTAATTCCTCATATAAGTTCGCTGTGAAGGCAGGAGGTGGACGCAAAGGCTTCTGGGAATCGGCGGCAGATCCTATGGCAATCTCTATTTTTGGGACTTATGGCATCTTTATGGCAAGTTCAAACAGCAGAATTCTGTTGTGCTGGGTTGAGCTATCTCTCTAGGGCATATTAAGTCTCTTTTGGATTATGTAC
>NC_051404.1:29577226-29577314 GCF_015228065.2 Penaeus monodon
ATCCCCCATACGCCCCCCCCCAATTTCCCCCCCGCCCGGACATCGCCCATGGGCCCCTTCCCGCCCGCGACATCCGCCCATAGCCCTT
>NC_051404.1:29577347-29577553 GCF_015228065.2 Penaeus monodon
ATAGCGCCTTCCCCGCCGGACACCCGCCCATAGCGCTTCCCCCCGCGACACCGCCCATAGCCCCTTTCCCCCGCCCGCGAATCCGCCATAGCCCCTTCCCCCGCCCGCGACACCCCGCCAAGCCCCTTCCCCGCCCGCTGCGGTCTTTTGGGCCATTGCATAAAGAAAAGGGTTTTGGCGTGAAAGGGGGGGAGGGAAATGCAAAG
>NC_051404.1:29578104-29578214 GCF_015228065.2 Penaeus monodon
TCAGGACGGGTGCCCACCCCAACAGGAGCCGAGGTGGTGTCGGCACCCGGGTTGTCATCGTATGCTCGGCCGCGATGGCATACGGGACCCCCCTTTTCCAGAGGGGTACC
>NC_051404.1:29578347-29578438 GCF_015228065.2 Penaeus monodon
AATGAGACAAACATCAGTTTGGTAAATTTTTAAGGACAGTTTAAAATAAATAACACTTTTTTAGATTAAGAAAAAAAAAAAGTTCCCCCCC
>NC_051404.1:29578621-29578772 GCF_015228065.2 Penaeus monodon
GAAGCTGCTTTTCCCTTTTAAAAGGAATATAAAGTCACCCCGTAAAATCCGCTAGTGGCACTCGTCAGTCTGATCGGGAAAGTTTTTCATTTTTTTCCATTTTTCTTTTTGTGCGCATTTTGGGAAGATGGAAAAATATAACGAAATAAAA
>NC_051404.1:29578813-29578924 GCF_015228065.2 Penaeus monodon
CAAAATTATTTGGGTTTTTAGTTCAGTTGCCCGGGGACCATCAAGAAGTTCGTGATTTTAGTTCCGACGCCCTTGCGGTAACTGAGGCAAAAATGTCCGTGAGAAAAAATA
>NC_051404.1:29580534-29580710 GCF_015228065.2 Penaeus monodon
CAATCGACAACTCGACGGACGCCGGCGTATTTCCCCCCCCCCCCCCCCACGGGCCGCTGCCAAGCCCCGCGCGGGTCGAGGGGCTGCCCCCCCCCCCCCCTTTTCCGGGCCGTGTGGAAGGAGTGCCACGGCGCCGTTCCTCCTCCCTGGGATGGAGTGCGTGGCGTCCTTGCGTT
>NC_051404.1:29580753-29581222 GCF_015228065.2 Penaeus monodon
TGTGTTGCTACACCCCTTTGTGTTATTTTAAAATGCATTTTTTTAATTTCAGATCTTTGTTATTCTCTTTATTTATTTTTGGTTATTATCTTTATCATCTTATTTTTTGTTATTATCTTTTCCCCTTTTTTTTGGTTTTTCCCACCCCTTTTTCCAGCCAAATATAAAGCCCCGCCTTTCGTTCGTTTGCTTTGTTTTCTTCTTTGTTTTCATTCTGTTTCATTGTTTTTGTTAACATTAATTTTTGTTGTTCTTTCTTTATTTATTATTTTTTTTTATTTTGGCTGTTGTTATTGCCCAAATTTTTCTTTATCATTATCTTATTTTCTTCTTATTTTTTTTGGTATTTTTTATTTTTTTTTACCCTTTTTAAGGTTTAATTTTACATGATTTTCTTGTTATCATTATCTTGATTTTTTGTTATCACCGTCTCATTCTTACCCATTACAAATCCCTCCCACACCACCTT
>NC_051404.1:29581333-29581551 GCF_015228065.2 Penaeus monodon
CCATTCCAACACAAATGCTATTACCATCATTACCATCAAGAAAATAGTGCAACAGACCGAACAAGCGAGCATTTGCAACAGCACTGCAACAGGAACCGCTCGCTATTCGCAGCTTAACATGTATTATTCACGTTCGCTTGCGTAACGAGGTTAGCGGACTCGCGTAAAAATAAAATTGGATCGACCCAATAATCGCTGGGTAAGGGGGGGGGGGGGGG
>NC_051404.1:29581596-29582102 GCF_015228065.2 Penaeus monodon
TCGCTGGGTAAGGGCGGGGGGGGGGGGGTAAAAAATAAAAAAAAGGAAAAAAAAAAGAAAGAAGGAATAAAAAAAAATAAAAAGTGGGAAAAAAGAAAAAAAAATCACTGAGAAAAAACAAATATATATATAATATATAAATATATAAATTATATAAAAAATATATTATTAATTTAAAAATAAAATAAATATATATAAAATGGAAAAGACAAAAGAAAGAAAAATAATCGCTCGATAAGGGAAAAATGGAATAAATAAAAGATTAAAATAGAAAAAAAAGAAAGAAAGAAAAATCACTGAGTTAGGGGGAAATATATATATATATTATAATAATATATAATATTAATATATAATAAATAATTTTAAAATATAACACACAAACAATAATATTAATAAAAAAAAAAGGAAAAGAAAAAGAAAGAAAAGTAATCGCTGGGTAGAGGTTAAAAAAAAAAAAAAAAATAATATTTTTAATAAAAATAATAATAAAAATAATAAAAATAAAA
>NC_051404.1:29582951-29583121 GCF_015228065.2 Penaeus monodon
AAATTTTTTTTTAAAAAAAAATTTTTTTTTTTTTACATCGCTTTATTATTACTCTCATAACAATTCCTAATTATATAGCTTACTACTTTATTATCTTAATATTTGCCCTTACTCAACATCGTAATCATCAAATCATAATTCAAAATCTCCTTTCCTATTCCTCATTTTTT
>NC_051404.1:29583259-29584068 GCF_015228065.2 Penaeus monodon
GTTTTCCCTTTTAACCATTTTTCCCCTCCTCTCCCCCCACATCTCCTTTCCACCCCTTTTCCTTCCCCCCCCCCCTATCCCCCACCTTACCAATACCCTCTCCCTCCCAACCCCACTCCTTCATCCCCCCCTTTACCTATTCCCTCTCCCCACCCATCCCTTCCTCCCCCCCCTCCATCCTTCCCCTTTTCCCTTTCACCCCCCCCCACTCCCCATTTTTCCTTACCTCCCAACCGCTCCGCCCCCCCTTTTTTCCCCCCCCAAATGCCCTAAAAAAAGCAAAATTTTTCCCACAGACAGTGGCAAAGGGCCTCCCCCTTGTTTGCCCTGAACCTTCTGCCGGTCCGTCTTGGCCCTAACAGCAAGAATGGGAGTAAAGGGGGTGAGGGGAGGGGGAGGGGGTGTAGGGGGAAAGGGGTGGAAAGTAGGAGGTGGGGGTGGGGGGGGAAAAAGGGAGAAAAATGGCAGGAGGAGGGGGGGAAAACGGAGGGAAGGGGGAAAGAGGAGGGGAAGTAGGGGGGAAAGGGGAAAGGGAGGGGGTGGAGGGGGAGGAGAAAAAGGGGAGGGGGGAAGGGGGAAAGGAGCGAGGAGGAGGGGGAGGAGAAAAAGGAAAGGGGGATGAAGGGGGGGGAATAAGGGTGGGGGGGGTGAGGAGGGATGGGGGGTGTGGGAAGGTTTGGAAGGGAAGGGGGGGCAAGGCGCACAGCAGTAATAAATGCTAAAACTCATAAAAAAAGTGCATGCAATAGTTTCAGAACACACGCGCGCAAATACCCACATAGACTTTGAGAACGTTACAACGCAGATTT
>NC_051404.1:29584124-29584809 GCF_015228065.2 Penaeus monodon
TCCCTCAAACTCTCTGACTCTACTCTAATTATTAACACTTTTTTAAAACCCTTTCAGCAACTCCCCCTCATAACCCATAACAACTCTCAGCGCCAGATAGAATATTGGAATGGGGGGTAAAGGTGGATAAATACGGGGGGGGGGGGGGCTGGCACTCACGTGATCAGCGCGGTAACAACCCGGGGCGAAGGCACGGCATTACCGCGAGGAGAAAAAAAAATTACAATTTTAAAAAGGGCCCCAAAAGTTGTGCGGTAAAATTCGACATTTTTAAAACCGCCGACCCAATTTCCGAATGCAGAGGGGCCCGGGCCCCCCAAAAAAAGAAGTGTCATTTAATTTTCATTTAACCAAACCCCATCCTACAATAAAAACCAAACTACGCGGATCGGCAAACCACATCCAGCTCGGGAAAGCGGGGTCACAATCCCCCCATGGCCGTTTAAAGTACATACAAATTTCCCGTCCTAATTAGGGCCCAAACCCCATGCTATCAACATAATTGATCTAGGCCTATTGCACCCCGCCCACCCCTTAATGGTCTCTAACACCTCGCCGGCCTAAGACCATAAACAAGCCACGGCGCGTACGGTACGTACAAGCAGCCCCCCCAACACCCCTCTGCTAGGGGGCTGCACTCGGCACCGCCCGCGCGCGCTCGCCCCGGCCCCGGGGGGGCGCGGGG
>NC_051404.1:29584830-29584914 GCF_015228065.2 Penaeus monodon
TAATACAATACACATACTTAGTCACACACCCCCCATACTAGATATAGATAGAGGTAGTAGATAAAAGATAGATAGCTACATAAG
>NC_051404.1:29585139-29585612 GCF_015228065.2 Penaeus monodon
TGGGTAGATATAGATGATATATAGTAAGACTAAAATATAAGATTAGATAGGATATAGACAAGGTAGTTACAGATATCGACTTTAAAAAGATTGATTACAGTATAACACAAACGATGATATAAGATTACAATAAATAGACCCGTCAGACAATGTTTTACCAAATGACACTTCTAACGATTTATCTTGTCTGCTAAGACTTCTATCCGTGACTCTATCAGCTATCTGCATCTTTCTAACGTGATCTCATTAGAAATACGCGTCTTCCCAAAACCCTCCTATTACCCCAACGCCTTTTTTTACATACTTTACGTCAAAAGTCACGCCTCGTCCCAAATGCATTAGTTCTGATCATAAGGCGCGTCTCGGAATCATGCTTAAGCTTCAGTCTCTCGGAGCGCTGCCTATATGGAAAAAACACGAAATGAGATCTTCTTCATTGGCTTTCTTCACTGGAATCGCCTAAAATGCTGCTA
>NC_051404.1:29586229-29586633 GCF_015228065.2 Penaeus monodon
CTCAGGTAATGCAGCACAAAAAACAGCAAACAGATAATTTGCTTTATGTGTTTTCAGGGTGGACTAACTGCACATTAATTATCGTGATGAGTGAAGAAGGTCACGACAGTCTCGTGGGTGGAGGGGGGGAGGGAGTGTCCAGGGGGAGAAGGGGAGGGAGAGAAGAGGGAGGGGGGGACTAGGAATATAAGGGGAAGGAAGGAGGTGTTTTGGGGGGAGAAAGGGGGGAGTAAAAAGGGAGGGAGGAGGGGGTCCAGAAAGAGGAGAAGGGGAGGGAAGGTGTATTGGGGAGAAGGGAGGGGGGGAGGAGGGGAAGCGGAGGGAGTGGCGTGACGAGGCCGCGTGCTGGTGGTGTTGTGCCGCGTTGTATCGACCAGTATGCAGTGTGCTGTCCCTCCCTGTTG
>NC_051404.1:29586672-29587263 GCF_015228065.2 Penaeus monodon
ACACTGCAATGCTCACCCACCCTCATACCTACACGTATTGACAGGGTATCTGACACAATAACGTTTCCCTCTTCAAGTCTCCTCCTAAGCATACTCTGCTACCTTCTTATCTCACTTCCCTTTTACTCCCAATACATCATTCTGCTCACTACATTCCTATCTTTTCCCCTTCCCTGATTCTATGCCCCGCCATGCTTTATTCAACCTTACTCCTACTGCTACACTTTCCTCAACGTGTTTTCATGCTTGTGTCCACACATAAATCGCAAAATCATAGTTTTCTTACTCTGACAAATCGCCGACATCACTTCTCAAATCACACCCTGCTTTCTTAAGACCCCCAATGCATTTTCCGACATCCTTTTACAACCCAAATTTCGCCATCTATCCACCAGCCCAACCCGGTTTTCGTACAGGAGATTATTTTAGACGGACGGACATATTTCAGGAGGAGGAGGATTCTTCGTATGATTGAAAATAAATAAAAAGTTCTTTCAAGCAATCTATAATGCTGTTGTTTTGGCCTGAATCCCGATGGCTCTGTCCCCTGGATCCGAGGAAGCGTCTGGTCATTTTTTCGTCTCCTGCGTT
>NC_051404.1:29587529-29588919 GCF_015228065.2 Penaeus monodon
CATCATTTCTTGAATTCCTTGAACTTCAACTCGATGCCTTGTCCTTCCCTGCCATTTACATCATACTCGTTCTTCCAGCTTGATATAGCGAAGGAAAGGCCGCGAAAATAATGATCCTTTCCGCCAACCGACGAAGCAAGATTGTCTCTATCTTTCGCGGAGGAGACGAAGACCTTAATCAGCCACAATATGATAATCTTTCTCGAGACTCGCCTTTGTGGAAGAGCGTCGTTAGGGTCATTTTCCCATCCGCTACCTCGGGCTCTCCAATTTTCCCTTTTATCTTGCCCTTCTTTAATTAGCGTTCGCTCTTAAATTCAGATTAATCATATAATGGGCATGGGAAATAAAAGCTTAAAAGAATAATTTAAAAGAAATAAAAGATAATATTTTAATCACAGAGGGAGAGAGAGAAAAAAAAACACGATTTCTTAATAGTCTTTCAAACAAGCTTATATAGTCTCTCATATAGTCAGTCCGTCAGTTCAACCTACTCTCACCCGTACGCCTCCCCGGACCCGCTCACAAGCACACAAGCACGCACGCAAAGGACGTGTTCCTCCCCCGAAAACGGACACTGCATCTTGTCGTCCTTCGCAGCCTCCCCCCCCTCACTGCACATCCCATCCCCCTGGTAACGTACCTGTTGCAGACGGCTGTCCGTTGCTCGCCTGTGATGTCTCTGTTCGTACTTGTACGTATTTTACCGTTTCTTTCTATCACTATATTTATTTTTTTATGCATCTAATCGATAAAATTTACTATTAATCCCTACACTAAAACAAAATATCCATCCATCTAATTCTTAGTAAATCTCCCTAAAAATCTGGTCGTATATTTAGACATATTTGTAAAACTGGCGTTGCCGCTCCGGCCGCCGCTCCGGCCGCCGCTCCGGCCGCCGCTCCAGCCGCCGCTCCAGCCGCCTCCGGCTGAGCCTCGCGCGGTTTCATAAATCACGAGTCCGTGTCATCCTTTCGCCTCTTACGCTGCTCCTCTCCTCCCTTCCTCCTTTTCTTTCTTCCCCTTTCTCCTTTTCCTTTTTTTCTTCCCCTCTTCTTTCTTTTCTTCCCTTCCTACTTCGTTCCTTCCTACTTCCTCTTTTTTCTCATTCTTTCCTTACTACTCTCTTCCTCCAACTTTTCTTTTCTTCCTCCTTTTCTCCTCCTACTACCTATTTTTTCTTTCTTCTTAACTTTCCTCCCCTTCTTTCTTCTTCTTCCATACTCCTCTTCTTCTTTTTCTTCCCTTTCCTCCTCTCTTCTCCCTTTCTTTCTTCCTTTCTTCCCTTCTCCCCTCTCCTTTCGCCTTCCCCTTCTCTTTCTTTCTTCCTTTCCCCCTCCTTTTTTCTCCTCTTTCCATCCTTTTCCTTTTCCTTTCCCCTTCCTTC
>NC_051404.1:29589019-29589131 GCF_015228065.2 Penaeus monodon
TTTTCGCGAACTGTAGAATTTGTGGTTTTGCATACATCTTTTTTAGAATTTTGCCAGTAGAAGGAAATATCACGAACCTTCTTGAATGTCTCCGCACGACAAACCAATGTTT
>NC_051404.1:29589170-29589380 GCF_015228065.2 Penaeus monodon
TTTTATTTGCGTTATATATTTTCCATCTTCCAAAGTGCGCACAAAAAGAAAAATGGTAAAAAGATGAAAGACGCTCCCTGGATCAGACGTGAGCGAGTGCCATCTAGCGGATGTTTACGGCGTGACTTTATATTCCATTAAAGGGAAATGCAGCTTCGGGGGGGGGGGGGGGCAGATTTTGTCATTATGGATGACGTGGATTTTTTTTTC
>NC_051404.1:29589501-29589679 GCF_015228065.2 Penaeus monodon
TCTTTTTTTTTTTTTTTTGGGGGGAAGCTTTTTGTTTTCTTTGAATCTAAACAAGTGTTATTTATTCACAAGCTGCATGCCTATAATTTCACCAATGTCTCATGTTATGTCTCATTAAAGAAATAAAATTAAAAACAGACAAATACCTCAAGAAACAGTTATTGTTGCCGTCGTTTCT
>NC_051404.1:29589746-29589930 GCF_015228065.2 Penaeus monodon
TCTCCACCCCGGTAGCCCCTCTGGAAGGAGGGCCGTCCTGTATGCCATCGCGGCCGCAGGCATACGCATGACACCCGGGATGCCGACACCACCTCGGCTCCTGTTGGCGTGGCACCCGGTCCATGACGCCCCCCCCCTCCCTCGCCCCGGCACTCCTGATCCCCTTTCCCTCTTCTCCTCCTCC
>NC_051404.1:29590009-29590122 GCF_015228065.2 Penaeus monodon
CCTCCTCCTCTTCCTCCCCCTCTTCTTCTTCCCCCTATTTCTCCTTTTCTTCCTCCTCATCCTCATGCTCATCACAACTTCCCCAACCCTTGTTATGCTTCATCTTCCTTCAA
>NC_051404.1:29590219-29591345 GCF_015228065.2 Penaeus monodon
CCACTTTCTCCATCCCACTCAGACCTCCATATTTCTTTTTCCTCCTTCCTTTCTTCCTCTTCTCCCTCCCCATCCCCATCCTCTCCCCAACTCAACCCCTCCTTCTCTCCTCACCTATCCCCTCTCCCCCAATCCCCCACTCCATCGCCCCTCATCCTCCCTCCAACCCCACCCCCCCTCCCTCATCTCCCTCGCATTCCCTCCCGACCCTTTCACGCCAACACCGAGTTTATCTATTATCGCAATGGACCCGAAGAAAGACACGCATGCGGGCGGGGAAGGCGCTATGGGCGGATGTCGCGGGCGGGGAAGGCGCTATGGGCGGATGTCGCGGGCGGGGAAGGCGCTATGGGCGGATGTCGCGGGCGGGGAAGGCGCTATGGGCGGAGAAGGCGCTATGGGCGGATGTCGCGGGCGGGGAAGGCGCTATGGGCGGGGAAGGCGCTATGGGCGGGAATGGTGTCTGTTCTTGTGGGAGTGGGTGGCAGAGGGCTGGGAGGGCAAAGGAAGGGAGGGGGGGGGAGGGAAGGAAGAAAGGAGAGAGGAGAAAGGGAGGGAGGGCGAGCGAGCAAGAGAGAGACAGACAGACAGACACAAAAAAAGGGAGAAAAAAGAAAAAAAAAGAGACCATGAACGAAAGAGGGGAGGCGAATGGAAGAACAAGAGAAGGCACAAAAATAGCTCAAGAGGAGGGCGAAAGAAGTGAGAAGAACGAAGAAAGAATGAAGAAAGAAGGAAGAAAGGACGAAAGAAATGAGAAGAACGAGAGAAAAAAACAATGCAGAAAAAAGGGAAGGGAAAAAAGAAAGCAGAGAGAAAGAAAGAACACGCACGGACGAATAAATATAGAGATTGCCGGGTCATAATCGTTTCCCCGATGTAAATACAGAGATCGCGGTGCACATCAGCCTCGGAAGGATATCATTGTTATCCTCATTGGATGGTTTCGGGCAGTTTCACTCTCGGAATCCCTCCTTCGTGTGACTTAGCGCCCTGGCCGTATCTTTCATCTCCGCCCTTGAACTCCGCGGGCGTTTTTTTTTTTTTGGGGGGGAGGGGGATTTATGCCTTTTTTGTTGAGGATCAGCTTATGTTTTTTGTGGCTTCTCCCTTACTTTAGATGCTA
>NC_051404.1:29591849-29592709 GCF_015228065.2 Penaeus monodon
ATGCTTTACGGCGCCATGATTTCAAACTTCTTCATTCAGCTCGTCTCCTTGTTCTTCTCGTTAGATTTAGTGCGCGCCTTGAATCAAACTTTTCTCTTTTCTTGCGGCCTTCGTACTCCCTTCCCTCCCTCCCCCCCTTCCCCCCTCCCTCCCTTCCCCCCTTCCCCCCATCCCCCTCCATCAACCGTCCCTTTCCCACTTTCTTTTCCCCCTTTTTCCTGTTACTTTTTATTTTTCTTTATTTTTCTTTCTTGTCTCTCTTTTTATTCGTCCTTCTCCTTTCCCCTCTCCGTCTTCTCGTCTCTTCTTCCTCTTCATCTCCTTTTCTCTTTCCCTCCTCTCTTGTCCCTCCTCTTCTCTCCTTCTCCTCGCCGCTTCCTCCCTCCCTCCTTTTATTATCTTTCATCCCTTCCTCCCCTCCTCCCCTTCTTTCCTCTCTAACGCCTCTCCTCTCTTTCTCTCCACCTTCCCCTCTTCTTTCTGCCCCACCTCTCCTTCTCTTTTGTTTCTTCCCTCTTTCCGCTTTTTTGTCCCTTCTCTCCTTCCTCCTTCCTCCCTCCTCCTCATTTCCTGCTCCTATGCCCCACATCCCTCCCTCTCTTTAACCTCTACCTCCTCCTCCTCTCCCTTTCCTTTCTTTTCTCTCACTGATATCCCCCTCTCTTCTCTCCTCTCCCCTTGTCTCCTCTGCTTTTCTCTCGCCCTCTCTCGCCCTCTCTCTCCTTTTTCTTATTTCCCTTTCCCCTCTCACGCCCCGTCGCTTTCTCTATCCTCTACCTTTCCCTTCATTTTCGTCTCCTCTCCCTCTTCTCCTTTCCATTCTCTTTGCTTCTCCATTCATTTTAGTCTTTCGATCATGG
>NC_051404.1:29592879-29593007 GCF_015228065.2 Penaeus monodon
GATTATCACTACAGTTATAGATCATTATCATTATCACCATTCCCTTTCATTTTCTTTATCACTTCATCATTCTCTTTATCACTTCCTCTTTCGCTTCCCTTTGCGTCCCTTCATCGTATCTCTCTACT
>NC_051404.1:29593035-29593137 GCF_015228065.2 Penaeus monodon
TTTATTTCCTCCTTTCTGTTGGCCAGTGGGACGGAGGTCGGAAATGGAAGAGATATGAGAACATAAAAGAGAAGAAATGAGGTTAAATAAGATTGGGGGAAC
>NC_051404.1:29593356-29593560 GCF_015228065.2 Penaeus monodon
GCCATAGAGGAAGTGCAATCAAACTAGCGATGTGGCAGCAAAGGGTCAGCGGCGAGAGAGGCGTCCGAAGGCCAGCGCTCGAAGGCAAAACGGGCACATTATGTAAGCAAGTAAACAAAGTGCCTTTCTTGGTTTTCTTCCGTGGGGATGTGGCACTGCCTTGGCACTCGGGCCGGAGAGCGTAGCGCCCTTCGGAAGCTATTG
>NC_051404.1:29594003-29594155 GCF_015228065.2 Penaeus monodon
CCCTCTGTCTACTTATTCCCCTTTTCCTTCCCCCCCTCTACCCCCCTCCCTTCCGCAATATAACTCCTCCCCCTTTCATATATTTCACCCTTCATTAATTATTTTTTTTAGAATTAACTTCCCCTCATTATTCCCAGCTACTCTTTCCATAG
>NC_051404.1:29594258-29594346 GCF_015228065.2 Penaeus monodon
TACAATTTCACGCAGATTACGTAAACAGCTACGCTTAAAAAATAATAATGATAACACCTTTGTAAAAACGGAACACAACTACAAAAAA
>NC_051404.1:29594427-29594892 GCF_015228065.2 Penaeus monodon
ATGAAAACACACTACCCGCCTCCCCCGCCCCTCCCCCACCCACCCACAGGTTCCCAAAACACAGGCCTTTCGCTGAGGAATCCGATTGCATAATTAGAGATTGCAAAGTGTTCTCGCATCATTGATCAGGATGAACAAGCAACACGTCTGCTTGAACAAGTGGGCGGGGAGAGGGGAGAGGGGGAGGGGGCGTTCATACCGCTCCCCCTGCAACTGCAACGTATATGCCTAACATCCCTGCAACATTGATCACTGCTTTACTAACTCGACCATGATAACACGGCAAGATTATGCAATGATGTTTTTTTTCATTCTTATTCCTTTCTTTTTTATCTCTCTGTTTCTCGTTTATCCTTTTCTTTCTTTCCTTTTCTTTTTCTGTAAGGTAAAGTGCTGCTACGCCGATTTTTCTTTTTGATCTGGATAGACAGGTGGATTTTTTTTCTTTGGGGAATTTTTCTCTCG
>NC_051404.1:29596572-29596687 GCF_015228065.2 Penaeus monodon
CGGCAGGAAGCGGGCGTGACACAGCCGATGCGCACTGCCAGCTGGGCTCTGCGTCAGGACCTCGGCTCAGGCGGCATGGATTCCTTTGCGAACACTTATTCTGGTGCGCAGTAAC
>NC_051404.1:29597056-29597185 GCF_015228065.2 Penaeus monodon
TCCGTATTAAAATGAATTAAAATGTACCATTTTGCTTCAGGGAAACAAACAGCATCGGCCTCTTGCCCTCTTTAAGAGAGCTCGGACTCCATCCTCTTGAGCACAACCACTCCCTCCTTTAAATCCCCT
>NC_051404.1:29597235-29598664 GCF_015228065.2 Penaeus monodon
GAAGAGCGAAAGGGGTAATTAAAGGTGGCACTGCCGCAGGAAGCGTTCCCACTACCTGCTGGAGAAGCCGCGACGGTAGGAAGGCTCGGCAGGGGGGAGAGTGGGGGGGGGGGAGTAATGAAGAGGGGAAAATGAGCAAGGGGGGGATAGGTAGAAGCAAGGAAGATGGGGGAAGGGGTAGGAGCGGGGGAAGATGGGGGAAAGGGGGCATAGACAGAAAAGGGGGGAGAGAGAAAGGGGATTGACAGAGAGCATCGTGAATGGGAGAATAAAATAGTTAAGGCACTGTACGTCTTAAAGCTAGACCACGCCGCCACGGAGGCACTGTAACCTGGGCAGCATGAGCGCCGCAGTGTCATAGAGGCACTGTTATCCTGTACTTGGCACCGCGACGTCACCGTGGCATCATAATCGAGCATGTGGCATCAGTGCCTTTCGAGGAAGAGGACGGAGTGCCTCTATGACCCCGAGAAGCCACAGGCTAATAAAGAGGTATAACCATATTGCCGAAACACGTACACGGACATATCCCATTATAACTGTAAGGCTCGTAGTATGTCTATAATACCACGGTACCTTGATTTCATGTTACACGGTACCCTGTCACGGGGGTAACCTTGGCTCTTATATGTGTACCATTGTTCGCTAAACCATCCTTCGCGTTGCACCATAGTAAGCCCCATGCACCATAATCGAAAACGTGACACTTCACTGCCAACACGGAGTACCATAACCCCGTTATATGGCGCCATAGTGTCAGCGAGGCACCATAAAATGCTGGCGTCCCAACACCTCCAGGGAAAAGGAGAGAGGAATCTGTTTCTTTATTCACTTAATTGGATCCATTTTATTGCTTTAGGGAACCAGTTTGTGACCGACGCTTTAATCTAAGTGTCCTCCGAATGGGCGTGTCTGGAGGTGTAACTTGCCGTGATTACTGGGGGGAAGGGGGGAGGGGAGTAGATTGAGGCGTGGGGGTGACAGACATACTCACTGAGGGGACATTTTTCCCCTTGTGTTCGTCTTTCTAGGGTGACACGCGTTCGAACCCGCAATTAACATTTGGCACGCGATTATCCTTCTCTGCGTATTTTTATCTTCCCCTTTTTCTTTTTCATGTGTGTGCTGTTTATCTCTTCTTTCTCTCTTCGATTTGTCGACTCGTTTCAAGAAAAAAAAGCCGAGAGAGATGATTCATGATTTACAAACTTGGGGACAAATCGGATGTTGACATTTCTCTCCCCTATATAATCTCGGGTAATTTACCGTGGAATCAAAAACACTAATTTACGATCTAGGACAAATAAAAAGAAAAACAAAATTACGATTCTTCAACCCTCTAATTGCACATATATACACTTCTTTACCCTGATCATCACTCAAACAAAAAATGAAAGAAAAAATAAATGTACCATAGCAGCTGTAACAA
>NC_051404.1:29598698-29599311 GCF_015228065.2 Penaeus monodon
TCGTATAACAAAGGGCATCGAAGAAGGCTGTTAACATGTCAATAAATATTTCTTGCGTGAGGAGACGCAACCCGAGACCGGCCCAGACACATGCTACAAGACACACTGATATTTGCTGTCAGTGTGTAACGTCTCCCTTCGTGGTCTGTGTTCCGAGGTCTTCGTTGTGAAAGTTCGTTATGATGGTTTGCATTAATGCTTTGTTGTAATGGTTGCTTATGATGTTTACCTTAGTGGTTTCTTATGATGGTCTGTGATAACAGGTTATTATAATGGGTTTGCTATGATGATTTGTTAATGGTTTGGTGTGATGGTTTGTTATGGTTTGTTATGGTGGTTTGTGATAATAGGTTGTTATAACTGCGATGAGAGTTAGTTATAATTGTTGTTATGATGGGTTGTTGGATTAATGGTTTGTGATAACGATTCTTTTGCCGCGAAGAACAGGATGAGAACGCAGAACACGCCCTTTTAAAGCCAACCAAAGCTCTTGATGTTTTAACTTGATATTTATTCAATTTCATGACCTTTGACCTATGTCGTCGCGGTGTAGGTGAGTGGAGGTGAAGGCTAAAGGAAATTGTGGATTCTAGAATAAAGTATTGTTTGGGTT
>NC_051404.1:29599517-29599696 GCF_015228065.2 Penaeus monodon
ATCAAACCTAGATAAAAAAAAAAGACATCCTGACGGATCCGAGAATCGCCTTGCGAGATCGTCTTTAAAGGAGGCTGTCCAATCTCTCCAATATAGTGTAAATTTCCCCCCCGTGTGCTTTACTAGCATTAAAGAGCGGCGTGTCGTGCAGCCTTAGCGGAGAACACAGCCAGCCAGGC
>NC_051404.1:29600737-29601103 GCF_015228065.2 Penaeus monodon
GGTCTGAGTATAATTAAGAATGGAATGTATATAAAAGGGTGTGGCTGAGAGTGGAATGTAAGGGGGAAAGTAAATGTAAAAATATATACCTTATGGAAAGAAAAAAGTTGAAGGAGTTCGTGTGGAAGTTATTTTACTTGAGTGGATTGGGTGTGGTTTAGTGTGGTAGAACAGGAGTGGGGTGTGGAAGAGGTTCGAACTGGCGGTTAAGGTATAGAAAGACTAGGCAGTAACGTAGTTGTGAGAATGAGCCAAGATGACGGGGAAAAACTGGTATGAGGACAACGAAGGAGAGGTGATCGGGGAGGAAGCTTAAAAAAAGGAAAACAGGGGTTTAAATGAGTCAAAAGAAGAAAAGTCTGGTTG
>NC_051404.1:29601207-29601495 GCF_015228065.2 Penaeus monodon
TGCCACAGTGCCTCAGTGACAGTGCCCCGAATCCGAGAGTGACACGAAAGGACAATCAGGCCGGTGCATTTGGTGGAAAATGAATTCTGTAGTCGGCGAATGGGTTCATCAAGAATACGGGGACAGAGGGGATAGGGAGCGAGGTAGGGAAGGACAGGGATAGAGGGCCTTGATAGGGAAGGATCGGCTGACAGAGGAAATGCCAATGAGGTTCGTGCGGGGAAACGGGGGCGGTTTAATTACCTTTTGGGTTTTGGTCTGTTGTCGTTGTTGTTGTCTTTAGGTCGT
>NC_051404.1:29601681-29602312 GCF_015228065.2 Penaeus monodon
GTGTGTGTGTGTGAAAATAGTTCTGAAAATAGAACAGTAACTGATGACTGATTAGTTTCCAATGACATTATCTACAATTATTGTCTGCAAAAATTCAAAAGATTTTTTTTCCCGTAAAGTCATTTGATTATCATACTGCTGCATGTCCACCTATTTATTTTTACACAGTTTTAAGCTTTTAGTCTTATTTGGTTGTTATAGTTACGTTTTCAAAAAGTACAAGAATAATAGGCCTATATATGAAAATAAGACGAAGAAAACGGGAATTAGAAAAGTATAAAAAACAATATAAATGGTACAAATATAATATTAATAACAGTAACAAGGAAACAAAAGATAAACGGCATATACATGATAAAGAATCAAATTCCTTATCGCGTATAAGTACACGGAAAACGAATCGAGAGACGAGAGATTCGAACCTCTTTCTGAAGCTTCGAAGGATAAGATTTAGTATCGACAAAAGACGGAAAAATAAAGAGAATGGAGTTTTAAAGGGAGGAAATATATGAAAGATACAAAAGAATCTAAAATATTTCAAGGAAGGAGAAGAAAAAGGTCTTAGAATAAAAAAAGGAAAGGAAGAAATATGTGAAAGACAAAGTAACTTGGAAAGAATACGAGGAAGATT
>NC_051404.1:29602395-29602916 GCF_015228065.2 Penaeus monodon
AAAGATAATAAAATAAGGATAAAGAAGATAGAAAAAATATGATGAAGATGAAGATAATGAATAATCGAAGAGAATAACAATACACACAAGGAAAAAAAACATAAAGATAAGAAATAAGGGGAAAAAAAATTATCATTTTGGCTGAAATTTCCCGCCAATAGACGTCATTGCAGAGCGCCGCCGGGTGGAAGTGGCAGGTTGCAAAAAAAATGTTGATCGATTGAAAAGGATGTCGGGCATAATGAGGAAAAATTCAAGCCCGCGAAGAGAAGGTTTAATAAGCCGTGAATTTTATTGTTCAGGGAGAAAATGTGTTTATTTTCCGTTGCGTGGGAAGATAAAACATTTTTTTATGACGTGGTTACCTATTACTTTATATTGTTATTTTTTGTGTTTATTTTCGCGGAGGGATTAGGTTACGGGTCGCTTAAATTAGATCAAAACGAATCCAAATAAGAAAGTGAAAGTTCTCGAAAATTCCATGTTCCTTTTGAGATATTACTCGGATTATGGTATCATGG
>NC_051404.1:29602960-29603225 GCF_015228065.2 Penaeus monodon
AATAAAAAGAATCAGTACAAGTGCATTTTCTTATTCTTTTTTTTATCTTCTCCTTTTTTTGTAACGTGATACTTTAAGAAAAACATACCTCCAAAATCATATTTATGGATTATGTTCCGTGTATACAGCTTTACGATAGATTTCTACGGTTGAGAAGGTCACCTGAAAATCATAAGGTCGCCTCTGTGTACATGTGTGAGAGTGAGGACTCCAATACTGTCTTTTATATTCCCCAAACATGCAAAAGCCTTCGTATGCTGTTTGA
>NC_051404.1:29603367-29604226 GCF_015228065.2 Penaeus monodon
GAATCCGCAAAAAAGGGCGCGCGAACCAGGAAGGAGTGGCACCCTCCGCGGCGTGGCACTCTGGTAAACTCAGTGTGTCCTTATGGGCCGGCGTAGGCACTGTTGCCACACGAAGTACCTTAAGCCGTTCTCTCCACGTGCAAGGGAAAACCGATCTTATTCCCCCCATAATGACGTTATAACGACGCGTAATGAACTTGTAAGTGGCTTTGATACATGAGAGCAGTATTCTTCTCCGACAAATCGATTTCCACGAATAGATTTGAAGACATGAAAAGGAATAAGAGGAAAGTTTTGCCAGAGGACAGGAAGTTGGCAAAAGCGCGCGTAGCTTCGCCCAATATTCCCGTAGGTGTCAGATGTCAGTGAGTGTGAAGTCCGCTTAACTGACATTCCTCGGCTGTGAGGCGGCGGAGCTTTCGTCTACGCTCGAAATATTGCAATATCGAGCTATTGATGCAACGGAGAGAGTGTCAAGGTTGCATAAGAAAAAAGTATCATCGCATATCGAGCTGGCGGAGAATATGTTACTATCCGGAGCAGAGAGGAGTGCCACGGCTGGACAGGACTGCTTAGGGTGGCACCGTGGCACCGTGGCGCCGCGAGGACTAACCTTCCTCCCTCAGAGCTTTGGGGGTCAACGACTACGCCAGACATTTAGAATTCTTTACGGCGCCCTTACTGCTCTTGGTGATTCTCCACTCGAACGGCTCAATCAATGTTCTATGGAGAGTGCCACCCTATCGCGCCCCCCAGTCTGCGTCCTCGATTGCGTAGGGGCGTGTAATGCTGCCTCGATCAGGTGATAAACACTTCGGTTTTATTCCCTAAGGGACGGGAAGGGACCGAAAGGGGGGAA
>NC_051404.1:29604270-29604346 GCF_015228065.2 Penaeus monodon
TAAGTTAGGCGATGCAATTCTTTTGTTATGGCAGTTTTGTGTTTTAACTTGGTGCGGAATGGGTGGGCATAGAAAC
>NC_051404.1:29604478-29605737 GCF_015228065.2 Penaeus monodon
TCTACATGACTTCAAACTGCATTATTTCGCATGTTGTCTTGATTCCCTCATTATCTCATCAATTTATTCATGAAAACGATAAACGATCAGCAATTCTCCAATATGGCCAGTTTACCTTTTTTCCACGTGTAATCTCTACCCTTTCGTCCTGATCGAGAAATCTCTTTCGCTCCCCGCTCAAATCAAGAGATGTCATTCCTTTTATCCCTTTTTATCTCTTCTTTCCAATAAGATTAATTATTTCACTGTCAAATCGTTACCCCCCCCCCTCGAGGTGGGATTAATTTGATCGGATGCCGCCCTCCCGCTGATGAATGAACAGCGAAAAATCCTAACCAGCAACTCAGATGGCCCTCTCACGGTCGCGAAACCAACTATTATTTTTTCTCGTTTTATTCCTTTTATAACGCGATACCATATACAAAAAATGAATACGATCATTTATAAAAGGCATCGCCTAGCTGCAAAAGTTATATTCACTTATAAGAAACAGAGTCAGAGACGAGGAATAAAATATCGACTTAAATTCCTAACCGCCAACTCGATTGCTCCCAAGGGCCAGTAACTAACTTGGCGGAGTTAGTCACATGTTGGAAGTGGTCGGTCGTGGCTGGTGTGCTCTGCCTCTTTGTAACTTCCTTCTTTTTAAACCATTGCCTTACATTAATTTTTTAAACACCTTGGAGTGAGATGTAACCGTTATTCAGTCTAGGTAACGCGCGAGCAGCTAAGCAAAAAGGATATTGTGAATCAAAAGTTTTGCAAAGTTGTCAAGGATGATTTGTTGCAAAATATCGTGAAATCGTGTCGTTATTGCATGTGATGTGTGCAGATTGTATGCAGATGAGCGGAAAAGAGTGCGATTGAAAGCTTAGAAGGTGTTAGTGGACATAGTGAATGTATCTGTAGTTATAACGAATATTTCAAGTGAAGAGAATCGCTTCAGTTTGAAAAAAGTTTTTCGTCGCAATTCTCGGAGAAAAAGGATATTTATAAGAATAACCGTCAAGGATTTCGAGCAAGGACGATCCACACACTTCAGTCCAAGGTAGGCGGTTGACTTTCATACCGTGTGTATTGAATAAAAGCGACCTTTGGTGAACCTGTACTATGACGTATGTTGTTGATTGGTATGCAAATTAGTGTGCATTGACGTACAGACGCATGAATATATACTTAGGTACATACATTTCACCGAGATCTTTCTGTGTGCGGACGAACGCGCTGATGCACGCGGTCATAAACAAGGTCTTTGGCAT
>NC_051404.1:29606455-29606542 GCF_015228065.2 Penaeus monodon
GCCCGAGATAAACTTAATGCTGACCTTCCTACCATGAGCTGGCTCTTGGCACCAGACGCCCGCGAGCTGTGCTTGGCCCTGGTCACG
>NC_051404.1:29606886-29607006 GCF_015228065.2 Penaeus monodon
TGCGTTTCTTCGCATTTTCCATCCAATCTATGTATATATATTTTTTTTTTTCCTTATTACCTTTTACATAACCTTCATATTTGCTCACCCCATCCCCATCCCCTTCATCCTTTCCCAGTT
>NC_051404.1:29607061-29607265 GCF_015228065.2 Penaeus monodon
TGATTATCGCTCTTCCCGTTGGGCATCGTTATTCACGGTTATTGCGTTTCCCTCCTTTATTGTGTTATTGCGATGTGCTGGCAAGACCTCCTTTCTCCTGAAGGTGTTTGCACAGGTGGTGGAGAATCGTCCTTTGTGTGTGACCTGTGATATTCCTAGTTGCCTCTCTCGTGTCTGTGGGGTATCGGTCGTTTTCTTTGCCTG
>NC_051404.1:29607532-29608094 GCF_015228065.2 Penaeus monodon
ATTCTCTCCCCCTTCTCCGGCTCCCTCCACCTCTCCTCGTACCCCCCCCTTCCCTGTTTTCTCCCTCTTACTCCCCTTTTCCCCATATCTGTGATAAAATATATATCAATGCTATAAAAGGTTTAAAAAGACAGGAGAATGAATAAGGGACAGAGTCCAGTGAGATGAGTAAATAAAAGGTGAGAGACCTTAACAGAGACCTTTTGAAGCCCTTTATGAGACCTTATAGAGCCGTTTGACATTCCTTATAGAGCCCTTTGACATTCCTTATAGAGCCTTTTGAGAGACCTTATAGGGCCCTTCGTGAAACCTTATAGAGCCCTTCGAGAGACCTTATAGAGCCTTATAGAGCTTGTGATGGATCCATGCTCTGACGAAGAGGCTGATAGACGGGATGCTTTTCCCTAATTTGTCCTCCAGCTGACGTTGTCTACCTTAAGGAGCTCTAAGGGCGTGTGGGCGTCTACTTACTGTTAATTTTTCTCTATTTCCATCCCGTTTTTTCTCTCTACATCGTCTTGTTATTACAGTGTACCTTTCATATTCCTATTCTCGATTTTTT
>NC_051404.1:29608640-29608770 GCF_015228065.2 Penaeus monodon
ACCACGCATTTTCTTTATCGGGTCCTTTGTCGTGTATTCTTTTATGCATACCTTTTCTTTACGTGTTCTTTGCCTCTTCCCGTTTCTCATGGTGTGTCGATAGTGCTTATGGTGTCACGGCGACATCGAT
>NC_051404.1:29608815-29608991 GCF_015228065.2 Penaeus monodon
CGCAATTTAGAAGATGGGAAGGGGAGGGCAAAGGGAAGGGGTGGAGGAAGGGGAAGGGTTGGTGGATGGGGTGGGGGGAGGGGGTGACTGTACGTACGCCATTACATTCAATGAACGGCAAGTGGCTGTGACGTCATCCAGGGGTATAATATGACTCTGTTTTACCGTGTGCTTTT
>NC_051404.1:29609434-29609543 GCF_015228065.2 Penaeus monodon
GGGACATTTGCACACTTGAAACAAAAAGGGCCAGCTAGGGTTTGTTTCTTGAAATTGTTTACTTTAGAGTGAGGCCGAGGCGGCTGTTGGCGAAGGGGGCGGGGCCTGC
>NC_051404.1:29609799-29609961 GCF_015228065.2 Penaeus monodon
AATCATTGATACTCATCATCACCACCACCACCATTTTCATATTCAATATCACATTTTATTAGGGACCGAAGGATGATAGAAGTGTACAAAAAGAATCTAGCTAATCCAAAGGGCGTGACAAAACTCTGGCAGCGTCTTATCATTCTGTCATTATTATTCTGA
>NC_051404.1:29610163-29610289 GCF_015228065.2 Penaeus monodon
CTTTCCTCCAGCGTAGGTCTCGTTAGGCATCATTAGTGTTTTTACTTTTGTGTAGGCCTAATTGCTTGGGGGTTATATCGCATTCCCATGAAAAAATTTTTTAATAGATAGACGATAGATAGGTAG
>NC_051404.1:29610415-29610693 GCF_015228065.2 Penaeus monodon
TACTACACATGCTTAAGACCCGCTTAACGGTCTTGCCTCGTCGATTGCAAAGTCAACCCGACCTGTTGACACCAAGCTCAGCCGTCCTGTTGCAAAGGCTTTCGGCGTCGTTAAAAAAAAATCACAAATATCCGAATATCCGACTTCAGCCGACCCGAGAGTGCCGAAATATTTGCATACGGACTATTGAATATTCATATGATAGCGAGCTTACGTCGGGATAAGCACTCGGGCCTCTGGGGGCTACGCGAGGAACAAATCACGGCAATATGATGCAT
>NC_051404.1:29610823-29610890 GCF_015228065.2 Penaeus monodon
TGCCCCGCCTCGCCTCGCCCGCCTATTCTGTTCTTATTCTATTGGTGTTTACTCATGCCTGGGGGTC
>NC_051404.1:29611124-29611227 GCF_015228065.2 Penaeus monodon
AAAGAAGAACAAGTGTTCATAGCACATCCGAGGTTCGCTTTCCTCTCGTTGGTCTTTCTTATTCTCTATCCATCTACCCATCTACTCTATCCATCTTTCTTAT
>NC_051404.1:29611310-29611618 GCF_015228065.2 Penaeus monodon
TGTCTTTTTCTCGCTCACTTTCCTTATTCTCCTGTATGCTCCTCTCCCTCCTCCTCTCCTCTTCTTTGCTCCTCCTACCTTCCTCATCACCCCCTTCCATTCCCCGTCCTTCCTCCCCTCCCCCACTTATCTCTATTTATCTCTCCCCTCTCCGCCTCCCTCCCCCCTACCCCATTAGCACATGCGAAACACACCTGAGTTTCGAGTTAATTAAAGAGCAATTGGATGTACTCTCCCGATCTAGCGGCGTTAAGAGTTATTATTTTGTATATTATTTTCACGTGAAAATATTTTGAAGTTATAACGTG
>NC_051404.1:29611768-29611993 GCF_015228065.2 Penaeus monodon
ATGAAGAAAATGAAATCAGTTAGATTTTTTTTTAGAGATATAAGTTGGTGATCGGAACAAAACGAAAAAGGTTGGAGAAATAGAGAATGTTTATTTGAGCAGTGAATTGCAGAAATCAAGAAGGTGAAAAAAGTTGTAGGCCTTGAAAAGCTAATTGAAAAATCGTTGATTGCAACGTCATAGCTATATCATAGACCAAAGGTTGCAAAACTTTTGCATTCGGAG
>NC_051404.1:29612194-29612383 GCF_015228065.2 Penaeus monodon
CCCCCCCTTCTCTCTCTTCCACATTCGCTCAGTTCTGCGAATGTTTATTTCCTAGTATGCATAACGACATAGAATATGCATGGGAGTGTGATGCAAGCGCTTTCGACTGCCACTTTGTCTCTGCTCGCCGTTGGTTCCGGGCGCTTTATGCAGCATATTTACGGAAACTATACGGCATATGTTGGCTCT
>NC_051404.1:29612716-29612827 GCF_015228065.2 Penaeus monodon
AAGCCCTTTTTTGCGGCGCCGAATCTGCCCCACAGCAGTTTCCGAGGATGGCCGACGAAGGCCCGTGACGCCGCGGGACGCCAGCGAGCCACCAGGTCTGAAGATGATTTA
>NC_051404.1:29612878-29613098 GCF_015228065.2 Penaeus monodon
CCGCATCGTAACGGCGGTGACTCACCCTGGCGCGCCCGAGCGAGTCGCGTCGGTGTCGCATCTCAGCGGAGCCTGAGGGAGCGGCAGCCGTCTGGGGCATCGATCGCCTCCGTCGGGTGTTTCCGTGAAGGACCGAGTCTGGTAATTGGTGGCCAAGGAGGTGGATGGTTTGGCTATGTGAGAAACGCGAGTCGAGTTCTGTGTCTGTCTGTCTGTCTGC
>NC_051404.1:29613380-29613518 GCF_015228065.2 Penaeus monodon
ATAATTCCCATTCCAACCACACCCCCCTCACCCCATCGGAAGGGTAAATCCCATAAACATTCATTTCCCAGACTCACTTGTTGCTGATCATAACTCCTGGATTTTTCTCGTACCTTCGCGAATGTACACTCGTCCTCT
>NC_051404.1:29613560-29613751 GCF_015228065.2 Penaeus monodon
GCATGTCCTCTGTACTGTTGGTAAGTGGAGTGTATTTGCAACCTTTATTGACAGGGAACATAGGAGTGAAGATCGCACGGCGGTGCATCGGAATCTCGTATTATGGACCTATAAAAAAATGATATGCGGATCTTTGACCCAGTAAATCATTCGAGGTTCCGATGCGGTTGTGATGGTTCGTGGGGGGGGGG
>NC_051404.1:29614235-29615907 GCF_015228065.2 Penaeus monodon
GTTGATGATGGTTTAGCGCGGAGACGAAACCCCACGACCAGCGCTGCGTAGCCGATAGCGCAGCGGTTAGCCGTGCGTGAAAAAAGTTCTTTGTTTGATCCTCCGAAAGCCATTATATGCTGACGCTGAATGTGTGTGTGTGAAATCCTTCGAGAATGTTAGAGAGAGACGCTACATCTATTGCCCGGCCGCCACGCGATGGACGGGCAGTTGGCGGCTCAGATAAGAAGGTCAATGGATAAGAGGGACAACGTTCCCTGCGCCCGCGGTGCCTCTTTAAAGCTCCCACTGCCTGTATAAAGACCCCAGTGCCTGTATAATGCTCCCAATGCCTTTATAAAGCTCCCAGTGCCCTTACAAAGACCCCAGTGCCTGTATAAAGCTCCCAGTGCCTTAAAAGACCCGTGCCTTATAAAGCTCACACTGCCTCTGTGAAGCACGGTTCCTTTGGAAAGCCCCCTATTAAGCCTCTATAAAGCTTAATGCCTTTGTAACGCCCCGGTGCCTTTATAATGCTCCCACTACCTCTATTAAGCACGGTGCCTTTACAAAGCATCCCGGGCTGGCGGAGAGCGGCGTGCCAAGCAGGGCGGGACTCTCACGTCCCTCCCGCGAGCCGCAGCACCTACGCATCTCCACGGCTTTGGCCCCGAGGTTTCTGTGGGTCGCGGGGACGCACGCACAGGCATTTCGCGCGTGTGGGTGGAAGGGTGGATGGAAAGGTGCGTGAAAATGTGTGGAAAAGTGCGTGAAAATGTGGGCGGAAGGGTGGATGGAAAGGCGGGTGAAAGTATGGGTGGAAGGGTGGATGGAAAGGCGGGTGGAAATGTGGGTGGAAGGGTTGATGGAAAGGTGGGTGAAAATGTGGGCGGAAGGGTGGATGGAAGGTGGGTGAAAATGTGGGTGGAAGGGTGGATGGAAAGGTGCGTGAAAATGTGTGTGGAAGGGTGGATGGAAAGGTGGGTGGAAATGTGGGCGGAAGGGTGGATGGAAAGGTGGGTGAAAATGTGGGTGGAAGGGTGGATGGAAAGGTGGGTGAAAATGTGGGTGGAAGGGTGGATGGAAAGGTGTGTGAAAATGTGTGTGGAAGGGTGATGAAGGTGGGTGAAAATGTGGTGGAAGGGTGGATGGAAAGGTGGGTGAAAGTATGGGTGGAAGGGTGGATGGAAAGGTGGGTGAAAATGTGGTGGAAGGGTGGATGGAAAGGTGGGTGAAAGTATGGGTGGAAGGGTGGATGGAAAGGTGGGTGAAAATGTGTGTGGAAGGGTGGATGGAAAGGTGGGTGAAAATGTGGGTGGAAGGGTGGATGGAAAGGTGGGTGAAAATGTGTGTGGAAGGGTGGATGGAAAGGTGCGTGAAATTGTGTGTGGAAGGGTGGATGGAAAGGTGGGTGAAAGTATGGGTGGAAGGGTGGATGGAAAGGTGGGTGAAAATGTGGGCGGAAGGGTGGATGGAAAGGTGGGTGAAAATGTGGGTGGAAGGGTGGATGGAAAGGTGGGTGAAAATGTGGGCGGAAGGGTGGATGGAAAGGTGGGTGAAAATGTGGGTGGAAGGGTGGATGGAAAGGTGGGGGGGGGAGATGGGCTTTTGTGTGTGTGGGTACGGGAGAGGGAGGGTCTTTGTGGGTTTTGGATGTATGATGTGGAAGACTCATGATGTGGATGTCGGTTGG
>NC_051404.1:29616034-29616276 GCF_015228065.2 Penaeus monodon
GTATTTGAATATATGATGTAGAATTTTAATGTGGATATTGTTGATATTTGTGGATATGTATACATGAAGTGTAATATCCCAACGTGGGATACTTAAAGTATGGATTTGAATATATGATGTAGAATATCGGTAGGATACTTGTGGATTTGTACACACGGAGCAGGAAAGCGTAATCGTTTCTCAAAGGATTTCGTACCCAGGCCTGATGTGGATTTATGGACGGCGCGATCGTTTAGCCGCGC
>NC_051404.1:29616498-29616658 GCF_015228065.2 Penaeus monodon
GTCGTTCGGGGATTTATTCTTCCTTTAATCCTTTGAGATTTCCGCTCATTTATTTTTTCAGTTCCTCAATTGATCCTTTTTTTTTATCTTAAGATCAAATTGATCCTAAATCCATCTTGTCTCCAAAGAGAAGTTGGGGGGGGGAGGGAGTAGGGGGAGA
>NC_051404.1:29616707-29616848 GCF_015228065.2 Penaeus monodon
AACCAACTCTTCGTTAATCCTTCGCCGATTTCAACCAAAGGATTTTTTGGAACTCTCCATTAAGCTCGAAATCGCCCCCCCCCCCGCCTTTCTCGCCGGGCGGGGGCGGGTAATGAATTGGCTTTATTTCTGCAATGGATA
>NC_051404.1:29616904-29617041 GCF_015228065.2 Penaeus monodon
GAAGAATATTCATATATTCTGTCTTTTCTGAATAATGTATATTTTTCTTTCTTTTCAGAAGAATTCATATATATTTTTTTGTCTTTTCTGAAGAATATATATATATATATTTTTTTTTTCAAAAGAAAATACTAGTT
>NC_051404.1:29617068-29617142 GCF_015228065.2 Penaeus monodon
AAGATATTTTTTTGGTTAGGTTTATCGTACTTTTTTCAGGATATACCCGTGCGATTTCTTTTTTTGTGGTTAAG
>NC_051404.1:29617234-29617440 GCF_015228065.2 Penaeus monodon
GGTTTGCACTACCCAGTTTCATTTGCTTTATTTGTTTTATTAGAAGTTTACGTCTTGCTAGCTCTTTCGGGCAGCGGTTAGAGCCTCCTTCCTCCGGCGTCGCCTTCGTCTTCGCCTTCATCTTCGCCTTCGCCTTCGTCTTCGCCTTCGTCTTCGTTTTCGCCTTCGTCTTCGCCTTCGTCTTCGCCTTCGCCTTCGCTTTCGCC
>NC_051404.1:29617465-29617743 GCF_015228065.2 Penaeus monodon
GGGCCTCCGCCCTTGCCCATAGACCACTGGCACGCCCACCTCCACAAGACACGCCCCCTCCTCCACCTCGGGCACGGCGGGGCAGGGGTCCCCATGTGCCAGGGGAGGGGGGGCGGTGTCACGTTGCCAGGGTGATGCACGGCTTGCGGTCGCTGCGGCACATACGTGAACCTCCCGCATGCGGTTGACGTATCCGCGGGGCAGCGGATTGCGCATTTGGTCGAACTTGCTTGATATTGCTGTGGGATTTTCGCCCTTTTGAGCAAGGTGGTATCAAG
>NC_051404.1:29617775-29617937 GCF_015228065.2 Penaeus monodon
AACTTGGAGTAAGGATCCGTCTTATTCACGTAAAGAACAAGAAATTCTTGCTTCAATCACTAAGATAATATAAATAAGGTTAAATTAACTCACACTGACGCAGTTGCGCGAATGAACGTAAAAAAAAACAAATGACCGAGTCACTCCTATAAACAAACACAC
>NC_051404.1:29617984-29619022 GCF_015228065.2 Penaeus monodon
GGTTTATACAGCAAAGAGGCGACAACGCGAAGACACGAGAAAGTAATCATCAGGATTTATGACGGGCGAACAGGACTCCTCGATCGTGTTTTCGGACGAGAGACAGGGCTTCTCGATCCTGTTTTCGGACGAGAGACAGGGGTCCTTGATCCTGTTTTCGGACGAGAGACAGGGGCCCTTGATCCTGTTTTCGTACGAGAGACAAGGCTCCTCGATCCTGTTTTCGGACGAGAGACAGGGCTCCTCGATCCTGTTTTCGGACGAGAGACAGGGCTCCTCGATCCTGTTTTCGGACGAGAGACAGGGGCCCTTGATCCTGTTTTCGTACGAGAGACAAGGCTCCTCGATCCTGTTTTCGGACGAGAGACAGGGGCCCTTGATCCTGTTTTCGTACGAGAGACAAGGCTCCTCGATCCTGTTTTCGGACGAGAGACAGGGCTCCTCGATCCTGTTTTCGGACGAGAGACAGGGCTCCTCGATCCTGTTTTCGGACGAGAGACAGGGCTCCTCGATCCTGTTTTCGGACGAGAGACAGGGCTCCTCGATCCTGTTTTAGGACGAGAGACAGGGGCCCTTGATCCTGTTTTCGTACGAGAGACAAGGCTCCTCGATCCTGTTTTCGGACGAGAGACAGGGGCTCCTTGATCCTGTTTTCGGACGAGAGACAGGGCTCCTCGATCCTGTTTTCGGACGAGAGACAGGGCTCCTCGATCCTGTTTTCGGACGAGAGACAGGGCTCCTCGATCCTGTTTTCGGACGAGAGACAGGGCTTCTCGATCCTGTTTTCGGACGAGAGACAGGGCTTCTCGATCCTGTTTTCGGACGAGAGACAGGGGTCCTCGATCCTGTTTTCGGACGAGAGACAGGGTAAGGCTGTATAAGTACAGGGTCCTCGATATTGTTTTCGGACGAGAGAGAGAATTGGATTCCTGGGAGGATGTCTATTTAGTCTTCGAACCTTATGATTTTTATTTTCCTCCTTTTTCTTATTAATTTTTTGTTGTCTGTGTTCTCTTTATTAATACGTTATAAGTATTA
>NC_051404.1:29619049-29619140 GCF_015228065.2 Penaeus monodon
TATTTACCTGTTTGTTTTATTTTTTATTATTTATTTATTTGTTGTTAGTATTATTTGCTCGTCTTGTACTCTTCTTTTTCTTTTCTTTTTT
>NC_051404.1:29619346-29619734 GCF_015228065.2 Penaeus monodon
GCTCATCCATTTGCTATCGGCTTTCTTCATATATTATGTACTCATTATGTTTATTCTAATTCATTTCCTTTCTTAATTTTCTTAGATTTAATTTTTCTTAATTAATTATTCGCGCGTCCTTTTCTCCTCCCACTTTCTTCTCGTTATTTTAACATTATTATTTAGGAACTCATTTCTTTGTAACATTTTCAATTTTACTTCAGTAAGAATAACAACGGAATTTTAAAAAATAATACCTTACGAACACGAGAGGTAAAATGAATCTCCATAAAAAGTATTAATATGTTACAAATGTTGTGAATACGTATGTCGATGGGGAGGGAAAGTTGGGGGGGGTATGTGTTTTTGGAGCATGTTATGTTGTGTTATGAGTATGTGCGTTGATTGA
>NC_051404.1:29619959-29620047 GCF_015228065.2 Penaeus monodon
CGTAACCAGACGGGTGGGTCCAGTCTTGGTGAACTTACCTGTCGTGTTTGTGTGTGTATCGTACCTGCACGTCAGCAGTCATAAACCT
>NC_051404.1:29620499-29620821 GCF_015228065.2 Penaeus monodon
AGAATTAGGATGGTTTGGTATACTGAAAAGGAAGAAGAGACTAGAGAAGTAAGGATAGCACATTCGCATACTCCGTTGATTAGACTATAATGATTAATAATATACTGGACAGTAAAATTAAATAATTTTGCAGAATAATGCACAGGTATTATAGGAATCATTTTATAAATCACATACTAGTTTTACGAGAACATAAACAGCAATGCTTATTTTTTTTATCTATATGCTCGGTCTCATTTGCGGGGATGTCTATTTATGTTTGCCAAGCACTCGACTTACATTTTGGCCTATGTAATATTTTGAGGTATTTGGGTCCACTTAT
>NC_051404.1:29621018-29621107 GCF_015228065.2 Penaeus monodon
CCAATGATTTGTAAGTATTCTTTTTATTAGTGTATTACGTACATGTTTAGATATTGTTCCTCTCCAATGATAACAAGGCATTTGTCTCC
>NC_051404.1:29621291-29621495 GCF_015228065.2 Penaeus monodon
GCACCCTGCCATTTGCACGTTCTCCGCATTCGAAAATAAACCCGCAAAAGTGTTTCCAAGATTTCCCTCGATCATTTGCATGGCCGCCGCAGCTCCCCGGGCGAGGAAGAGTGCCAACTGATGGCACTAAAGATCACTGTCAAGAGTCTTACGCCATTCGGTGCCTCTCCGCCTTTCCGCCGTTTGTAATTCAGTGCGGCTGTG
>NC_051404.1:29621758-29621904 GCF_015228065.2 Penaeus monodon
GTTCATCTTGAGTTACGTTGGAAGGGAAGTTAATTGGCCTTTTGGTCGCTTTGAGGCATTGGAGGTCAGTTCAGGTCAGCTCGTTTCGAAAGGAGCTTGAGCCTTTCTTTATCTCTAGTTGGTCTTGTTTGTTGTTTGAAGGTGAA
>NC_051404.1:29622729-29622982 GCF_015228065.2 Penaeus monodon
CGCAGTTGGAAAGTGAATAACTCTATTTTTGTCGTTCAACGAGTGTGAAATAAATCTCTTTTTTCTTTTAATTCTTGAGCTATGGCTGATGGATGCTCATTCGTTAAGTAAATAAGGTAAGCGGGTAACGAACGGCCGAGATAACCCACGTGTGACAGGGCACTTGGCCGAGATAACACACAGGGTAACTCTCTCTCTCTCTAATGGCGCGCGCTAGCGATACCCTTTTCTCCTGCCTCTTATTGCTTTGAAC
>NC_051404.1:29623395-29623555 GCF_015228065.2 Penaeus monodon
AGAGCCCCGCGTGACGAGGGGAGAGTCGTAATGCCGCCTTCATGGTTCTCCCCTTCCCCTCGTCCCCTCCTTCCCCACGTCCCCTCCTGCCCCTCGTCCCCTCCCCGAGACCTCATCTCGAATCGAGGTACGAGGAGGTCGTTGGCTCTCGCGCTCTTCG
>NC_051404.1:29623592-29623675 GCF_015228065.2 Penaeus monodon
GATTGGTATTTTCGTTATTTTTAAAATGTCCTTATCCAATGGAGATGTGTGTATGTCTCATTTATTGATATAACTATGTTTTG
>NC_051404.1:29623947-29624188 GCF_015228065.2 Penaeus monodon
TGAAACCAACTTCACATCGCATTAAATGAACCCCTAAACTGTGATACAAAGTTACCCCGATGTTATTTCTTCCGCCGTGGCATCCTCAGAATTTACGAGGCCCTCTTAAAGGTAGACTGTACCCTTATTGTACCCTATTGCACCCTGAATTGCCTGTTAGTGTAACGAAATTATTTGCCCTTGCCTCTTGCCCATACTGTTTGCTTTACGGCTCGTTCCCCGTGTCTGGTGGTCCTTGGTG
>NC_051404.1:29624321-29624951 GCF_015228065.2 Penaeus monodon
ATCTTTTCGTTGTTCTATCCTTCTAGAGTTTTGTTTAGTTACATTTATCTGTGTATGTGTACATAAGTACAATCACGGGAGATAGGCTACGGCGCCTTTTTTATTAGCTTACCATGATTTATAACCTCAACATCGCTCGTTCTTCGTCCAAAACACATTCCACCGTAGCATTGCGGTGTCGTGAATATTACGCTCGTGCCCTTTAATTCTCGGATCGTTTCCCATCTTCTTAACACGAAAGACAGTTAATAGAGGGAGAGAAGGCAATTAACAGAGCAAGGAAAGACAATTAACAGAGCAAGGAAAGACAATTAACAGAGCAAGGAAAGGCAATTAACAGAGCAAGGAAAGACAATTAACAGAGCAAGGAAAGGCAATTAACAGAGCAAGGAAAGGCAATTAACAGAGCAAGGAAAGACAATTAACAGAGCAAGGAAAGGTAATTAACAGAGCAAGGAAAGGCAATTAACAGAGCAAGGAAAGACAGTTAACAGAGGAAGACAAAAGGGAAGTTTGGTGTCCCCAGTAACCCGGCGGGCGTCTGGACACGGAAATAACTCCCGGGTCCTCGCCCACGCTGTCGACTTGTCTGCATATCTGCTGTACACACGTGCATACACTCATATCCGT
>NC_051404.1:29625041-29625140 GCF_015228065.2 Penaeus monodon
GCCCTCCCTCTCACGTACACGCATACGTAAGCGCATTCACGAAACTTCTGCATTGAGGAGGAGGAAAGATTTCAGGGCGTGTGAGAGGAGAATGTTGAT
>NC_051404.1:29625527-29625930 GCF_015228065.2 Penaeus monodon
TCAGGTCCTATAAATAGCTAAAAATCAAACTAGAGACAGAACACACATACTTATGAATTTATGTTTAAATGTTTGTAGTAATGCGGAATTCAAGAGAGGAAAAGTGATACGAGGAATCGAGAGGAAAAGCAACAAGAAGTCTTAGATGAAGTTAAGAAAGCGGGAGGGTCGGTTGCAAGGGCGGGAGGCAGGATAAACATTTTGGTTGATGAGCGAGCGAGAGGCCGTCGGGAAAATTGCCGTGACAAGCGCACTTAACGGCCGTTTCATTAAGTCCCCTCGGCCTTTCCTCTTCCTCCCCAGCCCTCCTCTCCTTCCCCCTTCTCCGCCCCTCTTTCCCGCTCCCTCCCCCTTCTTTCCCTTCTCCTCCTTCTCCTCTCCTTCTCCCCTCTTTCCCTCCGCC
>NC_051404.1:29626304-29626553 GCF_015228065.2 Penaeus monodon
CCCCCCCTTCCCCCCCTCCATTCGCCTTCGGCCCAGCAAGCATGCAAGCCAATGTCAGGCACACGCACTCCTTGATTATCGTAAAACACTGAAAGAAAATAAAGCACTTTTTCTACCATCTGTCATGCGGTTCTGCTTCTCGAACTTTCAAGGTCTGGAACTTCTTGGGCTCGACCGTGACTTGCTTGTGTGCTTCGGGGAGACTTCTCTTGTTTATCTTTATGCAGTGAGTTTGCCCTTGTTTGTATT
>NC_051404.1:29626648-29626855 GCF_015228065.2 Penaeus monodon
ACATTTATTTACACATAAACGTCTGTCAAGAGAAGAGAAACCGGAGCGGCGCAGAGCTCGCGGCGGAGCCAGAAGGGAACACCACGAGAGGAGCGAGGAGGGGGGGGGGAGGGAAGGTTAGTGTCACGTACAAGACTCGAGACTCAGAGGTTGCGTCATGGAGAGTTCGCAGCCGCTTGTCCGCACAGCGTCTCCTCTGTACCTTCG
>NC_051404.1:29627440-29627536 GCF_015228065.2 Penaeus monodon
TCTTCTACACTTCTATCAAACTATAAAGATCTAGTCAGTCAATAAACTTTAGAAACCTGAGGAGGCGAGAGAAGGGGCGGCGTCGTTTCGCTGATC
>NC_051404.1:29628009-29628154 GCF_015228065.2 Penaeus monodon
GTGGTGATTTCATACTATTTGTAATATTTTTCGTTCTTGTTGTTCTTATATTTCTTGTTAGCGAAATATTGTTTGTACGATGTCGTTAGACGTATTTATTTATTTCTTGCCAACGGTATTATTACTGTTCTATTACAATAGAAGC
>NC_051404.1:29628228-29628619 GCF_015228065.2 Penaeus monodon
ATAGTACTCTCCACCACTGTTAATGACATTAACATCTTGATTCTTATCATTTTATATTGAAAAATGTGTTCCCTTTTCCCAATACACATGGCTATAGGACCCTACAGCGTCTCTTGACTTGAGCAAGATTTACGGTGACTGACCCGAGGCGAGGTCAAAGTGAGGTCATTCTCTGCCTTGACCCCCTTGGTGGCACTAACCCTCAGTGAGGAGAGTGTGACCCAAAACTGAATGAAGGACCTGGAGTGAAGAGTAGAATAGAATTAGGTCACACTAGGTCAGAGTTTAAGCAAATGAGACAGAAGTAGATTTAAACAGCAGAAGCGGAATGAGTTTATGGTCCTCAGCGGGAGGAGTTCAGAAACGGGATCCAGATGTGAAGGGCCGCTGT
>NC_051404.1:29628822-29629091 GCF_015228065.2 Penaeus monodon
GAAAGGACTCGATCGGCCCAGCGCTGTGCCGTTGTCTGCTCGGATATTCATGGCTGGGGAAGGGAATTCACTGCTAATGGTGGAAGCAGACTGCTGGGCGCTCCGTGATATTTTGCAGCCGGAGGGAGAATACGTGGCTTGTGTTCAGTATTTTTGTTGTTTAGTATTGCTGTAAATAATGGTTACTTGTTGGTAAGTATCGTTAGCATCATTTAGAGGTTATCACTATCGTAACCATTATTAGTTAATCGTCTTCGTCATCACTGTTA
>NC_051404.1:29629349-29629903 GCF_015228065.2 Penaeus monodon
AAATATCTCATCACATAATTTTAGAATCATCCCTGATAATTCTCGCCCGTATAACCTTATTTCCGGGTTGTAGTCGCGAGGGGATTCCGTGGAGATTATGCGATTCTAAAACCCCCTTTCAGATTGCGTCGCCGTAATCGTATTTGCCAGCGTAAACCCCCGCGCGCATACCCCGAGTCATGATAAGTGATCCACCTTGACCCGTAAAGCAAGTCCTTATTGACAGGTCGGTAAGGCCCACGACTGCTGTGCGGTGCCACGGGGACGTCGCCCTTACAGACTCGCAAAAATAAGGGAGCGTGGAAACCGTAGCGGGTTCCTGCCGCTATCTATATATAGCGAGGACATAAAAGGAACGACTTAGTAGCATTACCGTCCGTTCGATGGGATTTAGCCCTGTGTCTGGCCCTCACGTGCACCGTGGCACTGTCACTGCGGGATTGGGGCACGACCAGGGGGTAGGAAGGGGTCGTGATTAGAGGGGGGTATGGGGCAAGACGGGAGGGAAAGGGAGGTCAGATGGCGTGATCCATCTCCAGGTCGTTAGTAGGCGG
>NC_051404.1:29629927-29630519 GCF_015228065.2 Penaeus monodon
CAATAACGTGTCAGTAGGGGGATTGGGCAGGGACGAGAGAGGGGTGGGAGGGGGTCTAATCTCCCCCAAAGATGGTATTGCTGTTTTCAAGTTTGCAATCGCAACTCGGGTTTTGTCTCTGCAATGAAGGCTTCCGGGTCCGTACTTTGTGGTATCAGTTTCGGCTCACGTCCTGCGATAGCGACGTTTAAATCCCGTTTTTGCCCGCTGGAGACAGTGGGCGGCGATAAGGGCGATGCTTCGTGCTTTGCAAGGCTCGGGAAGGGGGGGGGGTCGTGCGACGTCGGAAGGGGAAGGGGAGGTGGGCGGGGTGGCGTGCGCTGTAATGTCGCTCGGTGCTCTTAATAGGTCCCGATTACCATTATTCTTCCGTTCATTTGCATTATTCAATTCTTCATTTACATGGTAGGAAACTGCGTCGTATATATATTTTTTTCTTTCCTGTGAATGCGTGATGGGTGTAATTGCAATACATATATTGATGCGATGGTTATTATTGTCGTGTATTTTCGTTTTTTCTCGTCCTCTCTTTCCCAATTACCATCACAATAGTCATCATCCTAAAGAAAATAATATTGTAACAGTGTCCCAC
>NC_051404.1:29630635-29631570 GCF_015228065.2 Penaeus monodon
CTTCTCGAGCGCCTGAAAATAGTCAATTAAGTGTGTTGACTGGCGAGGTCAAAGGTCATGCGGAGGAGCGCCTCGTGACCTTGACGCTCGGTGGGCGAGACACACAGGAGCCCTTGTCCTTGAGCCGCACTCGTGAAGGAGTTCGGCACTTGGGGGGGGGGGTCAACAACACTGCTGCTTCGGCGTTCTTGCTTTTCTTTTTTCTCGTTTTCTCCTGTTCTCTGTGTTAGTTTCTGGTTGTTTTGAGTGTTTGTTTGAGGCATTTTTAAATATTTTCTCTTTTTATTTATTTATTTTTTCCCTTTTTAATTCCTTATGATTCTTCCCTCATGCCCTTTCTTCTTTCTGATTCTCTCCTTCCTTTTTTTTCTACTCTTTTCCCTGTTTCTTCTACCCTTCTCTCCCACAGATTCCCTCCTCCCTCGCCCTTCCCCTCTTCCTTCCTTCTGATTCTCACCTCCCTTTTCCCCCTCTTTCTCGCCTTTCTCTCCTTCCTCGTTCCTACCTTCCATCCTTTCATTCTAACCTCCCTCCCTTTCTTCCTCTCTTTCTCGCCTTTCTCTCCTCCCTCTTCGTTTCCTCCTTCCTTCTGATTTTCACCTACCTTATTTTCTACCTCTCTTTCTCGTGTTTCTCTCCTCCCCCCTCGTTCCTACCTTCTGATCCTCACTTCCCTCCTCTTCTCCCTCTCTTTCTCGCTTTTCTCTCTCCCCCTTTCCCCCTCTCCACCCTCGGCCGTGCCTTGACCTGGGTGAGGTGCGTAAACATCTCGAAAGGCTATTCTTAGACCACGCATGTGTAAAATGTGGCTTTCACTCATGGCTGAATTTGTGTTTACATGTAGCACTTGACGAGCACTTGCAAGGGTTCTTGGGGACGGAAGTTGGTTATGCAATCACGTGAAGTTGTGTGTCTGGGGAGGGGGTGGGGGAAAA
>NC_051404.1:29631623-29632286 GCF_015228065.2 Penaeus monodon
ATGGGGCGAGGGGAGAATGTTTATTTTCTAGCAACGGTAAGAGGGGGAGGAGGTGGGTTGGTTACATTTGCTGTGAAATTGGAGATTGACAGTGAAGGAATAACAATTTATTTAGGAGAGGTATAGTCGCGGGCTCAGGTGCCGATTGATTAGCTTTGGTCCCGTGTGAGAAGTCGGACGAGTTTGTTTGTTTTGCATTTTCTATATGATTTTTAAGAACATTTGTATTCATCCCTGACGCCGTTTGGAAGCTATACCCCGTCCTTTGAAAATGAAGACACTGACACAGTTATTTAGTATTACTAATTATATCATTAATATTAGCTCGGCGCTGCTATTGACAATCGGTTGTTTAATTGCATTTGATTATTTTATTACGCATATCTACTTCTGCTATTATTATTTTCGCTGTGTTGCCGTTATCGTCGTTATCATGACTGATATAACAAGCTTGCCGACAGGGTTAATTTTCTCTATGCAAACACCAGCCCTCTGTCGCGTGTAGTGTCCTGGACGGCGCTCCTCCCCTGTTATGAGTGGATTTGCATGCGTCCCTCATTCTCTCACCTCCACCGTGTCGTGAGGGAAGATTGAAGAACAGAGTGTCATGCAAGAACCGGTGTAAAAACATTGCCCTCAATTGTGCCACCCCCACCCCCCCCG
>NC_051404.1:29632322-29632602 GCF_015228065.2 Penaeus monodon
TGCCATGCAACAACTACGTCTAAAACTGTAGTGTAATTCCGACGGCGTTTTAAGAACCGTCATGCACAAATAGCCTTGAATTTCGGGCGAAAATACTGTTGGATGGAAAGGGAGTCGTCATGCAAGGAGGAGAAATCGAGCTAGAAAGGGAAGAAATTACGATTGAGAATAAACTCCTCTCTGGAAGGAATTTAGCCAATCATGCAGAGGGTGGGTATAACGAAAGCTTAAATACGGTCTTTTGGCAATGTAAACTCAGTAGTATGTTTTGCTTGAGGTG
>NC_051404.1:29632905-29633030 GCF_015228065.2 Penaeus monodon
AGACGCAACGAACCTTTTTTTTCTTATCCCAAATTACAACTTACGACCCCTACTTGTCGGTTTTGTCGGAACTAACTTACAAAAATCAAAAGAGTAGGTTATTTGACACACAAATTCCTTTCACT
>NC_051404.1:29633339-29633483 GCF_015228065.2 Penaeus monodon
TGAGGGGGGGCGGCAGAAGCTCACGCCCTGACGTAATCGTTTAAGTGAAAGCTGTTTGCAGGACCGACTTCTTGCCGTGATATTTCGGGCGAAGTGGCCGCGGAGAGATCAGGTCAGGTCAGGGGGTCATCGCCAGGAACTTGG
>NC_051404.1:29633544-29633829 GCF_015228065.2 Penaeus monodon
GTTTTCTTACGTTACTGGTTTTGTTTTTATGCTAGAAACTGCTGTAGCGGTTTTCTTTTTTTGTATTTTTTGTAACATGAGTTAAATAACATTGTATTTCTTTACTTGCACCTCTGTCTCTTCGCTTTATAATTTAACAAGAGTTAGTGTCTTTTTTGTGTGGTAGATATAAATAATGAATTTTGTATAACGCAAGAGGCACTTGGAATGCAAGCGCGGCATTAACTGCATTAAGAAACTAAGGTGTTTGTCTAAGCTGCTTACTGCCGGCGTTCCGTCACTTGC
>NC_051404.1:29634288-29634809 GCF_015228065.2 Penaeus monodon
ATTCGCACAGAACAACTGTGAATACACATATACTAGATTTTATGATCCTGTTGCTGATAAACCAGTATTATGACATAAGAGAAATGTTAGGATTGATTAATGCATTGTTAATAACAGACTGGTAAGCGAGTAGAATAATAAAACACACAAGATAAACACTTAGGAGGGAGTGATGCGTAACATTACTGACTTAGTAAGCAGAAAGTATTAAGCATAATGACAAAACTCCCTTTTAGGCTAGAAATACATGCGTTATGAAGTGCAAGCAAGCCTGGGCGTCTGCTGCAACTCGGAGGCATAAGGATGAGTTCATAACAGCACGAGAATGGGTTGTGATAACATTGCGTAAGGAAAGGGACACGCACGTAATGTTGCAGAGCCGCGAGTTGCAAGCATATGAGAGAAGGGTTGTTGTCGACGGACTCGGCCTGTGTTGCACGGTGGGTTTGGAGGTCGCGGCAGTTTGCTTGCAATGTGATGGCGCGGTACTTAAAGATAGTTAGGGCGGGTTGTGTGTTCGG
>NC_051404.1:29634838-29635001 GCF_015228065.2 Penaeus monodon
AGAGGAGCAGGAAGCGACCGTTGGCAGCCGGGGACGACGCCATGACCGAGCGAGCCGCTTAATTAGGGAGTGCCATGCAACGCGGGGGCGGCGCGCGCGAGCGAAGGGAGTCCCACCCGGGGTCAGAGTGAGGGGCGAGGGCGGTGCCATCCGGTGCTCGCGG
>NC_051404.1:29635200-29635685 GCF_015228065.2 Penaeus monodon
TGCTGAGGTGCTAAGGATATGAGGAGGTGAGCCCCCGGCCGTTCCAAAAGGGCGTGTCGCGCGGGTATTGGGAATGACCCCAGCCAAAGGGTCGTCATCCAGAAGCCGAGCGGAAGACGCCGGGCCGGGCGAGACGAGTCCTTCACGCGGTAGGATATTTCATTCCCCGAGGATATTGGCCGTTCTGAAGGTCCCAAGTCTTCCTCGCTTAGGGAAGACGCCGAGGACGACCAGAATTCTTTATTTTCCGAGACGGTGCGCCAGCGAGGAGAGCGTGTTGCTCGTCTCGGACCCTGGGTTCAGGTGCGAGAGTCCTGTGGTCGCCTCGCAGGGAAACTTAATCCAACCGGCACGTTCCTCGATCTCTCGCGGCCGCGCCTTGTGGAAGCCTCCTCTCGCTCTCTTTCTTGTTCTCTTTTGGTTTACTGATGAGCGAATCTGTCTATATGGCTGTCTGATCGTTACGCACACAGGTCTGCCTCTAA
>NC_051404.1:29636308-29636730 GCF_015228065.2 Penaeus monodon
AGCGTAGAAACACATTAGCATTAAAATATTTTCGCGCAGGTATTCTGCAACCGCCGTGTCAGCTGTGGCTTGATATCCGCCCTCGCTTCCTACTTTCCTGCGGTTTGAATGAAGTCTTACCTGCCTTTTGTTTTTTAACTTTTTAAAATGTACATCCCTCTATTTGTATAAATCGCACATTTTATTTTATATTTGACTTTTTCATGGTGCTAACAATACCCCAACTCCTTTTTTTCATACTTTTTTTTTAGCTCTCTCTTACTTCGAAATAATTTGCACACTAAACATGTCCTAGTCTTTTCCTGTCGGTTCCCGTGTTGTCTTTGTTTGTCTTTGTTTGCCTGCTTGGGTACGCCGAGGTTAATGGCTGTCGCTAATGATCGTTAGGGAAGAGGCAGCATTTTATGCACAATGCTCCACTG
>NC_051404.1:29638562-29638815 GCF_015228065.2 Penaeus monodon
GCCACAAACCCAGCACCTGAACCTACCTCCCCCCTCGCCCCCTCAGCCCCTCCCCCCGCCTCGAGCAAAGCGTCACCAACCCGCCTTTGTCCATAATAACTCGAGCTTGATTAAACAGCGCAAACTTGTCACAGCCGAGTTCCGCTTTGCACGGGGCGGGGCGGGGTAATAGTCGTCGTGTCGCCCGCGTGTGAATTTGAGGCAATAAACCATCGGCTGCCTTTGTTTTGCGGGTCTCTAAGGGTCGCCGAGG
>NC_051404.1:29639205-29639426 GCF_015228065.2 Penaeus monodon
ACGGGGACACGCGCGGTTGAGTAATGACTTTTGTTAGAGAAAAAGATTTTGATGGATCTCCGTGCTCTGTCGCTGATAACTCATTATTTTGCTTAATTGGGGTCTAGGATTCTCGTGCTGGTATTTCAGGGGTTTCATTAATGTTTGTGTGATATTTATGTGTGTGAAATGTTGTTTCGCGGAAGACTTCAATTGCTGATGATGATATGGCATTTTTAAAT
>NC_051404.1:29639672-29640106 GCF_015228065.2 Penaeus monodon
GTTGAGAGGGGGAATAATTTATTTATTATATATTAAGAGAATATTTTGATTCATTTATTATATATATGTTTTAGAATAAGAATTGTTTGAGCGGAAAGGCGGAAAGTGAGGAAGCACTCGTGTATATAAAACCAAAAGATTTTTTTAAAGATTTTTTTAAATGAGAGACAAAAAAAAAAAAATCTGCTCGAAGTGGGAAGTGTTCGTGCATTATAAACTCATTCTGATTTTCTTTAGCAGCCCCTTCCCCCCACAATAAGAAATAAAACAACGACTGACGCAAAAAACAAAGACACACACACTTCACTTCACACATCCCGCAGCGAAATCACAAACTCAGTGAGGGAAGTGATATGACACACCTGTCCGGCCAAATCTCCCAGCAGCTTAATAGAGGCAAATAGGGTCTCGGACTTGGCATAAGACGAGGTGCC
>NC_051404.1:29640366-29640551 GCF_015228065.2 Penaeus monodon
ACAGGGAACAGGGCCCTGCCTCGGAGACCTCTGAGGCAGATGACGAAAAGGAAATTCTCCCGCGTGGTGATGTCGCCGAGATAATCGACTTTGTGCTCTCACTGTGAAATATTATCTGCATGTAAATTTGGGATCGCGCGTCTTGAAAGGAACCTGTTGGTAGGTAAGTTAATAATGTAGTAATG
>NC_051404.1:29640942-29641049 GCF_015228065.2 Penaeus monodon
TGCTGCTAGACATCAAAGTTACCTTCTTGAATTAAAGGCATTGAAACAAAATTGATCATAACGAACCAATTGTTTTTTATCCTCGTCCCATCCCATATTCATCCCTT
>NC_051404.1:29641269-29642235 GCF_015228065.2 Penaeus monodon
CCCCCCACTTCTTCTTCATCCTCTTCCTCTTGCACGTACACCTTCACTCTCCATAATCTATGTCTTCTCTTCAATTCCTCTCACACAACATCTTCATTCTATGGTCTTGAACCTCCATATTCGATCTCCTTCTCTTGCATTAACGCATAAATTTCTACCTAATGCATACTCACTCCTCTCTTCCTTCAACATCTCCCTCACTCCGCTGCCCTTGTGATGGCGTTTTATGGCCTTCTGTTACAGCCATTTTACTAATTCTCGACTTGGGAAATTAATCTGCTTGAAATTCATGGAACGGGCGTAGTTGCACCCTTGCGGGCTCCTAGAAGCGAGGGGGGGGGGGCACGCCGGGAGGAGACAAAGATGAAGGGGGGCGAGGGGGAAGGGGGGGGGATGATGAAGACGAAGACAAAGATGAAGGCGAGAGGATGGAGAGGAAGATGAAGACAAGGTAGAGGCGAGGTATACGAAGATGGAGATGGAGATGAAGAGGTAGAGGAAGATGTACGTGAAGAGGAAGATGGAAAAGGAGATAAAGGTAAAGACGAAGACGAAGGCGAGGCGAATTAGAGGAAGATGGGGATGGAGAAGGAAGATGAAAACCAGGCAGAGGTAGATGGAGATGGAAATTGAGATGACGAAGAAGATAAAGGTGAGGCGAAGTAGAGGAAGATGGGGATGAAGACGAGGTAGAATAAAATGAAAATGAAGAGCAAGGCGAGCTGGAGGGGAAGAAGGCAGAGGTGAATATGAAGGAGAGGAAGGCGATGAAATGGCGAGCCGGAGGAGGACGAGACGAGATGGCGGAGAATAAGGAGGAAGATGAGGTGAGGAAAACGAAGCCAAGGCGAGGAGGGAAAGGAGGACACGACAAGGAAGAAGAAAATAATGTAAAAAGAGAACACAGGGAAGAGAAAATACGGAATGAAATAATGCAAGACGGAAATTAGGAAAGGAAGAAGAGAC
>NC_051404.1:29642264-29642402 GCF_015228065.2 Penaeus monodon
TACAACTGAAACACATAGAGGGATTTTTTTATGATTCCGTTTATTTTAACAGTGATCATTGCGTCAATAGGTTTGTGTATCGGCGATGATGATACTGATAATTTTGCAATGGTAAAAGTGTTACTGTTGTTTTGTATT
>NC_051404.1:29643060-29643562 GCF_015228065.2 Penaeus monodon
GAAAAGCGGGAAAAGAAAGGAGGGCCGAATTCTGAACATGCGAAGCGTAACAAGAGAGGGACGGCGAACACATGCGGTAAATAGGTCACGCTCACAGTCGCCCTCACTGCTGTTGCCGAGTGTGTCATGAACTGCCGAGTTGCACACCAATGTTGCGCGCGTCAACACTGCTCGCTGAAGAACGAGACGGTTTCATTTGCACATACATGGCAAGGGAGGGATGATATAAAGATAGATTTAGAAAAAAGTGAGGCGTGAGTTAAATAGATCATTACATCTGCGCGTAATTTTGGCGCGATGTGCGTGTGTGAATTCGTTATTGTTCGGATGGCGTGGTTCTGTGGCGTTGGCTTTGTATTCGCGAAAATCGATTGTATTAAAAACACTTTAATGTTGTTGCTGTTTTTTTCTTCTCTTTATTTGCTATCAGAAGTGTTTTCTGAGAGCGTTAGCAGGAAAAAGTGAAAGAAGCTTTAGGGAGCAAGTGTTTTAACCGTGGAAG
>NC_051404.1:29643748-29643974 GCF_015228065.2 Penaeus monodon
TCCCCTTACTTTCGGACGTCGAGGTCAAGCGAGCTGACAGGGGCACACGCGCGTGCCCAGAGACGCCCTCGGGAAAGTTTCCAGGAGCTCCTTTTTATTATTTTGTCTCTTTTTTTTCACACGTACCATTTGTATTATGACATTTTTTTCTTTTCTTATTTTCTTTTACATTTTCTCCACATCTTAAATGCATCATATTTGTATTTTTTCGTCATTTTTTCATTTC
>NC_051404.1:29644018-29644245 GCF_015228065.2 Penaeus monodon
TTTTTCTTCATTTTCAATTGAGCTGTTTTGCTGCCAACCAAATTGCCTCTTCCTGCCCTCTCGCCGCCATAATTGCTCTCCCCGGCGACGCAGCGGCCCTCCTCCTCCCCGCCTCGCGTGTAATTCTTCGTCTGTCTGAAGACCTTGATAAGTGCTCCTCCTCCTTAACGAGAAACGAGAAGGACACCTCCGCCTTGATGGCTCGAGAGGGAACCCCGGTCTTGCTC
>NC_051404.1:29644280-29644501 GCF_015228065.2 Penaeus monodon
TTCTGGGGAATAGGATTTTCGGACTTGGTTACATTCCTCGCTCGCTCGCTCGCTGCGAACACGTGACTCGGCGTAATACGGAATGGTTTTCTCTTATTTTCCTTCATCATTTACTGTTCTTCATTTTGCTTCTTTTGTTTCTCTTATTCTCTTTATTTAACCGTTTTTCACGTTGTTTTTATTCATTCCTCTCTCTTTAGGGTAATCAGTTTCGACTGTAT
>NC_051404.1:29644665-29645461 GCF_015228065.2 Penaeus monodon
TCTTCTCGCTGTATCCCTTATATCTTTTAACTATTTTTCTCTCTATTGATGGATTTATCGGCCCATCCTTATCTCTCATTCGTAGAGTTATACCGGGGAACAGCTGGTTACTCTAGCCTTCATTTCGAAGACACTAAGAAGAAAAGGCATTGTTCGTTATGCAAATATTACGAACAGTACCAACAATACACACGCTTGTTACAGTAAATAGACAGATAGATAAAAAAAGATTAACAGAGATAGATAGACAGAGAAAGAAAGTAAGAGATAAAAATGAAACGCAAGATATAAATAAACATACAAGGGTGTGTGCGTGTGTACATATAAAAAAAAACAGACAGATAAATAAATAGATAAACGAAGAGATTGATGAATAGAGAAAGATATAAAAAGCAAAGATATAAAAAAAACAGACAAATTAGTAGAGAGATAAACTAAGGGGTAGACAGTGAAAGAAGGTAAGAAAGAAAAAAAAGAGAAAAATTTATATACAAGTAAAACAGTCAGCTAAATCAGCTATTTGAATAAATAAACGAAGAGATCGATAGACAGAAAGAGAGAAAAAAAAATAGAAACAAGAGAGTAAGCAAGTTGCAAACAAGAAACGGCTCCTTTGCTTCATGGTCTTTCCCGAGGAGCGTGTCCTAAACGCATGCCTCACTTACCTCGAAGGATGGTGTGGCTGTAGGATGATGGCTCGGTGGATTTGGGCGTAGGATGGTGTCCGTGGATAGTACGGATGGTGTTCAAAGGATGGTGGATTCGTTGTTTTGGTGGTAGGATTGGGGATGGTGGT
>NC_051404.1:29645615-29645695 GCF_015228065.2 Penaeus monodon
CGCAGACAGTATTATGAAAGACAGATGCGCTGGAAGTTAGGCACCTACAGGGGACAGCGAGAGACAAAAATGGAGAAAAT
>NC_051404.1:29645810-29645892 GCF_015228065.2 Penaeus monodon
AACAACCCGGGAGGGCCTGGACGCCTAATCATCAGTGACAACGAGCACATAATTCCCCTTTCCCTCCCTCCCTTCCCTAACC
>NC_051404.1:29646107-29646507 GCF_015228065.2 Penaeus monodon
GGGGTGTTCAGCACATGTCGGCTGTTCTCTTGGGAGGGATAGTTGCGACACTCGGCGTGGAAATGGAGGGCGGTCTTGTCTCGGGTCCGTTAGGGTCACGATCCTAAATAGGCGTCTGTTCTCTCTCGACCATAAGGTATAGCACGGTCTTGCAGCCCTTTTTTTTGTAATGGGTACAGGTGGTGGCAGCGTGTCTGTGTGTTAGAGGATGCTTTTCTTTTTTCTTTTTTTATTTACTTAAAAAGTTGTTTTCATTCTTCTTGTTCGTGTAGATATGTAAGAGTATTACGAAAGATCAGCATGTTTTTTGAGGATTATTTTTAGAGAGGATTTTTATGATGGGACTTCTGAAGAAAACGATGACTTGGTGAAAAGTCAGTTTTATCCTTGCTGTCTCGGC
>NC_051404.1:29646761-29646832 GCF_015228065.2 Penaeus monodon
ATCCGTCCACGTGTATACGATCCAATATAAATATCATTTCCAGTTAATCAAGTGAAAGGGTAGTGTTAACT
>NC_051404.1:29646864-29647059 GCF_015228065.2 Penaeus monodon
TTTGTCCATCTAAGGAGATTATGGCAGCCCGTGTCATGCCCTAAATGGCCACCAGGCTCCTCGGCCTCTCTCATGGCCACCTGTTAACGAACCTTGGCCCGCTTGTTACACTCATCATCATCAGTAATGAATCACTGGTTTGTTTGTTTACCCGACACACTTTTTTTTTCTGATGACCTAATATGTATATAGGTC
>NC_051404.1:29647267-29647854 GCF_015228065.2 Penaeus monodon
GTACATATGCATATATAAGAAAGCAACATTCCCCACCTCCTTTTTTACCGATCCAGGGCCGCGTTCATGCGCTTCGCCGCCTCACTCACGAGCTTTCTTTGTCTTCTCATTACGCCCATTTACTCGTCTCAAACGCCCTTTTTCACCGAGCCAGGGCTCTCTTCCCACGCCCTTTGTTGGGCTCACTCGAGCGGCATCGCAGGCGCGGGCGAGGCGGGCAAGCACAGGCCGCCTCAATTGTCGCATTATGGCACTTGTGTGAAGGAGTGCTTGGGGAGGGGAGGGGGTGGAGGAGGGAACGGCCGGGAGGGGGAGGCCGGGGGGGGGAGGCCGGGAGGGGGAGGCCGGGGGGGGAGGGAATGGGAATGGAGGTTAGAGGGAGGAGGGGGGAGAAAGGGAGAAAGGGTGGAAGAAAAAAGGATTAAGGGAAGGAAGGAAAGGGGAAGGAGCAGGGCGATTGGGGAGAAAAGGAGAAGGAAAGAGGTGGGGACGGTCGAGTGGGAGTGAAAGGGAGAGGAAGAGGAGGAAAAGGATGAGGAATTTGACAGACAGACAGACGACCCAGAGCGGGGAAGCATCAGGGTCAA
>NC_051404.1:29647979-29648065 GCF_015228065.2 Penaeus monodon
TCCCCGTGGCTTGCAGAAAGGGAGACAGGGTCCTGCGTCTTCCTTATAAGGCGCGTGTCGGGTGACAGGTGTCTGGACTCCCAGAT
>NC_051404.1:29648185-29648952 GCF_015228065.2 Penaeus monodon
CGACCCACGCTCATAATACACAGTTACATTCGCTCTATATATGGCGGGCGCGAGCGAGTGACGCATGTGTTTGCCTCGGTCGGTAAATCAAGCTCGTGAATCACGTTTTGAGTACTGTTATTTTCCGTTATTTATTTTCTGTTTCGGGAGGACGAGGGAAGGTAATAAGGGAGGGACTGTACGTGTCCATTCGCGATGCTGACGTCATTATTCGTTGTCGGTCTGTCGCTAGGTATTTGTGTTCTTATTTATGTGCCTCCCGATATTGAATATTTGCATCTGAAATGAGAAAAGTCATGAGGAATCCTGTCGTTTTATGCCATCCCACAATTTGCCTCCATTACAACCGACCCAGCAATTAATTACGCCCATCTCCGTCTCACAGGTATGTTTGCGGTCAACCCAGCACCATGTAAGGAAACGAGCAGAACAGGTAAAGAGCTTTATTGTTTTACTTCAAAGCTATCTCTGTCACTGTCAGCGGGGCACTGTCTGAAGGGTTGCTACGTGTCTGGCGGCTATTGACAGTGAATCACAGCGAGGACTAATCTCGTAGTCTGGTGTCTGCTGTGAATAATTCATTAAAGTTACCTCGTTTCTTACTCTAATTGATAACGTGCCGCCCTCCTGCCTACCTGGAGCGGCGGCTGGGTCTGCCTGTCGCGGATCCTCCTTGTGCCACTCAGAGGCTGCTTGCTTTGCCCTGGTGTTTGTTGTTTCTTTGACGCGATGTTCGTGAGCGCTTTTTAAGGTGTATTTCAAGTTTA
>NC_051404.1:29649249-29649517 GCF_015228065.2 Penaeus monodon
TCACTTCAGCCCATAGGCACCGTCCCAGAGCGTCCTAACCGAAGCGCCGCCGGGTTTCGTGGGGGGGGGGGGGGGCAAAGGAAGTATTTACGTTTAAGATACGGCGCACAGCAACAAAGCCAACAATGGCGGGCACGGCGGCAGGCGCGGTGTAATGCACTCTGCAGAGGAGGGACGAGAGCGCTGGCACAAAGGCTGGCACAGGTAAGCTCGTTGGCACCGACGCGGCGGCTGCACAAAGAGGCAAAGAAGCTGTTTCCTTCTACCT
>NC_051404.1:29651604-29651680 GCF_015228065.2 Penaeus monodon
AAAAAAAAGGGGGGAAAAAAGGGGGGGGGAAAAAAAAAAAGGGAAGGGGAAAAATTTCCAAAAAAAAAGGGGGGGG
>NC_051404.1:29651939-29652240 GCF_015228065.2 Penaeus monodon
AAAAGGGAAAAAATTTAAACCCCAAAAGGGGGGGGCCCCCCCCACCAAAAAAACCCCCCCCACACACACACCAAAAAAAAACCCCCCCCCCACACACACACACACAAAAAACCCCCCCCCCCCCAAACCCCCACACACACACACAAACACACCCACACACCCCCCCCCAAAAAAAAAAACACACACCCACACACAAAACCCCCCCCCCACACAAAAAAAACCCCCCCCCACACACAAAACACAACAAAACCCCCCAAAAAAAAAAAAAATTTCCCCAAACCCGGGGGGAAAAAAACCCCGG
>NC_051404.1:29652394-29652472 GCF_015228065.2 Penaeus monodon
CCCCCCCCCCAAAAAAAAAAAAAACAAGGGGCCAAAAACTTTTTAAAAAAAAAAAAACCTTTAAAAAATTTTTAAAAA
>NC_051404.1:29652497-29652708 GCF_015228065.2 Penaeus monodon
ATTGGGGTTTTTTTCCAAAAATTTTTTTTTTTTTTTTAAAATTTTAAAAAATTTTTTTTAAAAAATTTTTTTTTTAAACCCTTTCAAAAACCCTTTTTTGGGGGGGGTTTTTCCCCCCAAAAAAAAGTTAAAAATTTTTTTTAAAAAAAAAATTTTTTTCCAAAAAAAAAAAAAAGGGGAAAAATTTTTATTAAAAATTTTTTGGGGGGGG
>NC_051404.1:29653071-29653145 GCF_015228065.2 Penaeus monodon
GTGCCATGTATATACTTCAGTGCCTATAAATAACAAGATTTATTTTTTTTAATCCGTTCCAGTCATGAATCATA
>NC_051404.1:29653176-29653850 GCF_015228065.2 Penaeus monodon
GCTGAATTATTGGGAATGCTTATATTTTTACAGAACAGTATTGTAATTATTTTAATTTTTAGACAGTATAAATAAATATTTATTTTTTACAAAGAATACGAATAAATACATACAATTTTTACAGACAATATGACTGAATATATTCAATTTTTACAGACAATATGAATGAATATATACACTTTTTACAGCATAGATAAATGTTTACATTTTTTTTGAGACAGTATGAATAAAAATATATATACTTTTCTCAGACAGTATAGACAGGAAAAAACAGGTGCGTCGACAGATCGTATAGAAATTCCAGAGATGGGAACAAAGGAATCAGCTAAATGGCGCTAAATGATATTAATTCGTGTGTGTTATCTTTGCTTGGGATATTGCCTCGAGTGACATTTATCTTTACATTTATAATGGCCGGAGTTATTATCTTAATCAAGTGATCTTTGCAAAGGTAAATGTTTCTTCGCTGTGCACTTAAGGCTGATGTCAGTGTTGCATAAAAGAGCTTCCTTGTGAGGAGGGAGCAGCGAGGTTTCTCACCCAAGATTGCGTAATTTCAGTCTAAATTCGTCTGTTTTAAATTGTTTATAATGCTTGAATTACTCGACAAACAAGTTTATTTTTTAATGGGCTAATCGAGTGGATGTGCAGCTGATTTGTTTCTGTGCTGTGGT
>NC_051404.1:29654062-29654175 GCF_015228065.2 Penaeus monodon
ATCCCCCTCCCCCTCCTTCACTTCCGCCTTTTCAATTACCTCTTCTATACTGCCCATCCTCCTTTTCTTTTCCTGTCTTTCACTTACTCCCGCCGTCACAATATACATATGTG
>NC_051404.1:29654388-29655367 GCF_015228065.2 Penaeus monodon
AACCTGATGTTACGCTAATCTGATTTTTCAGATGTTACGCAACAGGACAGCCATTTTTATTGTGAGGGGAGAAGGGGCTGCCGAACTTAAGTTATTCTTTTAAGTTGGTTTTAAGATCGAGGTTCCGAATGCTTGTTGTCTATAAGGGACGTTTTGTTTGTTTGTTTTTTATCATAATTATTATCTTGAGTGCTGAAAGAACTGGGGAGTGTTTTCTTCTGCAAAATTCAAGACGTTCTTGGTTTGAATTACGCCCTTAATTCCGTAAATATTTAGTTTACTGGGAAGGTGTGAAAATAATGAGTCGCTTCGTGAAAGAGAAATGATAATCGTATATTGTGATTACGTTATTATTATATAATTTATCTATTTTGCGATTACTACACTAGATCAGTATTTGATTGACTATTATACTAAATAATTTATTTATGCAACTGTCATATTGATTTATTTACTCATGCACTTATTGTACTAAATTATCCGTAATTATCCGTTAATGTGATAGTTAATGCGATTGTACAATTATTGAATGCGATTGTGCAAGTAAATGCAATTATGTAATAACAGCGGTGGAATGTGCGATATTATATACACGTGTTGATACTGATTAGAGAATGTTGTTAAATAGTAGAGAGCATGGACGCGTGACGCGGATGGCATGACACTCGTACATATGGCATGGGACAAGAGATGACGGAATCAGTCAAATTTTATGACGATAATGAGGTCGAAAAGTGCCAGAGAGAAGGAGAAAGATGAGAGGGGGAAGAGGGGAAGAAGGGGGTGATGATGGCATCGAAATAGAAATTCCCGGAGATGAAAGGAGGTAAAAATAACGGGACTGGTATTGAGAAGCTGTGAGTTGAGAGAGAGAGAAAAAGGGTAAGGGTAGAGACAGGTGGCTTTTAGGGTAGATGGGTGGGGACGGATGGTGCTGGAGGTGGTGAGGAGAAGATCAGGGAGATCAGGTAGAGTGAAA
>NC_051404.1:29655574-29655977 GCF_015228065.2 Penaeus monodon
ACAGAGAGCGGAAGGGAAATAAGGGATGCCGGGCAGAGAAAAGGTAAGGAAAATAGGGTAAAGAGAGGGGGAAAAGGGGAAAGAAATAGAGGTGGAGGGGAGTGGGAAAAGGGGGGAGAGACAGATTAAGGGAATAGAGGAGGAGGAGAGAAAGGTTGATTGGGAATAGGGAAGCGAGAGAAGGCGAGGATAAAAAGAAATAGAAGAGAAGGGAGAGGGATAAGAGAAGAGAGAGGAAGGGGGAACAGAGAGAAGGGGTGCGAGCGGGTGCCACGCGATGCCAACTGTGTCCTAGTTACGCCGTAAGTGCCAAGGTCGTCGCGCCCCTGCCTTGTGCCCACCCACAGTGCCCAAGACGCCCATCCCGTCTGAACAGCTGAACAGGTTGTCAAAAGCGTGTGTT
>NC_051404.1:29656290-29656368 GCF_015228065.2 Penaeus monodon
CATGACTACACAGTTACACTGACAGGTTCTTTGCTTGGGTATATTTTACCGTTCTCAAAATATCTATTTTAGGAAGAC
>NC_051404.1:29656461-29656595 GCF_015228065.2 Penaeus monodon
TTTCTCGTGCCATGTTAGTAAATTATCATTCTTGGCGTTGGGATTGTTATGTCACTGTTTATGGCATCAAGTTCATTATCAAGACTTCGGTTAGATTTTACGATTCGCCAAACATCCCGCTTAATGTCCCTCTC
>NC_051404.1:29657058-29657284 GCF_015228065.2 Penaeus monodon
TTTTCATGCCTTTGAGTCTCTTTGTGTGAGTCAGAGTGCCAGAGGGAGGGGAGGGGGGAGGTCCAGCGTCCTCTGGCCTCCCCTGCCCATCCCTCTTCTCCCATGCCCACCGTATGCCAAATACGGGCGTACGTAGTGCCGCCCACGCCCACGCTAACTTGCACTTTCTCCCCTACGCCCTCGGGCCGTCGGGTCACTTTTTATGGATTTCATGCTTTGTATCAGA
>NC_051404.1:29657556-29657741 GCF_015228065.2 Penaeus monodon
AGCGGCGGAAAGGTCACACGGGCGCCTTGTCTGCCTCACGCCCATACGTTTTCATGACAATTGTCGTCGCACACGCCCGTGCCCTTGCCCTGTACCAGTGTGTCTCCACCGCGCCCGCTGATTCTCCGCCTGTGGTGGATATGGTGTCCTTTACTCTCACTCTTTCGTCTTCTCCTTCCATATTT
>NC_051404.1:29657836-29658693 GCF_015228065.2 Penaeus monodon
TTATCTGCTTTTCCTGTATTCTTTCTCTTCTTGGTCTGGTCTTTCTCCCTTTTCATTCTCATCCTCCGCATCTTCATTCCTCAAAGATTCTCCCTCTCCTTACTACCGCTTCCTCTGTCCCTCTCCCCAACTCCCCTTCTTCATCTCTTCTCTCCTCTCCCCTATCCTCCTCTTTCCCTCCTCCCCTTTCCCCTCTTCTACCCCTCTCTTCTCCTCTTGTCCTTTTCTTCTCATCCTTCTCCCTTTTCCTCTTCTCCTTTTATCTCTCCCTCTTCTATCCTTTTCCCCTCTTCTCCTGTCCCCTATGTCTTTCCCTCATCTCTTACCCCTCCCCCCCTCTCCCCTTCCTGTTCCTAGTCTGCCCACATCTTCTCGCTATATATATGCATAGATATTGCCGAAGCTTTGTCCACCAGGCTGCCGGCAGATTAGTCATTAGGGAGAGAAGGGTAGGGAGGAGGAGAGGAGAGGAGGGGAGAGGAAGGGAGGAGGAGGGGACATGAAGGGAGGAGGAGGGGAGAGGAAGGAGGAGGGGTAGGGGGGAGGCAGCGAAAGGAAGAGATGGATGGATCAGGCGGTACATGGAATTATCTCTGCTGTCTTTTTCTGTATTTTGCTATTGTTTCTTGCTATTGGTACTATTATTATAGTTTTCCATGTACTTGTTTATTAACCTCCCATCCAGATTTTCTCCTTTCTTCCTACTTCAGTCGTGTCACCTTGCTTGGCCGACCTCTTTAAGTCTAGACACGTTAAGGATGTCCCGGCCTTTTGCTGTTTACACACTCACGCCAAGTCACTCCTTAAAGCTAAACGGAATGACTGACAGATTGCAATACCCCCCCCCCCCCCAGCTA
>NC_051404.1:29658754-29659042 GCF_015228065.2 Penaeus monodon
ACGATTCATGATATGTACTGTAACGTTTTACGGTTATTGACGCGTGCTACTGTGACGCTTCATGACATTCTGTTACATCACATGATTATTGATGTGTCCTGCTGTAACGCCTTGTGATTATTTACGTCACAGTGTACCAGTCGAGATAATATGTTGTAACGTCTTGTAACGTGTCTTGCTTGGCAGAGAGAGGCCACTCGTTTAGTTTTCTTGTGTGATTCTTTCAGCATGTTCAGGTCTTGTTTGAGGTAGATAGAGTGGGGGATGTCTAAGGGAATCAGGCAGTGG
>NC_051404.1:29659245-29659334 GCF_015228065.2 Penaeus monodon
TTATTGTGTGCAAGTATTCACTCGCAACTGTAAGGATACATTCAGTAAAAATTTTCAAGTGTCGTAATCTGACATTTGTACATTTCCTG
>NC_051404.1:29659386-29659654 GCF_015228065.2 Penaeus monodon
CTACTTAGAGATTTGCGTCGATTGCTGGATGAATTTTTGACGGTCTGTTAACGACCAATTGGTTACGTCAGTCTTATGATTAGAACGATAACAGACGCGGCCATGGTTGGGCTGTTGGCAAATCCATTAACTGGCGGAGGTTGTGCTTTGATTTGTTGCATTTTTGTCCAATTTCTGTTCTCTTTAGGTGTTCTGTATTTGTTGTTTTTGTGTGTGCTGTGATACTCGTGTATTGCGGTAATTCTCATGCAAATATCCTCTGTTGGTG
>NC_051404.1:29660375-29660675 GCF_015228065.2 Penaeus monodon
TAAGGGACGATTCAAATTACTATCTCTTTTCATTGTTTCCAAATATTATAATTTCTCCAAAGAACCTTTTCCTTTTTTCTACTTTTTTTCTTTATCTCTGTTGACCACACGCAGCTATGGACGCGCAAACAAACACAACAGGAAAGTGAAATAGAGACGTCAGTAAGAACGGTATTTGTGGAATGCAGGGGCTCTCGAAAACGGATATTTTTAAAGGGAAACTTTTTTTTTTTGGCCCGTCCTTTTTTTAATGATTGCAGTTCGGGTTTTGTATTGAATTCTATGGCGTATTAGCCTTTC
>NC_051404.1:29660717-29660827 GCF_015228065.2 Penaeus monodon
CTTGATAATTTATTTCAAAGACAGTTGGATGATGTGTTATTGGGGAAAGATAGAAGGCTGGAGAAGGGAAGTATGCAGTGTGTTGCTAGTGCCAGTCCCTGGTGCCCCCT
>NC_051404.1:29661606-29661708 GCF_015228065.2 Penaeus monodon
TCTCCTGTGTGTCTCGGGAGGGACACGAGTCCTTGGTAGATCAGGTGCCCTTTAAGGGTAGGGCCTGATCCCCGGTGCAAGGCCCTGGAATAGGTTCGGATG
>NC_051404.1:29661995-29662153 GCF_015228065.2 Penaeus monodon
CCCTCAGAGAAATGCCAACACAACAAGCAGAAAACTGATCCGCCCGTAACATAATTTGTCAAACTCTCGAAGCGACGGCAAAATGGCCCCCCTCCCCCTCCCTCCTCCCCCTATCCCTATACCCCCTTTACCCCAAATCTGCCCAAGGCTTCTGGGTT
>NC_051404.1:29662186-29662334 GCF_015228065.2 Penaeus monodon
TTTTCCTTTATTTTTTTTCATTTTCCTCCGTGGTTCAACATCCACGTTCTGAGGTGTGCAATTTTAACTCGTGAAAGTATGATATATATCTGTTAACTTTTATGTTCATATTCATTGTACCGTAAACGTGTATACTGTAAATGTTCAC
>NC_051404.1:29662366-29662450 GCF_015228065.2 Penaeus monodon
TTATTTTTATTATTCTTGTCCTAATCGTAGCGTACGCATTGCAAGGTCGTTAATCTATGAAATGTATGTGAAGGAATAGAGTAA
>NC_051404.1:29662501-29662601 GCF_015228065.2 Penaeus monodon
GGCACCGACAGGGAAGCCGGTCGGCGTGGTGGTCATAGGGCCACCTGACATTATGCGCTCCATTATTTCATTTCCTCTCCCCCGCCGACAGTGTGCGGTC
>NC_051404.1:29662814-29662895 GCF_015228065.2 Penaeus monodon
ACGCCACTTACCCAGCATTTACTCCCTCCCCGGCTCTCCTTTTCTCTCGCTCTCCCATTGCACTACAAAGTTTTTCGATTT
>NC_051404.1:29663872-29664125 GCF_015228065.2 Penaeus monodon
TTATGTCTATGTTCTCTACCTTTCTCCTCCATCTCACCCCCTCTCCCTTTCCCACTCTCTCCTTCTCTCCCTCTCATCTCACTTAATTCCATCTTCATCTCCCGCACTCACCACCTTGGACCGCTATCAATTTCTTGACCAACAGCCATTTCCCGGTCGAGATTTCGTTAAAAGCCAGACTCCAGCCGTTTTATTTCAGTCTCCCCCGCACTTCCGCAGATCTCCGTGTTCTGTTGCTTCCCCGGCTCAGGTG
>NC_051404.1:29664374-29664471 GCF_015228065.2 Penaeus monodon
TGATGGGCAATTGGGCTGCGGAGAGGAAGATGGAGGTGCGGACGACTCAATCCCTCGGCCGCAGTGAGTGGCACGCTTCCAGGAGGTGCCAAGTTGT
>NC_051404.1:29664551-29665230 GCF_015228065.2 Penaeus monodon
AGGGGTTGTTCTAATCCGTCAGCTGGCAGGCACCTCACGGGGGCTGCCACGACCTGATTCGAAGCTGATCACGCCCTTCAAAGAACACTGCATCTCCCGGACACGCCCACGCGCCGTCCACGCACCGCCCACCCCCTCGCCACTCCCGACGCAAACCCTCCTTTTCGCCCTCGCACGCCCTTCCGTCATCACTCTGGCGCTACACTCGTCACCATCACGAGCACCACACCTCATCAAACCCTCATTACATCCTCATCACACCCTCATCATACTTTCATTACACCCTCATCACTCCCTCATCATACTCTCATTACACCCTCATTACATCTTCACCTCATTACATCTTCATCACATTCTCATTACACCTTGATCACACGCTCATCACATCCTCACCACACGCTCATCACTCATTACATCATCACTTCGTCATCTCAAGCTCACCATCCATCTCATAGCTCACGTTCCTGTTCTATTGCGTCATCCTCTCCGGTCGCTCCTGGTCTCTTGCAGCGTTGCAATTTTTTCCCCTTGCAGTCGTTGAGCGCGTGCCCTTGCAATCCTTCCCGGTGGAAAATAACAAGGCCCGTATTGAAGAACAACAAGTGGTTTGTAGAACAGAGGTAGAGACTTGTTTGAACGAATCATACTTTTGGGACCGAGATGATACGTGGGGCGAGAG
>NC_051404.1:29665262-29665335 GCF_015228065.2 Penaeus monodon
TATTGTGAACTTAATCCCGATCTGTAAATGATATAATCTGTCCTCTAACTATGCACTGCACAAGCACAGCGAT
>NC_051404.1:29665354-29667019 GCF_015228065.2 Penaeus monodon
CGCAAGCAGAGGAGGAAGGAATAAAAAGACGAGTAACTGTAATAAATCTCGGCTCCGGGATGGAATTCGGAGCTGCGCTTGTTTCCTTGTTTCTCCGTTTCTTCTTTCTTTCATTTCTTCTCCTTCTTTCTTTGGTTTTCTTATTTCTCTCCTTTCTCTCTTTTCTATTATTTCTCTGATCTCTTTTCTTTCTCGTTTATCTCTCCCTTTCTTCTGTTTCTTCTTTCTGTTCCTTCTCTTCTATCTCTCCTTTCTCTTCTATCTCTCTTTTCTCTTCCTTTTCTTCTGTCTTTCCTTTCTCTTCCTTCTCTTCTATCTCTCCTTTCTCTTCCTACTTTTCTGTCTCTCCTTTCTCTTCCTTTCTTCTGCTTACCTTTCTCTTCTCCTCTTTCACCGTACCTCTCACATCTTACCTTTCTCAGGTGCTACTTTCGCTCTCAGCTTTCCTTCTTGTTTGTTTTTTCTCTCTAGCTTCAGATCTGAACGTTTCCTTCTGCTCTATCCGTTTACTCTGATCCAACGTTTCTAAAGCCGTCTTTCATTCCTTCGAACTTCTGCCTACCGTTTTTATTTTTGCTACTACCGATTTTAACATCGCCACTGAACCGTTTTTTTATGACCAACGCTCTCCTTTCTCTTCCTAACTTTCTCTCTTATCTCACCCTCTTTGAACCATTTTTCTTTTAGAACCAACCTCCTCTCTGATTTTTTCCTCCCTAGAACCAATTTTATTTTGACCTCTGCCTCTAACCTTTTTTAACTAACCCTCTACCATTTTTTGCCACGCCACTAGACTCCGATTTTTTATACCTCCCTACTTAACCATTTCCTTTTAGCCGTACTCACAGTCTTGAACCTTGCGTCAGGGAGCAACGTGGAAGCGGCACCAAGCTTCCTAGGATTTGTTTTTTTCTTAAGCTTCAAGATGCTGAAGATATGAGTCCCTTCTGGCGCAGCCGAGTGAAGAACCACCTGAACACAAGAACCGGTTCAGAAGCGGCGTATTCAGAACGTCGAGAACTTGGGTACGTTTTGGATTTGTTGCGACACGAGAGGAACAACGCCACTAGAACCGAATTTATTTTAGAACCAACGCCTCTAGAACCGAATTTATTTTAGAACTAACGCCACTAGAACCGGATTTATTTTAGAACCAACGCCACTAGAACAAAATTTATTTTAGAACCAGCGCCACTAGAACCGAATTTATTTTAGAACCAACGCCACTAGAACCGAATTTATTGTAGAACCAACGCCACTAGAACACAATTTATTTTAGAACCAGCGCCACTAGAACCGGATTTATTTTAGAACCAACGCCACTAGAACCGAATTTATTGTAGAACCAACGCCACTAGAACCGAATTTATTGTAGAACCAACGCCACTAGAACCGAATTTATTGTAGAACCAACGCCACTAGAACCGAATTTATTGTAGAACCAACGCCACTAGAACCGAATTTATTGTAAGACCAACGCCACTAGAACCAATTTTATCTTAGAACCAGCGCATCGCACCGACTGAAAAAGCATCTGGAGCCAAACTGGCCTCGAACCGCTGCAGCACCGCGGGGCGATGCAAGGACAACTCGGCGCAAGGTACGAGATGGCGCTTCACTAACTCCCAAACATTCGATACTTGACTTGCGGTGGTGTTGAGTTGA
>NC_051404.1:29667202-29667667 GCF_015228065.2 Penaeus monodon
CCCTCACCCCCTCATTGCTTCCTTCTCATCAGCCGTTGCTTCCTCCCCGTTTTCATCTCTCCTTGGGTTCATTCCCGTCTTCGTTTCCCATTCTTGCTTCCTCCCCGCCATCCCTCCCGCTTTGCTTGCCCGTCCATGAAGAGAAAGATGAAGGAAGATTATTAAAAGGAAAACAACAATGGCGAAAAGAAGGATTTTCCAGCGTTCAGGATTATTGAAATCATGATGGAAACTGTAGCGATTGACGAATTTCTTGTTATCTCACCGTTGGTTAAATTGATTCTATTCAAGTCTAGTAATAATGACAAAAACGAAGTTGACAAAAAGACTAGGTAAGGAAATGGAATGAAAGGAGGAATATGTATAAAAAAAAGAAATTTCAGCAAATCTTGAAAGAACTATGAAGCGAATCTCTGCCCGGGTAACCATTTTTATTAATATCGCATGATTAGCGTCTTAGACGAA
>NC_051404.1:29667879-29667981 GCF_015228065.2 Penaeus monodon
ATTTTTTAATTAAGCAAATGATTAAATGACTTTTACGTCTTCATTCCTTCACAGTCTGGTGACAGTTGCTTGAGTGATTGTCGGGGGAATGGCTCAGATTGC
>NC_051404.1:29668267-29668519 GCF_015228065.2 Penaeus monodon
TGTATAGAGCCATTGTGTAAAGACTATAAAATTAGTCTTAAAGTATATAAAATTTATTACTTTTTCGAGTGTAGCAACAATTTATATTCGTGTTCCCCTTTTCTAAGTGACAGTAGAGATGGCAGTTGGTCAGCTGATTTGATCGATTAACAATTACGTTAATACAGTCTCAATTAGATGTAGAAAACAATTGCATTTTATTCTTTAATTCAAATAATTCAAAACCTTGAATAATTAATGCCGGCAAGTAGT
>NC_051404.1:29668606-29668882 GCF_015228065.2 Penaeus monodon
TTACTCGAAGCGAACGCCAGATGTGGAGGTTCAGAGGCAGAGCAGCCGAGCGTAATCTGATTAAAGTGAATATGAGGAAGAATTGGATTTCATGCGTATCTCCCAGGATCAGCTTTTTTGTGTGTTAGAAAATGAAATGCGACTCGAAAAATATATTTAAAAAATGAGAGTAACTAGCTCGGTTGGTTCGGTGAATTTCCCTTTTCTTGTTAGCGTGTCAAGTCTTAGGATACATGTGTAGGGTAAGCTAGATCGTGTCTTGAAACTTTTTCGTAA
>NC_051404.1:29669212-29669281 GCF_015228065.2 Penaeus monodon
GATAGCGAAAGGCCTTCGGAAACATTACTAAAATAAAGAAAAAAATAGAGAGAAGAAAGGCAATGAATA
>NC_051404.1:29669434-29669520 GCF_015228065.2 Penaeus monodon
TCGGCATCGGTGCTATTCCTACAATGAAATAAACATATTACGATGATACGAGTATTTACGACAACAGCCGTGATGATCTTTATAAT
>NC_051404.1:29669980-29670754 GCF_015228065.2 Penaeus monodon
GCAGCGTAAGAGGCGAAAGGATGACACGGACTCGTGATTTATGAAACCGCGCGAGGCTCGGCCGGAGGCGGCTGGAGCGGCGGCCGGAGCGGCGGCTGGAGCGGCGGCTGGAGCGGCGGCCGGAGCGGCGGCTGGAGCGGCGGCTGGAGCGGCGGCCGGAGCGGCGGCTGGAGCGGCGGCTGGAGCGGCGGCTGGAGCGGCGGCTGGAGCGGCGGCCGGAGCGGCGGCTGGAGCGGCGGCTGGAGCGGCGGCTGGAGCGGCGGCCGGAGCGGCGGCCGGAGCGGCAACGCCAGTTTTACAAATATGTCTAAATATACGACCAGAATTCACGAGGGAAACAGGCGGGAAAATGTGAGATTTTTAGGGAGATTTACTAAGAATTAGATGGATGGATATTTTGTTTTAGTGTTGGGATTAATAGTATTACGTTAATGATAAAAATAATATAGTGATAGAAAGAAACGTAAAATACGTACAAGTACAACAGAGACATCACAGGCGAGCAACGGACAGCCGTCTGCAACAGGTACGTTACCAGGGGGATGGGATGTGCAGTGAGGGGGGGGAGGCTGCGAAGGACGACAAGATGCAGTGTCCGTTTTCGGGGGAGGAACACGTCCTTTGCGTGCGTGCTTGTGTGCTTGTGAGCGGGTCCGGGGAGGCGTACGGGTGAGAGTAGGTTGAACTGACGGACTGACTATATGAGAGACTATATAAGCTTGTTTGAAAGACTATTAAGAAATCGTGTTTTTTTTTTTTCTCTCTCTCCCTCTG
>NC_051404.1:29670806-29671137 GCF_015228065.2 Penaeus monodon
CCCATGCCCATTATATGATTAATCTGAATTTAAGAGCGAACGCTAATTAAAGAAGACAAGATAAAGGAAGATTGGAGAGCCCGAGGTAGCGGATGGGAAAATGACCCTAACGACGCTCTTCCACAAAGGCGAGTCTCGAGAAAGATTATCATATTGTGGCTGATTAAGGTCTTCGTCTCCTCCGCGAAAGATAGAGACAATCTTGCTTCGTCGGTTGGCGGAAAGGATCATTATTTTCGCGGCCTTTCCTTCGCTATATCAAGCTGGAAGAACGAGTATGATGTAAATGGCAGGGAAGGACAAGGCATCGAGTTGAAGTTCAAGGAATTCA
>NC_051404.1:29671449-29672525 GCF_015228065.2 Penaeus monodon
GCAGGAGACGAAAAAATGACCAGACGCTTCCTCGGATCCAGGGGACAGAGCCATCGGGATTCAGGCCAAAACAACAGCATTATAGATTGCTTGAAAGAACTTTTTATTTATTTTCAAATCATACGAAAGAATCCTCCTCCTCCTGAAATATGTCCGTCCGTCTTAAAATAATCTCCTGTACGAATAACCGGGTTGGGCTGTGGATAGATGGCGAAATTTGGGTTGTAAAAGGATGGTCGGAAAATGCATTGGGGGTCTTAAGAAAGCAGGGTGTGATTTGAGAAGTGATGTCGGCGATTTGTCAGAGTAAGAAAACTATGATTTTGCGATTTATGTGTGGACACAAGCATGAAAACACGTGAGGAAAGTGTAGCAGTAGGAGTAAGGTTGAATAAAGCATGGCGGGGCATAGAATCAGGGAAGAGGAAGATAGGAATGTAAGTGAGGCAGAATGATGTATTGGGAGTGAAAGGAAGTGAGATAAGAAGGTAGCAGAGTATGCTTAGGAGGAGACTTGAAGAGGGAAACGTTATTGGTGTGCAGATACATGTCAATACAGTGTAGGTATGAGGGTGGGTGAGCATTGCAGTGTGAGGTGTGAGAGGGGAACAGGATGAGGTGTGAGGGCAACAGGGAGGGACAGCACACTGCATACTGGTCGATACAACGCGGCACAACACCACCAGCACGCGGCCTCGTCACGCCACTCCCTCCGCTTCCCCTCCTCCCCCCATCTCCCCCCCTCCCTTCTCCCCAATACACCTTCCCTCCCCTTCTCCTCTTTCTGGACCCCCTCCTCCCTCCCTTTTACTCCCCCCTTTCTCCCCCAATACACCTCCTTCCTTCCCCTTATATTCCTAGTCCCCTCCTCCCTCTTCTCTCCCTCCCCTTCTCCCCCACTGGACACTCCCTCCCCCCCTCCACCCACGAGACTGTCGTGACCTTCTGTCACTCATCACGATAATTAATGTGCAGTTAGTCACCCTGAAAACACATAAAGCAAATTATCTGTTTGCTGTTTTTGTGCTGCATTACCTGAGAAAGAGGGAGAGGGAGAGAGGGGAATGAACGGTAGA
>NC_051404.1:29673020-29673313 GCF_015228065.2 Penaeus monodon
AGGCGAATTCCAGTGAAGAAAGACCAATGAAGAAGATCTCATTTCGTGTTCTTCCATATAGGCAGCGCTCCGAGAGACTGAAGCTTAAGCATGATTCCGAGACGCGCCTTATGATCAGAACTAATGCATTTGAGGACGAGGCGTGACTTTTGACGTAAAGTATGTAAAAAAAAGGGCGTTGGTGTAATAGGAGGATTTTGGTAAAGACGCGTATTTCTAATGAGATCACGTTAGAAAAGATGCAGATAGCTGATAGAGTCACGGATAGAAGTCTTAGCAGACAAGATAAATCG
>NC_051404.1:29673906-29674198 GCF_015228065.2 Penaeus monodon
CGGGCGGTGCCGAGTGCAGCACGCCTAGCAGGACGGGTGTTGGGGGGCTGCTTTGTACGTAGGCCGTACGGCGCCGTGGCTTGTTTATGGTCTGTAGGCCGGACGAGGTGTTAGGAGACCATTAAGTGGTAGGCGGGAGTGCAATAGGCCTAGATCAATTACTGTTGATTATAGGCATGGGTTGTTTAGGCCTAATTAGGACAGGAATTGGATATGTACATATACGGCCTATGGGGTGATTGTGACCCTCGCATTCCGAGCTGGAGTGATGGATTAGCCGATCCAGCGTAGT
>NC_051404.1:29674230-29674595 GCF_015228065.2 Penaeus monodon
AATGAAAATTAAATGACACTTCTTTTTTGGTGGGCCCGGCCTCTCATGCATTCGAGATTGGCTCGGCGGTTTCAATATGTCGATATTTCACCGCACAACGTTGGCCATTTCTTAAAATTGTGATTTTTTTTCTCTCTCTCGCAGGTAAATGCCGCTGCCTTCGACCCGAGACTTGTTACCGCGATCTGATCACGTGAGTGCCATGCCCCCCCCCCCCCCGTATTCATGACCCACCTTTACCCCCCATTCCAATATTCTGACTCTGGCGCTGAGAGTTGTTAATGGGTTATGAGGGAGAGTTGCTGAAGGCTTATGAAGGAGAGTTGTTAATAGATTATGAGGTAGAGTCAGAGAGTTATGAGGGA
>NC_051404.1:29675109-29675301 GCF_015228065.2 Penaeus monodon
ACCCCTTCACTCCCATTCTTGCATGTTAGGCCAGAGACAAGGATCCGGCAGAAGGTGCAGGTCAAACAAGGAGAGATGGTCCTTCGCCAGCTGTCTGTGGGAAAGTTTATGCTTTTTATAGGACATTTCGCGGAGAAAAACGGAGGGCGGAGCGGTGCGGAGGTAAGGAAGAGTGGTGGAGTGGGGGAGGGT
>NC_051404.1:29675458-29676897 GCF_015228065.2 Penaeus monodon
AAGGAGATGTGGGGGTAGAGGAGGGAGAAAAATGGTGTAAGGAAAGCGAGGTGGGGAAGAGGGAATGGGGTGGGGAAGGAGAGGGAAATGGGTAAAGATTGCGGGGTGGGGAAGAAAGAGGTGGGGGTGGGGGGGAGAGCGAGAGGTTGGGGTGAGGATGGGGGTGGGGGTTGGAGATGGGAAAGAATGAGGAGATAGGAAAGGGAGATTTTGAATTATGATTGTGATGATTACGATGTTGACGATAAGGACAAATATTAAGATAATAAAGTAGTAATGCTAATATAATTAGGAATTGTTATGAGGAGTAATAATAATAGCGATGATAAAAAAAGAGTCAGACTAGAAAAAGGTAAAGGATGAGGCAATGGAAATAAAAGAGAAAGAATAAGAAAAATATAATAGTACAAGGAAATAAATTATGAGAAAAAACAAGGAGAAAGGAAACAGAATAACGTTATAAAGAAATAGGCGGAGACAACACAAGGAGAAGGAAAGCGATAGAATAACGGTGGGAAGAAGTAGAAAAGGCGAAAATGCATGAGAAAGTGAAATACGAAAACGCGGAGAAAATAAAGAATTCGACGAAGAGAAAAAGGGTGATGAATGAAATCCAACGTATGAATAGATAAGGAGACAGAAGGTGACAGAGAAAACGACAGGATAGTTGCATAAGAAATATACGAAGAGAGAAATAGAGGAGGATAGACAAGGAGACGAGAGAGGAGAAAGGTAACGAGAGGATAAGAAATTTAGAAAATATACGAAGAAAGTAAGAGGGAAAAAAACGAGCGAAGAAGATAGTGACAAAGATAAAGAGAGAAGAAAGACAGCGACAGGATAACAGCATAAAGAAATATACGATTAAAGGAAGAGGGGAGGAAGACAAAGAAAGGATAATAAAATAAAGGAGAAGAAAGGAAGAGGGTGAAAGACAATGAAGAGATGAGAAAGGCAACGACAGGATAACAGTATAAAGAAATATACGAGGAGAGGAAGAGAGGAGGAAGACAACGAAGGGATATTAATATAAAGAAATATACGAAGAAAGGAAGAAGGAGAAAGGCAACGAAAGGATTATATTATAAAGAAATATACGAAGAAAGGAAGAGGGAGGAGGACAACGACTGAAGAACAACATAAAGAAAAATACGAAATAAGGAAGAGGAAGAAAACGACCCGAGGAGAGTGTGCGGCGCGCCCCTCTCTCCTGAGAATGTATTCACATATCAGCCGACTGCCGTTGCATGCGCGTGATTGCAACAGCGAGGATGTGAATTGCAACCCCCACTTGCAAGGAGCGTGGCACGATACCCAGTTAGGTAATGGAAAAGGCGCGCTTTTCATGCAACGAAGGCCTGGTTTTGCACGTTGCAAATTCTGGATAATCACATCCGGATGGCTGTGTTCGCGAGGTTTTCGCTCCGTAATGGATGAGA
>NC_051404.1:29677050-29677644 GCF_015228065.2 Penaeus monodon
ATGGTATGTGTGTTCGCGTGTGCACCAGACTTAATCAGAAAACGTAATCATTACAAACGATTCCTCTTTTTCAGGAATCGCATTTATAATCATCCCAGAGCAAAGAAACCATAAGCATAATTACACTATGCTTTTGTTATTGTTTTTTTAGGAATCGTAATCTCCTCATAATGATATCATAATTAGGGATCATTGTTTGGCTGGGAATCGAGTTCACTCATGAAGGAATCAAAGGAAATTCTCGTTTGGGAGTGCGTTTGCGTGTATTTGTGTGACTTTGTATATGCTTGCAGTTTTTTGTGGGTTTTATAAGAATGTATGTTTGCGTGCTTGTGAGTTCTTACACTCGAGAAAGAGAAAGAACGATTTTTTTTTGTACGAATTTCAAGGGAAGTAGGTTTGTTACAATCGTGACATGACGTGACAGTGGTCTCTTATTATTTTATTTCTTACCTATTTTTAGACAGGTAATATGCATCCAGTCTCGGGAGAAGAAATAGTTCATGAAGACACACATGATAAACGAAAAATAAAAAATAAAATCAACATACAATTATACCCGAAGCACACGGATGATACAACATATATGACAGT
>NC_051404.1:29678018-29678174 GCF_015228065.2 Penaeus monodon
ACGACAAGCATAATATAACCACGCAGGCGAGGCATAAGATAGTGATGGTTACTGGATAAGGTTTTAGCATCTTATCTAATTTAACTCGCGAGCGGCCATAGGTGGGCGGGCGTTGCTATCATTTATTTAGTGCCGGAGATAAATTCGCTTTCCAAT
>NC_051404.1:29679267-29679533 GCF_015228065.2 Penaeus monodon
TCTCTCTATTCCATCGCCTAGTTTATCAATTGGTCTTGCAGTGTTTACATTTAGCAACTCGCAAATTAAAACCCCCTGTGAAATAAACCAGTAGTCTCCGTATATTACCCGATGTTCATTATGATAGCGTTAAGTTAACACATGTAAAATGCATATAGGAAAGGACCATATAGGGTGTGTGGTATTTTTTCCCCAAACTTCAAAACAACCTCGGGTAATGAAGGATTCGTCCTTCTTGTTTTTTATGGTTTTGTTATGATTTTATT
>NC_051404.1:29679705-29679893 GCF_015228065.2 Penaeus monodon
AAAAAGGACTTAATCCAAAACTCGGAGTAGAAGGGAATGATTACTTAGTAAACTAACTGATGCATAAATAAAATCGTAGGTCAGATTACATTTTCCTGGGTAGTTTGTACAAATCTTTGGGGTTAAATATTTGCATTGTCCGTGCTTATTAATCAGGGTGTAGCGAACTCGGCGGAGATTTCTTCTAC
>NC_051404.1:29680553-29680728 GCF_015228065.2 Penaeus monodon
TGTGTTTTCCTCTGCGAATTGTGCATTGTTTGTTCGTTCTGTTTAATTCAGCTGTTGTTGCATGCTATTTCCATTCACGTTTTTAGCTTCTTTTATCAACCATTTTATTCTCCTTTTCCTAATTTACCTCTATTTTACATTTTATTTATTTTCCTCTTATGTCTTCGTTTTACCT
>NC_051404.1:29681029-29681235 GCF_015228065.2 Penaeus monodon
CATTTCTCCCCTCTCTTTCCCTGCCACTGTATACGTGCGGCTGTGAATTTCCCCTCGCGCTTTGGTTAGGGGTTTGCGAGGGAAAAGGAGGGGAGAGGGGAAAATAAGAATAAACGGAGGGAGAGGTAAGGCAGAGAAGAGTCGTAAAGGAACACAGGGCAGAGGGAAGTTTGTAGGGAGCATTGATTGGTTATGTGAGCAGCGCC
>NC_051404.1:29681589-29681787 GCF_015228065.2 Penaeus monodon
GCCCATCCCTCCCTTCAAAGGCCCGTCGACTCTCCTCAAGAAGACATCTCATGAATTTCGGAAAATCCCCGAAAAAATCCCTCTCATTTTAGCGTCGAGTCGAGGCAGATAACAGGAGGATCCGATTAGAGGGAGGGAAATCGTATTTTTTGTCGACCTGCCACGAAGAGCGTTTGGAGAAATAGTCGAAATTACTTC
>NC_051404.1:29681814-29683668 GCF_015228065.2 Penaeus monodon
TCGTGGATTTCCACTACCGCCGCCATCTTGCTTTTTCGAATCCGGGACTGAATAAAAAAGAATTATTAACTATTTCTTTTTTTTAATCTTCCTAGAATGATTAACTTCATATATATATCTTTTATTGCATTATTCCTTTTTGTGGTGTGTTCATATAAAGTAATCGGCGGATTGAACGAGACGTAAGATATGCACGTTGAAGGATGCTGAGATTCACTCAAGGTAAACCACAGGTGATTATCTGAGAGTAGCATCTCGCTTGCCCAGAGAGGCGGGTGAAGTGCGGAGAAGGGGAGAGGGTGAGGTGGGTCAGTGAGTGAAGTGGGGAGTGGGTGAGAAGGGGAGAGGGTGAGGTGGGTCAGTGAGTGAAATGGGAGTGGGTGAGAAGGGAGAGGGTGAGGGGGCAGGGTGAAATGGAGTGGGTGAGAAGGGAGAGGGTGAGAAATGGGTCAGTAGTGAAAGAAGGAGTGGGAGAGAAGGTGACGTGGATTTGCAGTCCGCGTCAGTGATTGAATGGGGACTGAGAGTGAAAAGGGAAGGTTAGATGTGGCTTTTAATGAAGTGGAATGGATTGAGTAATGGCGATTATTGCGTTTGAGGTGGGTCAGTGAAGTGAAGTGGCGGATGGTGAGAAGGAGAGGTGAGGTGGGCACGTGAGTGAATGGGGATGTGGTGCATAAGGGGAAGGTGAGTGGATCAGTGAGTGAGTGGGATCTGCGTGAGCCAGGGAGAGGGTGAGGGGTCAGTGAGGAAGTGCGGGAAGGGTGAGGGGTGGGGGTGAGGTGGGAGTGAGTGGGGGGAGTGGGTGAGAAGGGGAGAGGGTGAGGTGGGTCAGTGAGTGAAGTGGGGAGTGGGTGAGAAGGTGAGAGGGTGAGGTGGGTCAGTGAGTGAAGTGGGGAGTGGGTGAGAAGGGGAGAGGTGAGGTGGGTCAGTGAGTGAAGTGGGGAGTGGGTGAGAAGGGGAGAGGGTGAGGTGGGTCAGTGAGTGAAGTGGGTGAGCTGGTGAGTGATTCAGTGGATGAGCTTGTGAGAGTGGGTTAGAGGATGAGGTTGGTGAATGGTTGAGTGGATGAGCTGGTGAGTGGATGAGAGGATGAGGGAAGTGAGCGGGTGAGCGGGGAGGGTAAATCCGCGTACGAGGTGCAATTTTTATCTGAGGGAAAAGGGGAGAGATGGAAAGATTATGATCTGGGGCTGAAATGAGTATAGTGGATGTTTTTATCTAGGGGAGAAATGCGCGTAGTTGATGCTATTATCTAGGGGAGAAATGAGTAAGGGAGATTATGATCCAGGGGAGAAATGAGTGAAGAAGACTATTACCTACGGAAGAAATGAGTAAGGGAGATTATCATCCAAGGGGGAAGAGAGTGAGGAAGATCTGAAGCAGAAATGAGCGAGGGAGATTACCCAGAGTACAACTGAGTCAGGCTGATTATTCACAGTACAGGTGAGTGGAGCCTATGAGCGAGTGAGGGAGCAATATGGGGTGATGTGAGTGATAGGATTAATTCTGAGACATACGTGAGTTGTTATTTATATAACAAGGTATTCAGGGTTGGATTTTAGTTTTATATATTAATATGTGGGAAGTTTAGTTAAAGGACAGAAGAAAGTAAGAAAAATATCGAAGAGCATAAGCCATTTGTAAGACATTAGTGAAGAGGGCGGTAAGTTACAAAATTGTTTTTAGTATTAAACCTATGACATATTAGCTAAACGTCTAGACATTTCTGAGAATAACTGACTATAATTATACTTAGTTGGGGGCGGTTTAAACCTTGTCTGACCAAAATGTAGTTATAGAGCAGAGGCGAATAGTAAAGCAATTTATAGAAAAGAAATATGAAGAGGTTAG
>NC_051404.1:29683700-29684134 GCF_015228065.2 Penaeus monodon
GTGAGTGAAATAACCGGAAGGATAAATCTTCATATGTGGATCGGTGGATAGGTGGATGTGTTGACCGAGAGGACTGTGTATGAGTGGATGAGTTAATCGGGAGAGCTGAGTATGGGTGGATGAGTGGTTGGAAGGATGAGTTGGTCGGAAGAGCTAAGTATGGGCGGATGTAAGGGATGTGAGAGATAAACTGGGGTTCAGTGGGCGGGTGTAGGCTCATGAGATACGGGTGGATTGAGGGGGGGGAGATGAATGGAGGAACTGCCAATATCACAAGGAGGGAATTTACACCTTGTTAGGAACTTCGAACAAAGGGCGAGAAAGTTCAGAGGACTATAGAAGGGAAACGGCAAAAAAGAAAAGATAAGGAAGAGGAAATGGGAGAAGGAAGAAGGAAAGGAAGGCAAACGTGTAAAAAATATGGTCTGTGACTT
>NC_051404.1:29684245-29685299 GCF_015228065.2 Penaeus monodon
ATACGTATGTGTGTGACTATTATTTTATGTCCTTGATCTTCTTGCGACCTTGACTTTGCGTCGTGAACTTTTTTGTTTTTGTTTTTAATTACATACTTGGCGCTTTTTTTGTGATATCCTTTTTTTTACCTTGGCCACTGCATGGCTTTGGCCTCTTTGCACCTTTGCTCTCTATTTGCATCGTCGACCTTTTTTCGACTTTTCTCCTATATTGGACGTTTCTGTAATGGTACAACTTTCTTTTTAATCGAAAAGAAGCAGTGTATAAACTGATATGAATGTTTCTAGACCTGTTCTTGAAGACAACAAACAACAAAGACAACATATTTTAAGAAACAAAAAAAGGAGGAAGATTGAGAACATGGCGAGACCTTGGATCGGGATGGAGTGTCGTGAGGAAGATGAGGGGGGGTCGGGGTAGTGGGGAAAAGGGGAGAGGGAATGAGGGAGATAGGGAGGGTGGTGGGGAGTGAGGGAGATGGGGAGTGAGAGAGATGGGGAGGCTGGTGGGGAGTGAGGGAGAAGAGGATGGTGCTTGGAAAGTGGAGAAAACGTGTGTGTGATGGGGGAATGAGAGAGAATGAAGGTATCGCGTGTGGTGGGGGAGTGAGGGAGAATGAAGGTATAGCGGGCGAGCGTAAGGGCGGAGGGATGGAGGGGAGAACGGCTAGCGGGTGGGGGGTAGGGCGGAGGGATGGAGGGGGAGAACGGTAGCCGGGTGGGGGTTAGGGCGAGGATGGTGCGAACGGTCTACGGGGGGGTAGGCGAGGGATGGAGGGCAGAACGGCTTGCGTGGGGGTTCTAGGGCGGAGGATGAGGGAAGAGCACGTGTTATCTGTCGATTTGCATGCAATATGATGCATGACAAGCTGCTGTTTTTCTAGGATTGAGATCAGATGATGTCTGCATGCCAATTGTACAGAGGCAGAGAGACATTAGGTTCAAATACAGAACATGAATAAAAGAAAATAACCACTTGTATTCAACGGTTTCCTGTTCGATAAACTAAGTCGGAGAAACGGTTAGATTCAAATGGAATAAAATATATTAAATT
>NC_051404.1:29685514-29685617 GCF_015228065.2 Penaeus monodon
GTTATCATTATTATTTTTTCCCCCTTGTTTTTTCCCTCTTTTTCTCCGGTAGAAGAAGGACGTGTTTTAAATCTGCAATGTTATGCAAGTTCTGGGAGTGAGC
>NC_051404.1:29685640-29686114 GCF_015228065.2 Penaeus monodon
TTCTAATAAAAAATGGAACATCATTAGAATCTATTTACATTAACTAAAACACGAGAAGTAAGAGGACCAAAAAGGAAACTGATTGTTATTTAAACATTTAGATAACTAATGTAAATAATAGAGAATAAAGAAAATCCCTGACAAGAGGCGAAGCGATAAGCCATTCCGTATAAGAAAGAGGAATTAGCGTAGATGCAAATTGCTCGACACCAAAGGAAGACAGAAACGTCTTAGAAATTCAGAAATTCTGCCATTTTTTCTCATCTTTCTTAGTCCTTCTACAAAATTCGATTTTTTTTTTCCATTCTTGTCTTCCTTTTGGCGACGAAGGAGGAGGTTGTGACTATGTGTATGTTAATCTTGTTGCAACCGTCGACAGTTGTAATCGCGGAGTAATTGCACCAGATTGCATGCAGATGAGGATTTAATGGATTTGGGTTGATAATCAGTGATCTTATGTAAATCTTAGTCTGT
>NC_051404.1:29686414-29686644 GCF_015228065.2 Penaeus monodon
GAAAGAAATGAATGTGGAAAGAAAAGAATGGATAGCGAAGAGTGAAGGAACGGAGGATGAATGGAAGAAAGGGAGTGGATAATAAGGAGGGAAAAGAGAAAGGAAGAAGATGTATGGGGAAAATGATAAAAGTGGAAAAGGGAGAAGGAGCGATAGGTATGAGATGAAGGGGATAAAAATGAGAGATGGCAAGTAAGGTGATTAAGGAAAAATAAAACGGGGAGATGGAA
>NC_051404.1:29686692-29686919 GCF_015228065.2 Penaeus monodon
ATAGCAGTAGAAGAATCATACAAGGAGAAGGTGAAAAAGAGGTACGAAAGAGATGTAGAAATACGAGAGAGAAAAAACTAAGAATACACACAGCATAAGAAAAACAAAAAGTTAAAGAAAGGAAAACAAGAGGAACATGTCAACTTCTTCCTTTTGCGAAGCCAATCTGCATCCTTATTTCCTTCCTCAGACCTTGTTCTCTGTTGCCTTTTTTCGTTGTCTCCATT
>NC_051404.1:29687027-29687338 GCF_015228065.2 Penaeus monodon
TCCCGTGTTCAGCCTCCCTTGATACCTTCTCTGATCGTGGTGTTTTGAGGGCCTTGTCTGCTCCCGTCTTTTCTTCTTTCGAGAGCTTTATACCCAGGGAGGATTCTCTCCCTCTCCTGCGCTGAAGATGAGAATGGGGAAAGTCTGGAGTCTGGAGAGGGAAGGAAAAGAATGGAGGAGAGAAGGAGAGAAAGAGAAGGAATATGAGAAGGAAAAGAAGGTGGTAACGAAAGAAGCATTTATTTTATGAGAGGATGGTAGCAGTGAGGACAGTTGACAGTGAAAGGAGACAGAAAAGGAGAAAAAAGAAG
>NC_051404.1:29687568-29687736 GCF_015228065.2 Penaeus monodon
AGCGAGAGCGCCTCCGCCCTAAAGAGGATTATTAGCACGAGCTCGAGCAGGAGCAGCGGAGACCCGGCTCGAGAGCCAGCCAACCCAGATTACGTATTCACTTTGAGGACAAACTCGGGTCAGATTAAAGGATAACGGGAGGACCACGGAGGCTTACAATGGCCAAGT
>NC_051404.1:29687770-29687909 GCF_015228065.2 Penaeus monodon
GTATCCTTCGCTAACTTGCTGTTCTCACACTTAACTCATTTTAACTCGTTTCCCCGTCGGTGGCTTTTAAGTTCAGCCTTGTCTGTGCTTTTCAAAGGGGTAGGAGATTCTTTGGATATGTTGGGTTTGTGTTTACTAT
>NC_051404.1:29688152-29688272 GCF_015228065.2 Penaeus monodon
TGAAGTGTTCTGTCGTCGGAAACTTTATCAGGTTAAAGTAACTCTGCATTGTTAATTTACGTATGAGACAAGGTAGCCTAGTTTTCTTTAGATTAATCACTGTCATCACCTATATCATCA
>NC_051404.1:29690250-29691011 GCF_015228065.2 Penaeus monodon
TGCACACCGTAAATATGGCAGCCTCATAAGAGGCCTGAGCCGCAGCGCCAGAAAGTCTGCAAAAACATGAACTCTGCTCCGCAAAAAAACAACAAAAATAGGCACTTCCGCCTTGGGCCAGCTAGCGACATGGCAACTCTCCCTAGTTTGGAAAAAGGAAGATGAAAATATTGAATGTATAGATGGAGTAAAAATGAAAAGGAAAACTCATTTTCTTATGTTTGTCTTGTGGGAGGGAACGGGAGAGGAGCTTGTGTGCGGCAATTGCTGATGACTACCGTGGCTTATTCAAAGATGCGATGATGATACGTGGTAATTAATTAGCGACGAAAAGAAATAAAATGATAAAACCGATAATGAGTAAAAATGCTGAAAAACAAAAATCGACAACCGTGAAGCAGACAACAGCATTAGAGGAACGAAATTATGATCCGCCGATGAGCAGCACGACGGCAGAGACGAGTTGATAGCCAGATAGCCAGCCCGGGAGTGGATAGCGAGCCCCAGGTGTGGATAGCCAGACTCGGAGTGGATAGCCAGCCCGGGAGTGGATAGCGTGAGGGCCATGATGCTGATGATGCCGGCCAAGATGACTGCAGCATCGGCAACATACATTGTCAACAAAGTCCGGCGTTGCCATGGAAACAGAAGGGTACAAAAGAAAGGCAGTGGTGTCTCCGGCGCGGACATGGCGCGACACCAGGAGCCGTGATCCCCGCTTGATAAATGGTTCTCCAAATGGAAAAATAAAGGAAAATAAC
>NC_051404.1:29691722-29691805 GCF_015228065.2 Penaeus monodon
TTAACCGTTCCATTCTTCCTTCCCGCCTTATCTACTTTACTGTTCGTCTTACTCATACGCCGCCTTCTCTCTCTTCCTCTCAT
>NC_051404.1:29691940-29692169 GCF_015228065.2 Penaeus monodon
CCCCCTCCCCGCCATCTACCTTCTCCTTCCCCGTCACCTACCTCTCCCCTCCTCCTCTTCTCCCCTCCTACTTGAACCCCTTTCCTCCTCCCTCTCCCTCTCATCTTCCTCATCAACCACACCATCACCCCCTGTCAATCACTGCTTCCCTCCTCACCCCCCCCCCCACCTCCCCGCCTTGCCCCCCCCCTCCCTTGACTCCAGCGAGAACATCCTGGTGTGGTGACGT
>NC_051404.1:29692366-29692479 GCF_015228065.2 Penaeus monodon
CGCTGTGAGGGCGACTTCCTGCTTCCCTGCTTATTCTTTTCTGTTTAGGGGAAGCTTAATTTACATATTTTATATCTTATGCTTTGATTTAAACGTATTTAAGAGAGAGGGTT
>NC_051404.1:29692649-29692723 GCF_015228065.2 Penaeus monodon
GGCTTTATGTTTGACAGATTGGTTAATGTGATGGTTCATTTCAAGTTACGTACGTTGTGTACGTGTCTATGCAT
>NC_051404.1:29693062-29693136 GCF_015228065.2 Penaeus monodon
TTATCAGGGAAAGAACTTATTTAATCCGGACTTATTTTTCCGGACGTTTGTGGTTAAAATCAAGTTGCGTTCTT
>NC_051404.1:29693160-29693309 GCF_015228065.2 Penaeus monodon
AAACTAACTTGCACGTCTGTTTTAAATCCCCTTTTGTTATGGAATGCGTTTGAAAATGGAATCCCTTGGTTTACGTTCACTTGTGTCTGAAGTTATCAGCGAATTTCGTTTAGTTTGGTGTTAGTATTGTATTTTATTATTTATAGGTT
>NC_051404.1:29693830-29694792 GCF_015228065.2 Penaeus monodon
AAAGCCTAGCGCCGCAAAATATGCATCTCATTGCCCCCCCCCCCCCGGCCACTTAAACGCCTGATCCCGCTTGAATGACGCAATCGCTCGCTGCGAGAAGCGGCCGCTCGCCTGCCTCGTCTTTTCTTCTCTTTCTTACTCCCCTTTTCTGCTTCTTATATCTTTTTTCTCTCTTATTCATTTTCTTTACTCTTTCTTATTCCCCTTTTCTCTTTTTTATTTCTTTTCTTTTCTCTTTCCTATTCCAATTTTCTCTTTCTTATTCATTTTCTTTTCTCATTCTTGTTCCTTTTCTTGTCTCGTTCTTTTTTTTCTTCTCCACTCCTTATTCGCTTTCTTCTCTGTTTCTTGTTCTTCTATGCTTTTTATTCATTTTTCTTCTTTGCTTCTTATTTCTTTTCTTCTCTATCTCTTATTGATCATCTTCTGATTCCTTTCTTTCTTTCCATGTTGTATTCCTTCTTCGTCTGCTGCCGCTTAGTTTCTATTTGTTGTATGCGCTTTGCCTTCGCTTCGTTGGTGGTCCAGCTGTGATTATTTTTTTTGTTGTTTGTGTTTACGAGTCTTTGCGGATTGTTTTCGTGATTTTTTTTTTTTGGGTTCCTTTAGCTCGTTCTGGATATTTTTTTCTTTTTTGCTTTTTTTACGATGTTTTTCTTTTCGTTCGATGATTTTTTTTTTTTTTTTTTTTTTTTCTTTCTTTCTTTCTTTGCGATGATTTTTCTTTTTTCTTCTTCTGCGATTATTTTATTTCTTTTCTTTCCTTTATGATGATTATTTCTTTTATTTTATTTTATTTATATAATTTTTCTTTTCTTCTCTTTGCGATGATTTTTTTTTCTTTATGATGATTTTTCTTTTATTTTCTTTACGACAAGAAACATGAATCTTAGGACGGATTTTTTTCAGCAGCAGACACGCGGGAAATATCTATTTCCTTATTTATTGTAACGTCTTACTGA
>NC_051404.1:29694813-29695234 GCF_015228065.2 Penaeus monodon
GCTCTTTACAATATTAATTAATTATATTAAACGATAATTGTAATCGACTTCAATTTTTATTTCTATGATAGACTGAATTTATTTTCAACGCCTAAAATTTTATTCCAGAAGCGCACGGAAGCAAAACTTCATGCATAATCAACCGTGGCAACCCGACACACAGCAAGCTAAAAGCAAGCTGTAATTCTCCCCCTGTAGCTCAGTTAAAAAAAAAAAAAAGCACACACACACACAGCGGCATCGCACATCGCAATAACACGCCGCATTACACCGCTTCCGGAGGCCGGTCCGAAGCAGACGGCGGGCCCCGTCTGCCTGCTCCAGCCGGGCCGACGCGACGCCTCCGAGGGATCGCGCAATTAGGAGTACTAACGTTAAGGGCGCCGGGGAGGGTTGCTCAGTGCGAAAAGTCTCTTTCACT
>NC_051404.1:29695374-29695965 GCF_015228065.2 Penaeus monodon
CCAGGTTCGGGCGCTGCTGCGAGGAAAGGCAAATGGTTTTACACGCCTGTAGATCGTGCCATCAGCCCCGGCTCCGGCAAGGATTAGTGTGGGCGGCGCAGATGGCTTCGCGGGGCGGGGCTGCCGGGACCTCCTTGCACGGGGGGAACGGTGGGGGGGGAGTCGCCGCTTTCTTGTCCCGCTGAGGGCGTTGGGCGTGCGTTGCTCTTACTTCAGGCGTGATTTCCTCTTACTTTGGGCGTGCGTTCTACTTGTTTTAGATGTGATTTTCTCTTACTTTCGACGTGTGTTCCTTTTACTTCGTGCTTGCGTCCCCCTTACTTTCGACGAGCTTCCTCTTGCTTCAGGCGTGATTTCCTCCTGCTGTGATGGGGAGCCTGGTGGGCGGGTCGTGTTAATCTCACAAGGATACTTTCCGTGTAGGCTCCTTGGCGAAGAGTTTAAGAGTGAGGCACCTTTGATCTATTCATTAGGGAATGTGAAGTCGAGTGGCACGTATTTCCTGGAGTTCGTGTTGAAATAAAGTGAGGCGTCAAACCACATAGATCATACTTGAGATCATTGTAGTGAGCATGTTTCTGAGTTTGTTGT
>NC_051404.1:29696196-29696450 GCF_015228065.2 Penaeus monodon
AGATGGCTGACACCTACAGCCTCATTGCTTGAGTATTTCTTTAGGCGTCCGCTGAGCCGTGCCATTCCGAGTACCACTTAAGTACCGCTCAAGTACCACCCGAGAGAACTCCAGCGCCCCACTCGCTAACCGAGGGTGAAGCCACGACACACTGAAGGAAGGCGCTCCCCTTACCCGGAGGCCCGACAGGCGCGGGGAGGTCAGAGTGGAGGGTCACCTGACCTTCCGTTCAGTCGAGGGGGGCAGTGATAAGG
>NC_051404.1:29697321-29697530 GCF_015228065.2 Penaeus monodon
CCCTTCGTTTCAGAAAAAAGTTAATGTCACGACATATTGCACGTCTGTAGTATTTTCCCCTCGTCTGATTAAACCAATTTGTAAGTTAACCAGTTGTTATTATTGCATTTAACTTGTACTAAATTTAAAGTCAAAATACTTGCATATTTTTCCATTATACTTGTGTATCAGAATTTTTTGTTATAGAGAATGTGTGTGTGGAATGTAGA
>NC_051404.1:29697594-29698542 GCF_015228065.2 Penaeus monodon
CAAAAGAGGGAGTGGGTTATGTGCGTGCACACCATGCGTTTACGAATGTCATTATGTTCGTAAATATTTGTGTTTCAATTTACCGTGTTTATCAGCATACACAGAATAAGCTCAGCTGTGCATAACGCGGAAATATATGTTATTAGCTTCGTGATTGCTACTTACACGCATATTCTAAAGTCATACAACTTGCGAAATTACAATTTAATTCGCTCCTGTGCATGTAAATGTTCGGCTAAAAAGTCAACATAACAAGCAATAAGTCATTCTGCATGGATTATTTTTCGCAACGAGACCGTGACTTGCAGCTCACGCCATTGCAGAAAGAAAACTGAAAAGAATCTCGTATTTTATTTTTATCGATGCAATAAATTCACACTTGGAGAAAGGAATCGAATAAGAGACTATATCGACCAGTATAGATTTAATTTTACGGTTATCGGAGCCGGAATTGAACCATCTCGGGTTCTTGGCTATCACTCCCACTCCTGGTTATTGTAGAGATAAACTATCTATCAATCTACCACACTTACTTTTATAGGTTCACGAGTTAGTAGTACTACCCAGCTACGGCACTCCATGCTAATGGTTCTCGAATTAATAGCACAGCTTCGCTACCACACCCTATGCTAATGTACCACACCACGGTTCTCGAACTAACAGCACTACCCCGCTACCACACCTAATATTAAAGGTTCTTGAATTGGCTACTACCACACCTACTTCTATAAGTTCACGAGTTAACAGTACTCTCCCCTACCACACCCTGTGCTAATGGTTCACGGATTAATAGTACTGCTTCACTACCACACCCTGTACTAATGGCTTACGAGGCAACAGTACTTGGAATTAAGGACAAGCAACTGCAGTGCATTAGGGATTACCCCGGAGATAGGGTGTGGTACCGTGTTTAATGTACGCTGTCAAACTATTAACAAATTCTCTGTG
>NC_051404.1:29698582-29698829 GCF_015228065.2 Penaeus monodon
GATGTTATCCTATAGAGCTTTGATTGAGGTGTTCGTTTCTTTTCTGTGTGTTCTTTTTCTAAAATTGTTAAAGGTAATTGACCGCTAATGTTATTGACTTTGCTATCCGTTCTTGGTCCATGGCAAAGCGGTACTATGATGGATATAGTTATTGACTTTCTCTTTAAGATGTTATTCAAAGGGAATGCTATTATGAGTTGTTAAAGTCGGCCGTCCCTAGATAAACAGATCTCTCGCACTTTGTACA
>NC_051404.1:29699285-29699482 GCF_015228065.2 Penaeus monodon
CATAATCGTATTACGTCAGTTGTTTCGCCTTCTCTCGTGTAACACTTTCTGACGTTTCCCACTTTTTATCTCTGACCTGAGTGCTGAGCCAAGCGGAAGTGACGTCACGGAAGGTAAATATAACATTTTTAGAAGTTGGTGAACCTCGCCGTGTGGTCACTTTACAGAGGGGTGGAAGGGAATGTCCGTGGAATGTG
>NC_051404.1:29699549-29699640 GCF_015228065.2 Penaeus monodon
CATGTGAGAAATAAAGTTCCGACGTAAAGATAGAAATAAGAAAGAGAAAGGGACAAAACAAACAATTGATTAATGCGATTGGTCAACAACG
>NC_051404.1:29699709-29700752 GCF_015228065.2 Penaeus monodon
GTCGAGAGAAAAAGAGAGAATCAGAGGTAAAAACGTGAAAGACAAAAACAAAAAACCTACCAGTGACCATCGACACCGTCATTGGGCGGCGGGGCTCTCTGGGGACGTGTTTATTGCTGTGAAAGTGACGGTAGATGATGGAGGGGAAGAGGGAATGGGTAATGAGTGGAGGAAAGAGCGAGAGTAGATGATGGAGGGGAAGGGAATGAGGGTAGATGAAGTGGGAGGAAAGAGCGAGAGTAGATAAGGGAGAGAGATGGGAAGGAGTAATGATAGATGATGTGGGAGAGAGAATGGAAGATGATGTGGGAGGAATGAAGGAGAGTAGATAATGAAAAGGGTAGAGTGATGGGAGAGAGAAATTGTAGATGATACGATAAATGCGATAGATGATGTGAGCGAACAGAGTGAGAAAGGATCATGAGTGTGAGGGTAGAAAGGTAGGTGATGTGGGAGCAAGGAGATTTTTAAAAAGGGGGAAATTCGAGTAAAAAGAGAGAGGGCAACGTGGGAGAGGAGAGAGAGAGGCTGATGGCAGATGACGTGAGTGATGTCAGCGTGCAAGAAGCGTAAGACGAAGGACCAGATTGGTGGCGGTACTGACCTGGTAGTTGGCAGGTTGGTAGCAGCTGATCACGAGTTGTCAGAATTTTTTGGAACTGATAAGTTGACGATGGTAACTATCTGGTGTTTGACAGGTTGGCGGTAGTAAGTATCTGGTGTCTGGCATTTGACAGGTTCGGCATGACATCTCTCTGGTACTTGAAGGTTGGCGATGGTAACTGTTTGATATCTGTGACAGTCTGATGGTGACTGACGATAAATTATCAAGTTGGTGATGATGATCTGAACCATGTTATGCAGCCATGTTGTATTATTCCAGTCATCAACAATCTGTGTGGTTCATCTTCGTCTCAATGAATTCAAAGTGTGATTTATTTTTTTTTCTCTATTTCATTCACCAATATTTATATGTTGTGTTTGGCCACTTATTATCCTTTTGTGTCATTCAACAGACTCAGTATCCAGCTCATTATCACCAC
>NC_051404.1:29700854-29701227 GCF_015228065.2 Penaeus monodon
ATTTTTCTCTTCGTTCGCCGGATTTTGCGTGTAGTGCTTGGCCTTTTTTTCTCTCTTTTGATTCACCGATATTTGCGTGTTGTTCCTGGCCATTTATTTTTTTCTCTCTCCTTCATTCACCGATATTTGCGTGTTATGTCTGACCATTTATTCTCCTTTTATGTAACTCGCCAAACTCAACTCTCTCTCCTGTTAACGTATTCATTTTCATCCCCGTCCGCTCTTCACTGAATCACTGAAACACTCTCAGTTCTGAATCATCTGTTCACTTTTTTTTCTTTTTTTTCGTCGCCTTTAACTTTGAAGCGAAAATTTGTACAGAATGGAAAACGAATTTGATGGTAGGTTGATCCATAAAACAGAGTGCATCCTC
>NC_051404.1:29701361-29701615 GCF_015228065.2 Penaeus monodon
ATACAATGAATGAAGAGAGAGAGAGAGAAAAAAAAATATCGTGCGAATTTCCTGCTCTTCACAATCCCCTGGGCTGCGTTGTGTTATTTAATATCCTCGAGTGAGTATTGTTTTGTTAACAGAGGAACACCCAGAGAAAATAAGTGACGCGGGTGAATTATGCACGCGGGTGGAAATATGTACGAGTGTTAAAAGGGAGGATGGAAATAAAAGACACATAACTGAAAAAATAAACATTTATGTGTAGTTGCCCG
>NC_051404.1:29701868-29702030 GCF_015228065.2 Penaeus monodon
CCACTCTCTCTTTTCCCTGTGAACTGATCCAAGCCCACCGGAATATAGGGGGAAATTATGTGGCAGATTAGACCTTTGGACAGAGGGAGAGGGGAGGGAGAGGCTGGCCGCTGCAGAGGAGGGTGAATAATTGGCATGGTTACTCATCAATGATTCACCCCT
>NC_051404.1:29702079-29702179 GCF_015228065.2 Penaeus monodon
GTATTTGTGGAGTGAGGACAACTCAGGATTGCATACCTAATTATCCCGCCCGCAGCCTCCACCAGCTCCCTTACGCCTTACTGGCATCTCGTCCTCTCTC
>NC_051404.1:29702551-29703170 GCF_015228065.2 Penaeus monodon
GAAATCCAGTGCTCACGCGTGTGTCAGTGCACGGTCTATGTTCCTATTTACTTCCTCTGATGAAAAAACGAATACTACGAATGGAACCCCAGGTGGATGTATGGGCCACCGAGAGGGACGCTAATGGATGCAACGGCTAGATAATGGCACTCTCGAAGGAGTGAGGGGGGCAGGGCATGGAGAAGAATTGGGGAGAAGAGAGGAGAAGGATGGGGGAAGGAGAGAAGATGGGATGAAGGGAGAAGGGAAGGATAAAGAAGGGAGAGGGAAGGATAAGGAAAGGAGAAGAACGGAGAGGGGAAGGATGGGGGAAGATAAGGGAGGGAGAGGGAAGGATGGGAGAAAAATAAGGAAGATAGGGAGAGAGAGGGAGAAGGGAGGGATGAGAGAAAAATAAAGAAGGGAAGGAGAGGTGAAAACGACGATAGCGAAGGGAAAGGATAGGCGAGGAAGAAGGGAGCAAGGGGAAAAATAAGGGAAAGGCGGAGAGGGAGGGAGGGGTGATAGGGAGAGAGAAGATGCATTCCGGCGCCGGCGAAGCTTCTCGGAGGAACATCGGATGGGATTCCCTTGTCGCGAAAGGGCGAACGAATGGCATCGACTGACTGGCACTCTCCCG
>NC_051404.1:29703420-29704145 GCF_015228065.2 Penaeus monodon
TTTCTTTCTCCCTCTTGCTCTCTCCCAATCTAATTCTTTTTCTTTTGTTTAGTTTTTTTTTCTTATGAAGTGTTTGTAATCGTGTTATAATCGTCTGTATTTCTTAATTTATTTTTTCTTTTTTGAGATCCTTCCCTTTCGCTACTTTTCTTTTTAGTTCGTTTGTCTTTCCTACCTTCCTTTTATTTTCTTCTCTCTTCTTTTGTTTTTGGCCTGTTATCATTTTTCTTGTTCTCTTTGTTCATTTTCTTTTATTGCAGTTCAGATCCTTTTTCTTCATTTTGTCAATTTCAGTTTTTTAATAGTTTTGTTTATTTGTTTGTTCTTCTTGTTATCATCCTTTGCTGTACACCTTTCGTTGTAAATTAAGTGAAAGAAACGAGAGAGAATCTGAGAAAATAGGTACGCAAAAACACAGATGGCACAGGTCAGCAGACAAAGATGCGCCATAAGCAGACAAATATGACACTATTCGGCAAACTTGTGACACTGTGCAGGAGAAAGGCATAATACCATAATCAGACAAAATGACACTATAAGGAGACAAGGTGACACCGTATGCGTACAAAAGGACACTATAAGAAGACAGAATGACGTCATATAACAACAAATATGACATCATTCAGCAGACAATTATGACACCTTACAAGCATGACACCACAGACACACAAATATCACACCATAAGCGGACAAACATAGCCGATAAGTGTAACACCGTACAATTT
>NC_051404.1:29704267-29705058 GCF_015228065.2 Penaeus monodon
AAAGCAGATAACTTTCAAGCACTGACATCGGCTTCTGTGGTGCACCTCCATGCTGGCCCGGGAGTGCCTTGTAACCTTAGCTTCCTGTTAAAATTCTTGAAATTATAATATGTTCACATAATTTCGTGCAGAGCCACATACAAGTATATACATGACTCTACCAGATAACGCACACTTACGTTTATTTGATGGATACTAGTGAATTAAACTTAATTCGGCAAATGTTACCTTGTTTGGTACTTCCCAAGTGTAATATCAAGAGGGAAGTAAACATGTAAGAATGTAATTTTGTAAGTAAGAAAGAATGTAAGAATGTGAATTTGAATTTCTTTATCCGGACCATACTGGAATAGCATACAAGTATCCCATTTCTCTAGCGATTATCAATATCATCTCTTTCAAACTTTGTATAAAATTGATTCTACGTTCTCCAGAATCATTTGCGGTTCGGCCCTGATGATTATGCTCTTCATGAAGATAGTCTGTTATTTACCTTCCCCCAAATTAATTCCGAACGACTGCGTTTTCTATTTTCTTCTTTGTCTAAGTATCATTAGTGCTTGAATATTCCTGATCTGCATTTGAATTTCGACTATTTTAAGTCAGTCTTTCATGTGTAATCTTGTATGTATAAATTATACCTGATATTACACGCCAACGCTGATAGAGAGTTTGGCTTCGAATGAGTGTATACTTGGCGAATTCATTTTATCCTTGATATAAAAGTTTCACATTTTAAATTCCTATTACCATTAGTAGACTCATCTACAAGGATATGTACGCCTGTATCC
>NC_051404.1:29705103-29705181 GCF_015228065.2 Penaeus monodon
GCTGTTTACCCAAAATAACCCATTTTCTTTAACAAAGCCTTAGCTTTTTTCCTCCTCCCCCTCCCCTTCCCCCATTTT
>NC_051404.1:29705280-29705449 GCF_015228065.2 Penaeus monodon
AAACCGCTTTTTTTCCTTGCGATATAATTATGATAATGAAGTGTAAAAGGAATCGCTATTTGGTTTCGTGGGGACAGCGGACGTGTTGCATAATGCACCGGCGTTCAGTTGCAAGAATAAATCCCAGAAGATTCCAGAAGCGAGGGAGTCAACGAGGGGATAATTCAAA
>NC_051404.1:29705524-29705971 GCF_015228065.2 Penaeus monodon
TTATGTGGAAGGGTGGTTTATGTGGACGGAAGGAGGTGGAATCCACGTGGAATTTCTCAAGGTTCTATGATCTTTGGAAAAGTCTGTTTCGGCAGAAGTTCTGAAAAATGTTGAAGTTTGAGACAGTACAGGAATATATTTTCAAAGTACAGCACATGCTTATATTTTTTAATAGATAATATTAAATATTAGTAAACAAGATGAAACACATGCTTACATGTACTGCCACGTACATAAAGATACATAATACATGTATAGATTAATGCTCTGAGAACAGTGGGCAAAGTACAGTACATGTATGCGTTTATTGATACATAATAAGGAATTATGTACAGTACATAGCTTCTTTGATAATTAGTAATTGTGAAAAAGTAGAATAGGGTTACGTGTCTGATTTTGTTGAACGTTATAGTGAAAAAAGTCTTACAATCAAATGCCACATCTAAG
>NC_051404.1:29706129-29706459 GCF_015228065.2 Penaeus monodon
ATCCCACGCCCCCCCTTTCCTCCCGTACAAAGGGCGTATTCCCGCCCGGAGTGTCGGCGACGTGGAGCGCTGTGGAAACCCCTTTTCCTCCGCCCGACACTGATTTACACCTGTATCTCTTATCAAAGGAGTTGGAGTGGGGCGTCCTCGGTATGCAGAGCCGATTTAGCATAGCACAAAGCGGGACCGGCGAGGTTGGGCGCCATTTAATCAAACAGCATTAGGGCAAAACTGCTTTGTGGATCGCTGGGGTCGGGTTCATCAAAGAGCTCGCTTGACCCTCGCCCGGCGCGGAGGGGGGGGGGGAAGGGGCCCTCTCTGCTGGCTCGC
>NC_051404.1:29706513-29706607 GCF_015228065.2 Penaeus monodon
ATTTACCATTTCTCGCTTTATGCACGCGTGAGTGTATACACGTACATGCACAACGCATGTAAACAGATTCACACACATAGAGACGCACATACAG
>NC_051404.1:29706656-29706745 GCF_015228065.2 Penaeus monodon
AGATTCAAATTTGGACAAAAAAAAATCGGAATCCAAATACAGGTAAAATGAACGAAAAAGTCTATATTACCTATATTACCTATACGATT
>NC_051404.1:29706827-29707019 GCF_015228065.2 Penaeus monodon
GAAGAAAATTTCTGTCCTTCCCCCAATTTCCTTTCATTTGGAAAAGTGATCGAGTGACTCATACTTTTCGACTTTATTTGCCATGCGCGTCTTCCAACTGTCGGCCATAATTCGTGCAAAAAGGGAAGAAGTTCGCAGGAATTTGTTAGCAAGAATCCACGAGAATTATTCAGATGGCATTTCGACCGATTC
>NC_051404.1:29707616-29708157 GCF_015228065.2 Penaeus monodon
GTCAGATCTACCTCCTGTTACTAACTTCCTTCAATTTCCATTCGTTACTCCCACGTCCTCTGTCCTCCTTCATTATCAATTCCCCTATCTACCTTTCGCCCTTGCTTCCGACCCGGGCAGAAATCGAATGTTTTCTACTTGTATTGATTATCAACCAAACCTTTATTTTATTTCGTTTAATTTCATCTAAACAGAGAAATACTGATCTGAATAATACTGATTAATATTATAAGTATGCTTGAATACTGATGAAAGTTATAGTTCATGTTATTTTTTAATGCGCGTCATAGAATTTTCGTTGTGCATGTTAGTGAAATTAGAGATCTGGGTCAGTATTAAAGCAAGTTTGGTGTGCTTGTGTGTGCTTTTATTAGTATATAATGATGTAGGGTTACAGAGTCTATTACATAGTTGTCGTTAGATGTTAAATGTTCGTTTCATGAAGAGGACGAGCTTAAAAAAGCGAGGATCTCAAGTGACAAATCCCCGTCCTTTACCTGTCGGCTCCAAAGGGTTTTAGGCCCTCGCCTGACACCTTGCG
>NC_051404.1:29708792-29708922 GCF_015228065.2 Penaeus monodon
TTGGGAACCTTAAACCAATAAGTCAAAGACGGAAGAACCTTTTTTTCTTCTTTTTCCCCTCGCTCCTGCCAAGTTCCCGAGAGCGGAAGTCGGGCGTGACCAGTGTAAACAGCACAACTTGCCAAAGTCC
>NC_051404.1:29709031-29709107 GCF_015228065.2 Penaeus monodon
TTCGTCCGGCCTGACGTAGGTGTAACTCCCCCTCCTGTACCTTTGCTCTTGTTACTTCTTTCCTCCCCCCCCCTGC
>NC_051404.1:29709237-29709594 GCF_015228065.2 Penaeus monodon
AAGAAACCGCTACTCAAAAATCATAATTAGTGCAGAAAGAAGAAGCCAAATCACGCAGATATCTTGTGGGCGGAGCAGAGACCTCCACAGCGAAGCCATATTGTGCGGCAGTTGAAAGAATTAGCATCAAGGGGAATTGAGAAGTAACACGAAGAGGCTTAGGGAGACGAAGTGAGGAATAGGGGAGGGCGGGGCGAAAGGGAGGAAGAGGAATGGGGCGGAATAGGCCTATAGGACTCCCCGGTTGAGGCTTAAGTAGCAGGATGAGGTTCGAGGAGGGAGCGAAATGAGGAGAGAAAGAGGAATTTCGAATAAGGGGAAAAAGGTCGTAAGGAAAGAATATGGAAGAAGGGGAGG
>NC_051404.1:29709649-29709947 GCF_015228065.2 Penaeus monodon
GGGAGGAAGGGAGAGAGAAAGGGAAAGTTAAAAAAAACACAGACAGACAGACAAAAATAGACAAACAGAGGCAATAAGAGATAGAAAGGGCAAACGATAATAGACAGACCTCCGCCTCGTATGACCGAAGATACATGTGTACAAGACGAAAGGACTGATGGCGACATGGTGAGGTATGACGCCTCCATCTGTCAAGAGGAGGAGAGAGAGAAAATAGTGGGGGGGGGGGGCACTGTGACTGAGTGTAGCATATTATGGCTGCAACAGGTTATTAGTCTTTCATGTCCTGTGACAAATA
>NC_051404.1:29710464-29710682 GCF_015228065.2 Penaeus monodon
TGTTTCCCCGTCTCCTTTTTACCAATTACCGCAATATATATTCACAGTAATCTCGCGAAGAAATCCTCAGCGTCGATAGTCACCCTGTAGGGGCGGCAGGGTAGGCGTTTTTGTCACGTTCCTTTGCCCACTTTGTTGGGGTTAATTTAAGGTGTTTTAAGTTTCTTCTTGTTGAACAACTGACGAGGATAAAGGTTTTGTTTAAGCTAAGCACAGGA
>NC_051404.1:29710713-29710843 GCF_015228065.2 Penaeus monodon
CATATTAGGAATTTTGATACGTACAGAAAGTTTTTTCCTTTTTTTTCTTTTCTTCCTGGGAGGGAGGCGAGGACAATTTAGTTTTATCTCACCACATTATATTTTTTTGGCAATTTTTCTTCATATTGGA
>NC_051404.1:29710931-29711051 GCF_015228065.2 Penaeus monodon
TCTCCTTCCAAAATGGCTCAAACGTTCAGGCAGGAAGTGCTTGTTTGTTTATTTTCCGCGTGCATTTCACACTCGCTTCTCACGTCGGTTTACCTTCCGGCCTCCCTTTTCCCCTCTCAG
>NC_051404.1:29711295-29711721 GCF_015228065.2 Penaeus monodon
CTATACTCTGAGCCCTTTCTCTTTTCCCCTCATTCCTCGGTCTCCTTTCTTCTCGACTTCTTTCGCCCTTCTCTACTTCTCTTTGTTGCTCTCTTTGTCCCTTCATTTCTCCCTTTCTTTAAGATACATCCATCATGCATGAAACACTTCCGGAGACATATTACATTTAAATTACCCACTTCTTGCAATTATACAAACTTCAGCTTCATTACTTTAAGCACAGACGATGTAACCCATGTACATCCTCACGTATTTAGGTAGGCAAGGAGAGTGTGATATAACATGGGTGAGAACACGATAAATACATATACATTTTTAAGTGTGTCCTTGTTATCTGTGGTTATTTGGTTCCTTTTAGGAGTTGGAACATATGGTTATATTCGTGGACGATTTGTGTTAGTGATCTGGCTTCTACATGCTGGGATA
>NC_051404.1:29711971-29712497 GCF_015228065.2 Penaeus monodon
GGAAATGCTGTATTTATCAGTGTAAAGAAATCCATGTATTTATGATGAATTTTTAAACGAAACACGTGAAATACATTCACATACCTTTTTCTACATATAGCACATTAAAACCAGAAGTTAGTTCCGGAAATGCGTTGAAAATTGAGAGAAAAGAACAACAAATAACATCGTACCCCTAGAGACAAATTACAAATAACATATCAAAACCCTCTTCCTTTTACAAGAACCAACATCCTTTTATTTATCATTTCATCCCGTTTTGTATCATCTCTCACTAAACTACCCAAGTGAAGTCAATATATCCTCTCCTCACGTGAATTTTCCTTTCTCTGTTACAGGTGTGTATGCGAGAGAAGTTGTGAAGGACAGATGCTTATTAAGTGTACGTGTGTAAGTATCGCCAACACGTGAAAGTTTTTATACGCGTGAGGTTGATATTGATTTGATTATCGAGCTTGGTATGCGCTGGCGGGATGCGCTCCCAGAGGCTGGGTGTGTGTATTGACAAAGGCTTTTTTCTAATTAA
>NC_051404.1:29712554-29712629 GCF_015228065.2 Penaeus monodon
CCGCTTTCTTTTATTTCATTAAGTTTCTTCGTTTGATTAAAGACTTGGATTGTTTTTCTAGATGAAGTATTTGCT
>NC_051404.1:29713042-29713153 GCF_015228065.2 Penaeus monodon
GTCAGCATCTGGTACGTGGTGACTGCTCGCCCCTGGCCTTTGACCTCGGATGAGGAGAGGGAGAGGATGAATGAGATGAGGTTCTGTGTATAATTGTGGTGATCCTGGTGG
>NC_051404.1:29713288-29713387 GCF_015228065.2 Penaeus monodon
TTTACATTAATACATTTACTTTTTTATCCCATCATGTAAATACCCAAGTAATTGATTTGTATATGTAAATGTGCAAAAGAGATAAAATGTGTGCCATCC
>NC_051404.1:29713446-29713743 GCF_015228065.2 Penaeus monodon
CAATTTGGCATGGACATATTTATAACATTTACATATTGATAGACGTTTATGAGTGTTCGAATTTTAAATGCACATGTTTACATAACCATGCCTGATAATACATTTATACACGTGCGGTTGCATTTGTAATGAGAGCAATATTTAAAACAAAACGGTTTGAATTAATAGTTTTTTTTTCTGGTAAACATTTTGCTTTTTGTGGCGGGATTGCTGAATTCAAGACATTATTCACAGACTCATTGACTCATGTAACTGAATTCGTACCTACGCTATAACAACATTCATTCTCGGGTGCTA
>NC_051404.1:29713969-29714061 GCF_015228065.2 Penaeus monodon
AGGCATCAGGTGTCACTCATTTCGTCTCAGCCGATGATTTTGACGGAAATATCCCTGGCTCCCTGCTGGTGCCTTCCGCTCTCTCCCCTTCC
>NC_051404.1:29714579-29714778 GCF_015228065.2 Penaeus monodon
CACCAACCGTCTCCTTTGTCCAGCCGTTCAGATGGTCCTTTTGTCAACCCAATTTTCTCCTCCAAATGGAACTTTTTAGTTTCCACGTCTCTTTCAGCTTTAAAAAGGGATATGATGATTCCTCAGCCGGGGATTCCTTAGACGTCTACTGAAGCGGATGGTCCTCTCCCCCCCCCCTTCTCCCCCTCTCTGCTGCAGC
>NC_051404.1:29715361-29715515 GCF_015228065.2 Penaeus monodon
TCTTTCTTCTTCCTTTCACCCCCTCCCCTCTTCCGCCCACCCCACCCCCCACCTAAGTACTTAATTTAAGTTTTGAACAGCCGTTCAAGTTCCATCAAATATTTAGCCCTGATTTATAGTCAACTTCAGGTCCTTTCGAACTGTTCGAAGAGAT
>NC_051404.1:29715647-29715839 GCF_015228065.2 Penaeus monodon
AAAGAGGAGGGTAAGAGGCTTTCATGGGGGGGAGGGGGGTTCTGGGTCAGAAAGGGATTTTTTTATACTATGTTCAGGAAAACGCAGTTCGGGGGAAATGAAATAAGTTAATTTCTTTCTCCCTGTTATCGCTTTCTCTTCTCATGTCGAGGGTTTCTGATTCGATTAGCTTATTAGCTCTACGGCGTGTGA
>NC_051404.1:29716233-29716460 GCF_015228065.2 Penaeus monodon
TCACCCTTTGGAATATATTCCTCAGTTTCCTGTAGCGTTTTGTCTGCAGCGAATAGCGCATTTTGGATCAAAGAAAGAATTTTGGCGAAAATGAGGGACGGAAATGCAGGCCTAATAAGTGGATTTGGAGGAAGAAGGTGGAATAGACAAAGAGAAGATATACTTGAGGTGGAATTATGGAATGAAAAGAGAGTAGAGGAGAATGATAACGGTGGTGTGATGTTAAA
>NC_051404.1:29716762-29717154 GCF_015228065.2 Penaeus monodon
ATTGTATGAGTAAGAGAGAGAAGCAAAAAAAAACAAATGAGAACCAGTCTGAATGAATAAAAGATATTTCTTTGTTAATTTCGAAAGTTTAATTAAGACCTTCATTTGCGTCGCACTTTCATTAAAATAAAAAGAAAGAAAAAAAGGAGTGTTATCTTTTTGCATTAATTTTTAGATTAATTATTGATATTATTCTTTAACTTTCACGGAACCTTTAGATCCCCCCCCCCCCCCACCGAAGGGAAATTAGAAACAAAGCAATTATTTTTTGTCGTTTCTTTCTTCTCCACGTTCGTTATTCAATGAATGTTTTATTGTTATTATTGGTAGTGTTATTCGTATATTTACTTACGTGACCTATGACCTAAGATTTCACTCCTCTTGACCTCGGA
>NC_051404.1:29717184-29717270 GCF_015228065.2 Penaeus monodon
TCGTTTATTCATTTTCGAAGATCTTTTCCCGTCTGTTTCCTTATCTCATTTTTATAGTGGAAGAAGAGTAGGCACAAAGCATAACG
>NC_051404.1:29717469-29718385 GCF_015228065.2 Penaeus monodon
AGCTTCACGTTGAGACGAAAGGTCCCAGCTTCCGTCCTCGGCTCCTTCCCTTCCTGCCTCGACCCTCTCGCCTCCTCCTTCTCCTAATCTTCCTGGCCACCCTCTCTTCTATTTCTTCTTCTTCCTCCTCCTTTCTCCCTTTCCTGCCACTCCACTCCTTTCTCCTAATCTCCATCTCTTCCTCCTCTCTTCCATCTCCTTTCCTTCCTCATTCCTTCTCCCTCCTTCCCCATCTCCGTCCTCCTCCCGCCTTCTCCATCTCCCCCTCCTATCCTTCCTCCCCCCTCCTATCCCATCTCCCCCTCCTCTCCCTCCTTCTTCATCTCTCCCTCCTCTTCCTCCTCCTCCCTCCTTCCCCATCTTCCCCTCCTCTCCCTCCTCCCTCCTCCTCCCTTCTTCCCCGTTCCCCCTCCTCTCCCTCCTTCCCTTCTTCTCCCTCCCTCTACCCCTCCTTCCCCCCCTCCCCCCTCCCCTGACCGGGCCATAAAGTCCCTTCCCGCAACGAGCGACCATCGACAACGGCATCTGAGACGAGGCACGAGTCGCGTCGAGAGAATGTCCAGATGAAATGGCCGTTCTTTTTTCTCCTATCTTCCTTTATTCCCGTTTCACCCTTTCCCCATTTCCCCCTTTTTCCTGTTTTTCCTTCTTCCCTTTCTCCCTTATTTCTTGTTTTTCCTGTTGTCCTTTTTGCCCCTCTTTCCTTTTTTCTTTTTTCCCCTTTTTTATTGTTTTTCCCCTTTTTCCTTTTTTTATTGTTCCTTTTTGTCCCTTTTTATCGGTTTTCCTTTTCACCTTTTTCCCTTCTTTCTGTTTTTCCTTTTTCCCCATTGTTTCTTTTTTCCTTTTTTTTCTCATTTTCCTGCTATGAGGGCTTTATGAGGGGGAGGGGCGTATATATGTGTGTGTGGGGGGT
>NC_051404.1:29718518-29718961 GCF_015228065.2 Penaeus monodon
TTTCCATCGTATGTACTACATATCAAAATGTGTTTTTTAGATTTAAGAAACGAAAGTGATTTGAAAAGGTGTATATTTTAATGCAAATTAAGCCTTATTTTGAACCAACCGAATAAGCTACGCGTCCCTATAAAACCACAGGACAGAAATACATTTTCGAGTCTCAATAGGAAAAAAAACCGCCTTTGTAGTAAATGTTAAGCCAAGTTCCCCTTATTGAAAAAAATAATAAAATGCCGTTTCTTTCACACCGAAGGAAGCCTATGCTCTGTTTTTATTTTGCTTTTGATCGTAATTTGCATATCTCACTTGTCTTTGTGAAGCTCCGCCCCCTTCAGCTAAACTCAGTGCCTCGGCTCTTGTGCCAACACGCTCGGGCCTTGCTTGCTGTGGCACTTTGCTTGGCACCACGGATTAGGATGCAGGCAGGGTCAAGTGGTGCA
>NC_051404.1:29719107-29719402 GCF_015228065.2 Penaeus monodon
CAGGTCGAGCCGAGTGCCAACCGTCGGAACAACCGTAGTGCCATGCCCTCGCTCGCCCGCGCTGCGTGGCCGACGGGCAGGTAGCGGCGATTTACGAGTCCGAAGGAGATGGAGCGACGAAGGGCGAGCGAGGCGACGCGAACGACCCAAACGACCGGCCGGCGAGTTACAAGGTCGTTCCTGTCGCCGTATTTAAGTGGTGGCGTGATTATCTCGTCCCACGCCCCTCGCCGCGCCAAGGAGCGGGTGATAGGCGGCGGCCGTTGACTGCGCTCGTTGGTTATGTGTCAGCGCG
>NC_051404.1:29719494-29719685 GCF_015228065.2 Penaeus monodon
ATCCTATATGGCATGGAATACCAACGACTGACCCATTGTCCTCCGGGCTGTAAATAGGCGCGGGTGTCGACCAGAAAGTAGGCTGTAGGAAGAAAGTTATTTAGGCAGCTTCTGATGTATGGTGACAGGCCAATCGGCGGCCTATCAAGATCGCCGCCTGAATTTATTCCCTCTTGGTTCCCGGCCCCGAT
>NC_051404.1:29719976-29720192 GCF_015228065.2 Penaeus monodon
CCCCGGGTGGGACGAAATTTCTCCAGTCCCCAGTAAATAGATTTTGGTCTCAGCTAAGCCTCGTCATAAACAGAAACGGAGAAAAGTTCTTATTTCTCTCTTTCTCTTGCTTCTTCTTTTGATTTCCTTCAGTTATCCGAATGCGGCTGAAGGTATCGGACGAAGTTGTTATTTTATTTACTTATTTTCATCGATCAGTATAAACTGAGGGATGAG
>NC_051404.1:29720427-29720724 GCF_015228065.2 Penaeus monodon
CCCATCATTATCTGTATGCATGCTTACGTCACTCCCCCAGCGATTAAACTGACCATTGCTATTAGGAGAAAAGCTTATCGGCGCGTCAGCTTGAATGCCACGCGACCGAGGGAGATGGAAGGGGTGGCCGCGACCTGCTGTCAATGGTCCCCTGATTGACCCATTAATGAGGTGTTGATTGGCCAGGTAAATCCTGCCGGAGGGACAGGGATAAGTCGTTAACATCACTAATTGGCTTCCTGCACAAGTTTTGAGAGGGGGAGAGGGAGAAAGGAAGGGAGAGAGGGAGATGCAGGG
>NC_051404.1:29721417-29721562 GCF_015228065.2 Penaeus monodon
CCCTACAACCTCTCCCCGCCCGCCGTCTCCTTCAGCCCCAACGAGAGATGTCATGAACACAACGCTCGTAGGTCGCCACAAGAGGACTACTCGAGGCTCTTCTGAAGTCCATAACTCTGAAGAGGGACTTCTGCTCCTGTTGGCT
>NC_051404.1:29721604-29722018 GCF_015228065.2 Penaeus monodon
ACTTTGAAGAGGGACTTCTGCTCCTGTTAGCTTCTTCCCCCGACAACGACAGAGACCAAAGAACCGATAAATGAGGGCGAAAAGGAGAAAGAAAGAAGATAGAGGGAAGAAGGTAACGAAGAACTAACCACCAGACAAAGAAAAAGCCTACAAACAGAGAGAAGAAGAGAAAACAAATAAATACAAAGCATGTAGCACAATACAAAGCACGAAAAAACGTAAACCATCAATGACGTAATTTCATAACTCTCAGCGTGTGTTTCTCCAGCAAGAGTACGTCTCTGTGACGTGATGTGACGGCAAAGAACACACGTAACCCGTCAGGCAAGGCATCTGTTTGCTGAGGTGACGGCTACGCAAAAAAGACGTACTCAACATTTCCATTAATCTGAGTTTTTTTTCTCTTGACGATGG
>NC_051404.1:29722261-29722631 GCF_015228065.2 Penaeus monodon
CATTGTGCAGCGTCATCGTCACTCTATTGTTGTCAAAGAAGTACAATGTTAATTTCTAAATCGAGTCAAATGTTGCGTAAGCCACCTGATCGTTTCTCAACTTTATTAATACGAAAGAAAGAAGATGGATATATGATAAATAGATTTTTTTTTTAAATAGACTTTCTTTAGAAACTGTAAATAAACACGCAAGACTTATGAAAGCAAGTTAGTATTTAGAGAAATGAGGAGGAACTGCCTTAGAAACCTACCTACTTAACTTCAGGTCTTAGGCTAACCTTAAAACTAACTTAACAGGAAATTACAGGTTTAATATTGTTTAAGGGACGTGTAGTAGCTGTATTTTTCTTGGTGTTTTTTCGCAAGTAAG
>NC_051404.1:29722929-29723083 GCF_015228065.2 Penaeus monodon
CCCCTCCCCCTCCCCCTCCCCCGCCACGCCCGCAGGAGTGAAGGAGCGGCGAAGGAGCGAGGCTTTTCCTCCCGGGTAATGGCGTTTCCTCGGCAGCAGAAGATGTGGTTTAATTATCTATCGTTTCGGGATTTGCTAAACTTTTCTTTTCGTG
>NC_051404.1:29723436-29723632 GCF_015228065.2 Penaeus monodon
TTTCTTTACAAATCATGTCGGGAGGAAAGAGAAACGGGCGAGAAAGGGTTATGAAAAAATTAAATAGAACGTAAAGGGAAAAAAACGTAATAGGAGAGAGGGAGAGAGTGATGAAGTGGAAGAAGCTTCGATATAACGGCCTTATGGCGTGATAACATACACTTCTAAGATTTTTTTGGGCGAAATATGGTGTAGA
>NC_051404.1:29723683-29723800 GCF_015228065.2 Penaeus monodon
CAAGGTCTTTAGCCTTTCTTGTCTCATTCACAGTTTAAAGAGGTTACCCCGAAAGAGAAAGGAGAAAGTGATAAAAGCAAGCGAGAAGGAAATGTGGCTGTGTTGGTAATGGTGATG
>NC_051404.1:29723973-29724329 GCF_015228065.2 Penaeus monodon
TAACGAAATATTGTAGCTCCCGATTATCCCTCAGAGAGAAAAACGAAGAGTGCGTTGACGTTTGCGGGCGTGACGTGATGCAGAAATCACATGGGTAATTTGGCGTGATTTGAAGGCTTCATGGGCGTGGCTCGGAGAATCTGAGCGAAGCTGAGATGATGTGTGGGCGTGGATTTCAAAAGGCGCGGATAGCTATCGCGCGATAGATATTGCGCGGATCATGCATCTTTTGATTAACGTTTTGTAGATAAGGTCGCACGGAAGACGCCTGAGGAGACAGCTGAGAGATAATTCCAAAAGGTGTTGATATTCTGACTAAATGAATGAGCATGCACGTGTATTATAGAAGAAAGAGA
>NC_051404.1:29724529-29725029 GCF_015228065.2 Penaeus monodon
GAAAAAAGACAAACGAAGCCAAAAATGGACAGAGAGTAAATAGTTCAAAGCATACACATGCATTATATATATAAAAAAGACAGATTATAAACGAAATACATACTAATTTTCTCTCTATTTCTCTAGCTTGGAAAGGGCAACCCACGCCATTGTGAACTACTCAGCTAATATATCTACTCCAAGATCAACACCCGGTTCTTAGATACAACTCAAAAGGAGGTGCTTGTAAACAGCGGAGGTCCGAGTTAAATGCCTTGCGGAAACCCCGCTCGTCCGTCGTATTATTAACGATGTTCGCAGCCTTGAGAAGGAATATTAGTCTAAGTCAGTCTTCTTTTGCCACGACACTTGATACGGTGCTGACTTAGAGGAGAGCAAATAGAAATCTGATTTTTATTTCGTTGCGGGTAATTGCAGTAATGATGTAAGTGTTGAGAGGAGAGGAAAGATGATCTGTCAGGATAGGGGTTGGCAGATGGCGGCTGAGAATCTATGACGTT
>NC_051404.1:29725104-29725498 GCF_015228065.2 Penaeus monodon
TATTTGTTAGGACAAGATACGGTAGAATCATTATCTTTATGTTGGGATTGTGTGAGTGTTGCTGATGAGACAAACAGGAGCAGAAAACCACTAACGAACGGGGCCTAAGTTCAGCTTAATTACTATAATTACAACATGATTACTGTATCAATGGTCGTCAACACGTTATCAAATGGCCTTCACAAAGAGGAAACTCGGATGGCCATTTCGTTAGTGGTGTTTTACTGTAAGACATTTAAGAAGGACTTGATGACAAGGGCTTGTAAGAACTCGAGGAATTTGCTGCCTTGCCTCTGAATGTCATTTTCAACTGGGGGTGTTTGTCGAGTGTCGGGTGGCTGGCGTCTTGAGGCGAGGCCTGATCTTATTTCCGTATTGTCAGCAGAAGATCCGG
>NC_051404.1:29725640-29725881 GCF_015228065.2 Penaeus monodon
CATGTGGCAGCCTTTTTCCGATTTAATCTCCGATCCAAGAGCTGCTTCTCGCGTTACGTCGGGAGCTCCGTGTGTTACTGAACTGGTGGATGACGGTAGCGTGTAAGGCGAGACGGAGGGGACGTATTGCTAGGGTCTCGTCAAGGGGAGGCGCGAGGGGTCACGAGGCGCGATGGGCAAGCTGTCTGGGGAGGAGAAAGGGGGTGAGACGTGGAAAGGGGAAAGGAGGAGACGTGGTAAG
>NC_051404.1:29725976-29726052 GCF_015228065.2 Penaeus monodon
CGTGGTGAGAGGATGGGGGCGAGAAGTTGGGGGTTGGGGGGGTCGAGGCACGCGAGGGGTATGGAGACTGTGCGTG
>NC_051404.1:29726121-29726260 GCF_015228065.2 Penaeus monodon
TTGGCAGGGGGGAGAGCACACGTATTTGTGTGTGTATGATGCTTGATTTTATGTCCGCAAATAATATACACATTTGCTATATAAGTTAACAAATAAATGAGTAAATGTGAAAATGTGCGCGTGCATGTATAGAGTTCAT
>NC_051404.1:29726927-29727777 GCF_015228065.2 Penaeus monodon
TAGATCAGGTAGGGAGAGCCAAGGTAGAGAGTAGATCAGGTAGGGAGAGCCAGGGTAGAGAGTAGATCAGGTAGGAGAGCCAGAGGTAGAGAGTAGATCAGGTAGGGAGAGCCAGAGGTAGAGAGTAGATCAGGTAGGGAGAGCCAGAGGTAGAGAGTAGATCAGGTAGGGAGACCCAGAGGTAGAGAGTAGATCAGGTAGAGAGAGCCAGAGGTAGAGAGTAGATAAGATAGGGAGAGCCAGAGGTAGAGAGTAGATCAGGTAGAGAGAGCCAGAGGTAGAGAGTAGATCAGGTAGGGAGAGCCAGAGGTAGAGAGTAGATCAGGTAGAGAGAGCCAGAGGTAGAGAGTAGGTAAGGTAGGAGAGCCAGAGGTAGAGAGTAGATAAGATAGGGAGAGCCAGAGGTAGAGAGTAGATCAGGTAGGGAGAGCCAGAGTAGAGAGTAATCAGGTAAGAGAGCCAGTAAGAGTAGGTAGGTAAGAGAGCCAGAGGTAGAGAGTAGATCAGGTAGGGAGAGCCAGAGGTAGAGAGTAGATCAGGTAGGGAGAGCCAGAGGTAGAGAGTAGATCAGGTAGGGAGAGCCAGAGGTAGAGAGTAGATAAGATAGGGAGAGCCAGAGGTAGAGAGTAGATAAGGTAGAGAGAGCCAGACGTAGAGAGTAGGTAAGGTAGATGGGCCTGACGGGTATTTCGAGGACGAGGCGAACCTTTGAAGCGAGAGCGTTGCGCCATCATCTCCTCTTCGCCGAGTCTCCTCTCATGGACCATCAACATCCCTTTTGCGGATCCGAGGCCCTCGCAAAGGAACTGTTATTCAAGAAGGAATTGCCAGGACTTTGATCCCGACTTAA
>NC_051404.1:29727840-29727990 GCF_015228065.2 Penaeus monodon
ATGCTGCTTCTTCCTCCCCCCGTCTTTTGTAGATGTGAATGATTTGCCTTTTTTATCCTTCATTTTCCTCTTCTTCCTTTTTTCGGCTTTTCCTTTGTAGTCGTGAATGGAAGTTCGCGTCCGTGAGGAAGAACTCCGGTTTCTGCCGCT
>NC_051404.1:29728207-29728444 GCF_015228065.2 Penaeus monodon
CATATATTTTCCGAGAAATCAAGAAGATTAGATAATTTACTCAGAAAACACTTGGTTATTCCACGATTTTTTTCCGAATCAGTCTGAAATGTTTTCATTCAGCAAAATACCGCAAAAGAAATCGTTTATACCAATAATAAGTTTGAGATGCCAAGGCTATTTCTTAACACATACGTTCGCCTTGGATGTTGTGTACTTAGCCTGAGTTTGAAAAGGTTTCAGTAGAGTTCGAATGAA
>NC_051404.1:29729094-29729620 GCF_015228065.2 Penaeus monodon
GTGTGAGAATAGTCCACTTATAATGATATCCGTGTGCGTATACTTGGGGTTTACTTAGCAAGTTATGAAAATTACACCGGCATAAAGGCGTTTGAAAAATGGCACCACATAGGCCTAGCACCCCCCCCCCCCCCACCTTGATTTTCATAAGGTGTGTAATACATGCATGCCTCGGCGGGTGTGACGATCGAAGCTGTTAAGTAACACGAAAGGTCCTTTTAGTGCCTCATAATGTTGTTTTAGTGCCGCGACCCCAGTAGGCGACGAGGCGGACGGAATATTAATACTTATGGCGTTGTCGATGAAAACTCATAATTGAATGTGCCGTCGGGAAGGAAGGAACAAAAAAGTCGATAGATATTCTTTTGTTTCGACGAAATTCGGTTGGGTATCAGAGGGAGTGGGAGGTGTCGTGATGGGATTTTTGATTTATGGGGGATTGTGGATAAGACTGGAGTTGGGAGGTTTTATGTAATATCTTATAATTATAGATTTTCTCCTCTATTCTCATATTTTCACTCCCTCC
>NC_051404.1:29729742-29730403 GCF_015228065.2 Penaeus monodon
ACCCTCTATCTGTCTTTCGTTATTTCTTTTACTGATTCATCATGCAGAATATAATTTTTAATCTGCGAACCTCATTGTAAGTCACCACCATTAAAAATGCTATCTCGCTTTTCTCCGTACTACCATTTATGCATTCTCATTGAGCCACCTTTTATATGCTCCCATTAAACAACACGCAGTACTGTTAATGACAAACCAACTGACAAATTCAACACCACGATTATATCACACATCACGAGCATCTGTGTCATCGCGAAGTGCCATTACAGAAGCTCTACCACTGAGAGTACCTGGTGAGTCGTCCTTTTGATGTGTCATCGGCGTCTCGTCATGTCTTTCTCTACTCACAAGAAGCACCGTAAGTCCCCGTCGCTTCGGGTTACCTCGGCGCTGAAAGGCACACTCGCAGACGAACCGTCACGTGGTATCGAACACTGGTGGCAGCGGTGTGAGGAGCGGATGAGACTTCTAAGCCAACTGGGGTTTGTAAGTTAAGCTTGATGGATTGACAACGTGCACTTAATTCATTTTCTGATGCTGTAAATAGTTAGATTAGATTTAATAGTGGATCGAGCAGTGGTTATGAAACATGAGAAAGGAGGTTTGGTTTTTCTTCTAATTTCCCATATCTACTTCTGTATGGTGTTAGTATTTTGTTTCA
>NC_051404.1:29730503-29730735 GCF_015228065.2 Penaeus monodon
CGCCTGTCTGTCTGTCTGTGTCTGACCTCAGAGGGAGCAAGGAGGAAGGAGGAACAGATCCCTTGAGATGGCATTTCCTACATACGCATCTCCCCTTCCTGCCTGCAAGCGACGTCCTGGGCAGGCGGACGCCGGATATTGCCCAAGAAGTAAATGTTCGAAGGAGATCTGCGTATCCGTTGTGGGGAATGCAATGAAATGGCTCTTTCGAATGGGCTGACGAAAGAGACTG
>NC_051404.1:29730826-29731150 GCF_015228065.2 Penaeus monodon
AGGGGATACAGACAAACACATACAATAGGAAAATTGAAACAGAGTGGGTCCGTCAGACAGGCCAACATTTACTAGGCGGTAACTTGAGAGTGGCACTCAGTAGTGGCTGCCAGGGTGCCACACTAGACCCTCGCGTGCCCACCCCCCCTTCTCCCATCCTTCTCCACCTCTGTCCACAAAGGGGGGAAGGGGGGCGGTAGAGTAAGTGGACGGGCACAGGGGAGCGCAAGGGGGCGTGGTCAGAGCAGTAAGGAAAGAGCAAAGGGGCAAATTAATGTCCCTAAGGGTAACGGGGATGGAGGTGGAGTAAAGGGACAAGAACCA
>NC_051404.1:29731359-29731491 GCF_015228065.2 Penaeus monodon
ACCGAGTTCACGGCGAGGAAAACTCATGTTGTGGGTTACAGTCCTGAGAGTAATTTAATGGTCATCGTTAGATCCCCGAGAGCTGGAGGGGCTTACGAGGCCAGGCTGGGACTTAAGTGGCAGCGGGGCGAG
>NC_051404.1:29731790-29732247 GCF_015228065.2 Penaeus monodon
ACACCATACATAGGCTTTGTTCATAAGGATACCGTAATAGTGATTCGTATTCAGTGTAGGAAAACTCACGTTGTGGGTTACAAAATGAGTTAATTAATCAAAGCCCACTAAAGTCAAAAAGAATTCCCCTAATAACACTCTGAAGACTCGGACCGAACTAGTAAGCGGTTCCAAAGGCATGTAAGAAGCAGGAATAATGTTTCGCAAAAGGAAAATTCGTTCAACTCCGCCGTAAAAAGAAGAAGGAAAAAAAGAAGAGGCGGGGGGAGGGGGCACTGCGAGACTGACTCAACGAACTTTTATCCAACGAAACATGAATCAGAACACGAGCAATTTATAAGCGATTGGAAAGTCTTTGATAGAAAGGCTTAGAAAAAGAAATTCACGCTAACTATGCAGTTCTCGATACCGTTATAAAAAAAGAGAGCATCGCATTTCGGAGAGTGCAACTTTTCAT
>NC_051404.1:29732795-29732975 GCF_015228065.2 Penaeus monodon
TTAGAGACATACCGGATCCAAACGCCACACATTATCTGAATACGTGGCTCTGGTCGTGTCAGCCAGAATTTAGCCTGATGATCCGGAATAGTTACTGTAGATGCCACGTCCTCACAACAAATTAAGATCCATACTAATGCCCGAATCACGAATCGGGCGTGCTTGTGACCAATCTGATCG
>NC_051404.1:29733012-29733221 GCF_015228065.2 Penaeus monodon
GTATGTGTGTGTGTCTTTAATATCGCGATGGCAACGTGTTATTGACTATGACGCCGCGTTTTTTTTTTTTTTTTACAAACATACATTGATAACATGTGAATAAATCAGTGTCACGGTCGTGTATTTTATGATGACGGATTTTTGGTTTCTTGTTGGGAGAGAAGATGCATGAAAGGGAATTTACAGGACGAGGTTTTGGTGTTTGAGTG
>NC_051404.1:29733688-29734060 GCF_015228065.2 Penaeus monodon
AAATGTATTTCATGAATATGTTATCTAGATAACATATCACATGAAGGTTGATATATTTTTTCTAACATTTCTTTCTCTCTTTCAGGTAAGGTCACGGGCCTCCATGGACGACGGTCTGTGGCGAAGCGCGTAAGAAAACTGCTTTGAAGTATACCTAATATCTTTTTTTTTTCTGAGACAAATCCTTTTCTGCGAATATGTGAAGGCACAAAAAATTGTCTAAACGCTCTCTTCGCACGCTCAGTTCCGAGGAAGTGTTTATGACGAGTTCCAAAGAGGATTGGACTGTTTGGTGGGAAGGGTATTAGGGTATTGGAAACTGAGTGTAATGACGGCTTGATCCTACGAAAGGCTTGTGTTTGCTTTGTCTAT
>NC_051404.1:29734102-29734247 GCF_015228065.2 Penaeus monodon
CTATATTTCGCTGGGTTATTGCTTCGTCTGTGGAGGAAGTGAATTTATTTAAGGATTTATCGTTAGTAGGATGGATAGGCTTAGAGCGAGATCTCTGATTTGCATGCCTCATGTGCTGCGCGAATTGCCTAAGCTGGATATTGAA
>NC_051404.1:29734483-29734688 GCF_015228065.2 Penaeus monodon
CTTAAGTAGATTAGCGACACCTTTCCTCCTGATTTCTCCTCCATGACGTCACTTCCTCTGCCAGTTTCCCCCCGAGGTCATGTCTCCTCCTCCCGATACGTCACCGATACGTCACCGCTGATGACGTACGACGCTCGCAATATCTCTTCTGCGGGGCTGGTTATCCTCACTGACCAGGTCTCTCCTCGGCGGGTTGTGGGTTGTG
>NC_051404.1:29735189-29735386 GCF_015228065.2 Penaeus monodon
ATCTTAACATCTGTTTTAATTCTTGCAGCTGAGGATGTTTGGACAATGGGCCCGTCCGCGCCCGGCTGCTTAACCTATTTTTAGGCTAATTGCGCCCTTTGTTCCCGCGAGCTGCATTCGGCCGCGCTGTCCACGCTTCTCGGGATGAATACGCCCAGATTTGCACGCTTTGTGTGTGTGGAAATAAGATTTTATTT
>NC_051404.1:29737567-29738160 GCF_015228065.2 Penaeus monodon
CCGATTCGTTTCTCGTGTCTTCCTTTGCAAAACCATGTTCCCCCTTTATGAAAATGACGTCGCGATGTCCCTTCCTCTTCTTCCGCTGCGAGTCGACCCTTTCATCGGAGCCGAGGTTGCGGGCCGAGGTTTGCGGGCCGACGTTTGCGGGCCGAGGTTTGCGGGCCGAGGTTTGCGGGCCGAGGCTTGCGAGCCGAGGTTTGCTGGCCGAGGTTTGCGGGCCGAGGTTTGCGAGCCGAGGCTTGCGAGCTCCGGCGGATTCCCTCGTGTTTGGGGATTTATTTTGTTGTGTTTATGTTATTTTAGAGATTCGTTTTGCTTTATTTGTGTTGTTTTAGATTTTCACCTTGTTATAGTTGTGTTATTTTAGAATTTTTTGTTTTTTATTTATGTTGCTTTAGAGATTCACTTTGTTATATTTGTGTTATTTAAGACATTTATATTCTGTTTATATTGTTTTAGAGATAGATTTTCTTAGCCTTATATCACTTTAGAAATTTATTTTGTCATATGTATGTTATTTTAGAGATTTATACTGATATATATTAGATCATTTTACAGATTTTTATTGTTATACATATAATTCTAGAGAT
>NC_051404.1:29738242-29738512 GCF_015228065.2 Penaeus monodon
TGACATTCTCTGGAGGCGCTTGATGAGACTCAGCGAGAGGAATTATTAACAGGGACACAAATCTTGGTTTATTTCCTTAGAAGTGGTTGCCCATGGGTGGGTGAGTCGGGGTTGGGGGGTGCAGTGGGAAGGGGGAGAGGGGTTATGGTGGTGTTATTCTTTTCGTGTCTTTTTGTGTGTGTGTGGAAGACAAAATGCTTTGCGGTAGTTGATGCAGAGGCGAAGAATTCGTGTATATGGGCTATGTCTCTTATCTTCTATATCTGTCAT
>NC_051404.1:29738963-29739249 GCF_015228065.2 Penaeus monodon
TCACCTTGTAGACCGGCCGAGAATGAGAGCGATATACAAACAGAGATCGGAAAGCATTTGAGAGAAGGAAAATGGAAAAGAGAGTTTAAAGAAATTTTTCGAGTTCAAAGGGATGTTACAGATAAGTGGCATTCGCCGGGAGGGAATGTAGGGGCACAGAGAAAAGATATTTTTTGAAGTTTGTGGATAAAAGGTGGTGATTTTTGTGAAATTCCGTCGGTAAAAGTGCTGAAATTTATGAGACTGTTTGCTCTTGGTATCTTCTTCAGCAGAATCCTTGAGTAAT
>NC_051404.1:29739507-29739748 GCF_015228065.2 Penaeus monodon
GCAGCAAATAGAAAGGCTTCAGGAGGAGGAAGGGCGGCGAACGGCGAACGTAAGTGGCCACTGGGTGATTCGGGCGAGTGGACGACCTCTCCAAGACACGAGCTCGAGTAATACCTTGACTCAACACAACACGAAGAAATGGCAGATTTGAAAGAGAGGGGCGGACGGGGCGCCTGGGGGGGGGGGGAGATCACCGGGCGGACAGCCTCCTTGAATACAGATGCCCTTCCCCGCGCCGACG
>NC_051404.1:29739891-29739988 GCF_015228065.2 Penaeus monodon
CGTCTTAAAGAGGCAGGAAAAAACTTGTTGAAACTCGAGGTAGCTCCTGAGGGATTCTTAAGGTACGAAGGAGCATCGTGCGCGGGGGGGGGGGGGG
>NC_051404.1:29740569-29740649 GCF_015228065.2 Penaeus monodon
ACAATGCTTTTCCACTTGGTATCAAGTCCTTTGAAACCCGTAAACTATACTCTGTAATAGTCCGTTCTCCTACTCCTCCC
>NC_051404.1:29740707-29740873 GCF_015228065.2 Penaeus monodon
ATACACCTGAACGCAAAAACGGATTAGCAGCTCAGCCCCGCTGTATGCTCTCGGACCGTCGCTCGCGTAGGATGGGATTTGAGCTACAGCAGCTGTGACGGTTACACGCAGCTTGTATTTTAGTGTTTAAAAAAACAACAACGACAACACGGGAGAGAACAAGAGA
>NC_051404.1:29740929-29741210 GCF_015228065.2 Penaeus monodon
CATAGGAAAATCCTTTTTTTTTGTAAAATAAAGAAACAACAACGCAGGTGAGAATACGGGAATCCTTTTTTTTTATAGCGTTCTAAAAAAGATAAAAAAATGGGAGAGAACAGGGGAATCTAGCTCTCTTTTTAAGCGTTGTAGTACAGGTGTGAACGGGAGTAAACAGAGCCGTTAACAGGCGCGGGGCGGGGGGTGTCATTTCTCCGTAATCCGGTCGGGGGGAGGGGGTCCTGATTGTTCCGAAGGGGGGGGGGGGAGCTGAGGAGAGATGGAAGGGG
>NC_051404.1:29741500-29741720 GCF_015228065.2 Penaeus monodon
ATTCTCCCCCCCCCAAGAGAAGACCGAAGTGTATTAAGGCGATAATGAGATGCCTCTTCCGCCGTCGAGAGGAGCCGAGAGGAGCCGAGAAGACCCGAGAGGAAAGAGGGCGATGTCAGGAGCCGAGAGAGGCCCGTGCGTGAATCTATTTATATATCATTCTATGGTTAGCTTTCCCCTCTGTCGGTTGCCCCTTTCCCCTTTGGATTGTCCCGTAGAC
>NC_051404.1:29741908-29742170 GCF_015228065.2 Penaeus monodon
TCAAGAGACCGCGTTCCTATCGTTCAGTCAGCCGCAAAGAGCACACGCGTTGTCATGAAATCGGGTCGCTCAAATTCCCTTTGCTTGGCGCCCCGAGGTCACGCCCCGCCGCCACCCTGTCAACGAGAGGGGCGCGCTCATATCGGCCCTTGACACGAGAATGCTACGGCTGTGGGGCCCGGCATGCGAGGACAGCTTGTCGAAGCGCGGAGGCGCCTGACGGAGGCCTGTCGACGGCGGGACTCGGTGCGCGGGAATGGGT
>NC_051404.1:29742388-29742464 GCF_015228065.2 Penaeus monodon
CCTGTTGGTGCGGCTTACGTCTAGGTTACGTCTTGAGTCCATAGCGAAAGTAGTCTCTTGAAGATAGAATGATCTG
>NC_051404.1:29742887-29743444 GCF_015228065.2 Penaeus monodon
GTCCCACGCTATCTGCTATTCGGGCAGCAACATGTGATATACAGACGTGATGTTGGTGCTTCTGGGAAACTTTGCTAAATATTTGACATCTGTTGTTTGTGTGTTTTGTCTCGCGCGACGCCTGTGCTGCGGTGATATTGACAATTGTAGAACAAGTAAGCGATTCTCCAATATTATTACGAACAGCAAAACCAATAACAGTAAATAGTAGAATATACTTCTTTAATGCTCTATGTCATTTGTTTGTTTTATATAGTTGGTATTATTGTTCTTGCTTTTTATAACCTAGGTAAAAAATGGGTAATGGTAAAAACGCTTATTGAATTGAGCGTAGGAGATATGAACAGTATCTTTGAGTATATTTATGAGATTATAAAAATTTTACAATGAAAGGAGAACAACGATAAGTGAAAAGCTGCATCATATGACACAGACAATAACACACATGTCTAGAAAGCGATGAAGACAAAACACGAGGTGACCGGAGGAGAGGGAGCATGAGGTGGACACCCTTTCGAGTTTAGATAAAAATAATAATAATAGCTGCTGCACGAAAC
>NC_051404.1:29743669-29744040 GCF_015228065.2 Penaeus monodon
AAGTATGTTTTTACATATTCAAGATGAAAACTTTGGAAGAAGTTTGGTGATAGTGATGATGATGTCGTCATTTTATAGTTGTTGTGGAGATGTGGTGCGAAAGAATGTATTGTGTGGGATATAAATCGTGAACTCTAGATGGAAATTAGGAAGAAGTGTGATGATAATCTCTATGACATCATAGCAATATCGTTATCACTTAGACAATAGTAGTATTATAATTGCGAATACCAATGATAATCATAACATTGATAATGATGGCGATAACTCTACTATAGATAGTGAAGATAATTAAAATTGCGATTATGATAAAAAACAAAGACGATAATAATGGTGAACACGAAGAACTTAAAGAAGCGGAAATAAATACC
>NC_051404.1:29744182-29744351 GCF_015228065.2 Penaeus monodon
ACCGGTTTATGGGCGTGTGCGAAGAAGCAGTCCATTATGTATCAATAACATTTGTTCACAGCGGGTGAGTTTCGCCGCTTCCTCGGTGTAAATGTTTGTAAATTTGGGTTTCAATGGGGGGGGGGGCTCTCTCGCGTCTTTTGCTCTCTCTTGTTTAGCCCCCCCCCCC
>NC_051404.1:29744778-29745002 GCF_015228065.2 Penaeus monodon
CCCGTCGGCGCCTCCGTCGCCCTCCTCCGTCAGCGTCCTGAGAAGATTCCTCCTCGGCCAACTAGTCCGCCAGCAACGACCCGGGTAATGAATAGTGATGGAGTCGGCGCGAGGAGTGCCACGAGATGGATTACGCCTTGGCACTGACAGAAGGTAACGTGGCACTGACGAGGAAACACCATCCGGCTGACGGATTACGGTTACTTTTTTTTTTCTTTTTTTGG
>NC_051404.1:29745322-29745540 GCF_015228065.2 Penaeus monodon
TCGTAGCAGTAATCAAACCCAAGCCCGAAAGAACCGGGCGGAGGCAAACAAGCAGAGGAAACGGCCAGCTAATTCTCGCTCCACAGTGATTATCCTTAATTATCCACATGAACCCTCGGTTCGGAGGCGTGAACAGCCTCTCAATTACCTCCCAGGAGAGGCTGCGCTTCCTTTAACAGGTGATAGAGAATCATACGACTCCCCCTTAGGCCACCCCT
>NC_051404.1:29745842-29746324 GCF_015228065.2 Penaeus monodon
GTGAGATCTTGCATATGTCCCATTGATTTTTTCCCCTCATTTTTTCCCCTCTCGCGTTGTTGCTAATGTCGTCCGGATCAGCTGGAGAATTATAAGAATTATTTTATTTTATCTCGTGTCCCCTTTCTTATCGGCGCCGAGAGCCGTTTCGTTGCACCTGCTTCTCTCTTCTTCCGTTTCCTTCCTTCCTCCTTTCTTTATTTTTTTCTGTTCGGGAATGTTTTCATTGTCTGTTTTTTTGTTTGTTTTGTTTTCCTTTTCTTTTCTTTCGGCCTTCTTTATCTTATTTTCGTAGTTTCAGGATTTTTATCATATCTGATCTTTCATTATTTCATATCTTATTTATCGCTTCAGTATATATATATATTTTTTTTCCTTTTTTTTACTCACTGATCTCTCTTCTATCTTCTATTTCAGTCTCTCTTCTCTTTTGTTTCGTTGTATATTTCGCTTTCTTATTTTCACCTTTCTACCTTTGTCAG
>NC_051404.1:29746881-29747144 GCF_015228065.2 Penaeus monodon
TTTACACCGCACGCAATATCCACTTTCTTCTCTCCATTATTACCCTTCCTTCTTCTTTATCTACTTTTCCTTTACTCTTCATTTCCACTTCGCTTCTCCGTGTTCTACCTCCATCATCTCTTTCCCTATTCTCTCTTATTTTCCTTCATTTCCGTTCCCCAATCTCTTCTTTCCCTCTACGCTTTGTTTCTCCCTTTTTCTCTTTACCTCATTTCCCCCTCATTCTCTTTCCTACTTTATTCTCCTTTACCCCTACGTTTTTT
>NC_051404.1:29747182-29747374 GCF_015228065.2 Penaeus monodon
GGCTCATATTCAGTTAATACACCTTCACCTTCTCCTCATTACCCTTTTCCACCTGCTCCGTCATCTCATTTTTTCTTTTGTATTCTTCCAGAATGAAACTGGCAATAAGCTTGTTTTTAAATTCTTGGTGTTTTGTAGTTGTGCTGCACGTGTTAATAACTTCTGTTACGTGGTTATGCGTTGTTGTTGTTG
>NC_051404.1:29747578-29747777 GCF_015228065.2 Penaeus monodon
GTCGCTTGGCTTTCCCCAAAGTTTTTATCAGTTCGGTACATCTCTGTTGGAATTGCTTCTGATTTTCTGACTTTTACATTGTTATCGCAGTTTCTGGCGTCGTAATCACACTTGTCTGTTTTTTTTTCTTTATTCTAAATTTCTTTGGCCAAACTATAGTTTATTTCCCTTTTATCCCAACCTTTTTTCTTATTAAGGT
>NC_051404.1:29748049-29748663 GCF_015228065.2 Penaeus monodon
CGCCTCCGTTTCCCAGAACCCGTATCGCAGGAAGACCAGGCGGCGGGCAGTTGATATTTCCTGTGTCCTGGCGATCTGTTTCCTCAAGCCGCGATCCCGGTTTGCCAAGGTGTTGACACAGGGGAGCAATTGTGCCGTCTTGCAGTGACCCGAATCAGCCTTTGATGTTGACTTTATTCCTTGTATGTTTATGTTGTTATTGTTTTTTATGGTGTTGTTATTATTATATTTAATCTTGTTATTGTTGTTTTTATAGTGTTATCTGTGTAGTTATTGTATTTCGTTTATCGTTTGTTAATGATGTTAAGCTTGTTACTGATTTTATTTTTGTTACCAGGATTTTGTGATCGTTGATATATTTTGTTAATCTTTATTTTTCGCAATTGTTGTTAATTTTGTTTATCCTGTTATCATTATGCCCACTGTTTGTTTGTATGGGATATTTGCATCGTATCTCTTGCTTCACCGAGACGCACGGCCGCCAGTAAAGCAGGCTGGAAAATGGAGACCAATATTTTAAAATGTGAAGATTGGCTTTGTTCATGCGTGAATTATCATCCCTCGCGGTAATGTCGGATCCGATATTAAATTTTATCGATTTGCTTTTTTTGTGG
>NC_051404.1:29749002-29749417 GCF_015228065.2 Penaeus monodon
GAATGGAAATTACAAAGCGAGGGACAAACGATTGATTTAGAAAACATCACGGCTATATAACAAAGCTTGTTTCGAAAAAGAAACTTCGTTCCACAATTTCGAAAACGTCTGTGCGATAGAAGTGAATTAACACATGTACTGACGAAAAAAAAGTAAAGAAAAACGCTTAATCAGGGACGTGTGAAGAAGTAGCCCGAACACGGAGGGAACCGGGGAGCCAAGGAACCGTCTTCATTAAAGGTGCTCCTTCGGCGAGGCGGAGGACGGCCCCTCTTGGAGCGTGAGGGCGGGGCAGGTGGGGGGGGGGTCGCGCCGGGCCCTCTCAGTCCGTTTGGAATTTCTTCGAATTTGGCTCCGTGTTTCTCTTTGTCGTTGTATTCGAATTTGACTCGTTTTCTCTTTCTCTTTGTCTGGT
>NC_051404.1:29749739-29749806 GCF_015228065.2 Penaeus monodon
GTCGCACTGGAAGTTAATCTTGGGTTAGGTACATTGCCTCGCTATATTGAAGTCAGTGACTCGCGTG
>NC_051404.1:29749863-29750232 GCF_015228065.2 Penaeus monodon
GTAAATCCATATTTTGATCTTAGTGTTGGCAATTTCGGCCAAGGTATTTTGGATTTGGTCCACGATACATGCAATTTGGGACAAAGTCTATTTAATTTGGATCAGAACATGCGTAATTTAGGTCACAATATACTTGATTTGGGCCATTGTTTATTTAATCTTGGATCCATGCCCTCCAATATATGTTCATTTAATAACAGAAGAACCCGTAGGAGTACGGAGCTTGCCTTGAGTTTTCGGTTGGCAAGCGACAGGAGCATGAAGAATTGCCCAAGTTTGATCTCGCTCGACGCAAAAACGCGAACCAGGAGTCGAACTTGCATCTGGTTGCGTCTTGCTCTTTCAACTTCGTCAACTTTTCGCGAGAGA
>NC_051404.1:29750364-29750530 GCF_015228065.2 Penaeus monodon
TTTCCTTTTCTGAGGAGAGGGGATGTTTGGCACTATTTGGCACTATTTCTCAGAAAGTTTTTTGGATTTTTAAATTGACGTAGAGCTGATATAGAAGGTGTAGCTGTGTTGTTGTGGATGGTGTGGCAATGTCGTGGAAAGACACAGCTGTTGTTAAAAAAAATAG
>NC_051404.1:29750597-29751354 GCF_015228065.2 Penaeus monodon
CAACAGTTGCAGGGAAATAAACATTTATTCCAAGAACGCAGACAGTAGTTGCAAAGTAATAAAAAAACGTCTTGCAAGAAAACAAAAGCAGTTGCAAGGTAACAGCCATGTATTTATTACAAGAAAATGAAGTTGCTGGAATAAAAAAAACATCCGCCAACCGCTGGTCCGCCGAGACAAAGGCGCCATTTTCCCCTTGGACTGATTTAAATTTCCGATACTCATTAATTTCGGGAAATTTTATAATCGATGGTGATTCGGTGGAGGAAATTGGCAAAGAGTTCCGAGATGAGGAGGAGAGATGGGGGGGGGGGATGAGGAGAGATGGGGGTTGAAGAGAGGCGGGGGTGATGGGGGATGAGGAGCGGTAGGGGAATAAGAAGAGATGGGGGGGGTAAGGAGAGATGGGGAGAGGTGGGGTAAGGGGAAAGGGGGGGAGAAGGGAAAGGAGGGGGGGAGGGAGAATCTGAGACCTCCCTCTCCTCATTATCTCATTAACGAGAAGAATTCCCCCTGTCTCGATTCTTTTCTTCCCCTGGGATAAGACTCGAGGTTTCTCCAGTGCTCGTTGCAATAATGCAAAAGTTACATAAATAAAATTAAATAGATGATTCCTCTCTCCATCAAGGTAGAGGCTAAGATTTGGGTGGTCTTGCTTTTCGCCAATTTGCAGAACTGTCAGCGTCAGCGGTGATCAAAGAATCATGAATAGTTAGAAATGTTTTGTATTATTTATGTTATCAGTCAGCATAATGAT
>NC_051404.1:29751723-29752449 GCF_015228065.2 Penaeus monodon
CTGCAAACTCTGGTTTAAGCAACGCATATTAATATGATTTATTCCACCAAGATTTCAACCTGTAAGTAATCGTATTATCACAATATAGATATAAATATAAATCATTCATTCCCTTGCTGGTGGTAATAATCATGTCATAGATTCATATGCTATCACTGATTTATTACGTAAGTTGTGACCAACACAAACTCGTTAATACAAATCATAATAACAGCTTCTTTAACGCAAATTCATTAGTATAATCTGGTCTTAAAATAATTTCATTTTAAACAATAATCTATGCATTTTCATGATATATAATAGTGGCCATAAAACTCCTCAATAATACTGATAATTTCTATAAACCGTATCTGCACTAAAGTTACTCACATATAAATTATAATCCAGCGTTGATTTTCCAGTGGAAAGAAACAATAAAACACATATTGCATTTCATCCGGTGAACATGTATCTCCATATATGTATATATTCGTGCTTTAACTGTTACAATCAATTAAGAAATATGACATACCATGCAAAGTGTTTTCACGTTTGGTTTTTCAGCTGCACAAATCAAACGAAGAAGACAGTAAGGATCAGGCTTACCTTTCCTCTCCTCATTCTGTTGGTCCTCCACGCGGTGCAGACCGGTTACTACATCTACACGTTTTGCAAAGGGACAGAGGGATGCGTAAGGTGCCACAGCAATTTCATATATAAAATGCAAATCATTGGTACATTCTAACA
>NC_051404.1:29752596-29752759 GCF_015228065.2 Penaeus monodon
CGCGTGTGTGCGTGTTTTGCACATCATCTCTTTTATATGTTATGGAATGCTGTTCTGCTTCTTGAATAGAATAGAATTAACCTTCCATGCATGGTTATATATGGTTTTAATTTCATAATGCATTTTTTCCTGATGTTATCAACAATATTACTTTCTATTAAAT
>NC_051404.1:29752893-29753125 GCF_015228065.2 Penaeus monodon
TTTTTCCGCTTCCGCTGCTATTGCGCGAACAGTCCCGTCATGAGGAGTGTGTCCCCGGGCGGTCGCAACACCGGGCGAGGCAGAAATGCGCCTAATAACTGTTCCTTCTTGGGAAATACCGCCCTGAAATAGACTGTACGTTAGCCGTTGTGAAGTCTGTTGAGCCGGAGAAAATAATTAGAATACGGAACTTCGGCGAAACAGCGAGAGTTTTGCTTTTTATTTCGATGCC
>NC_051404.1:29753322-29753859 GCF_015228065.2 Penaeus monodon
AATTCGCATCCATAAAAGTCGAAACAACACTCGTATATTTTCCCCTCTTTTTCTAAATTCATATACCTCCCCGCCTCTTCATTCCCCAAAGAATGATAATAAAAAAGAAAATAGCCTAATCTGGATCAGGATAACGTACGACAAAGAGGATCATTCCTATGTTAATGAGGCAAACAGACAAACAAACAAAAATATAGCTACCTATCACCCCCTTCCCCCTCCCCCTCCTCCTCCCAGCGCCATCTTCTACGTTCCTCTCGCCTCTCAAAGACGTTCTTTTAAGACAGACAGTGAGGCCTAGCTAGAGAGAAGGGGAGTAAGGGGGGTGGGCGCTCAGTGTTGGGTAAGGAACGTACTTTACGTGTGGATATTGTGGATGGGTATTGTGTGGATTGACTAATAGGCAGTGTGGGAGGGGCAGGGGGAGAGAGGGAAAGGGGAAGAGTGGAAAGTAGGAAGAGGAGTAAGGAGGGGAGAAAGGGAGAAAGGGTGGGAGGGAGGACCAGAGGGGAAGATGGTGAGAGTGAAAGGGGCGAA
>NC_051404.1:29754078-29754327 GCF_015228065.2 Penaeus monodon
CGAAAAGATTTTGCATTCGCGCCGGACTGACGGAGACAAAGATTCCCAGAATAGGCCGATGACACAAATAAGCGATGACCACATTTGCGAGATAAATGTGAATAGAAAGAAGGATAAAAGGAGAGAAAAGAGGATAAAGAAAATGGAAAGTCATTTTCAGAATGCACTTTACTTTGCATGATAATTCATGAACGTAATCTTATATCTTGTCATAAAAACGCACGCACACGCATGCATGGACGACGCAGG
>NC_051404.1:29754449-29754568 GCF_015228065.2 Penaeus monodon
TGCACACGCATTGAATTTTTATCCTCTACTGTCTTATTTCCCTTCCCTTACACCGTATCGTCTCTCCCTCTTCTCCGTTTCCTCTCCAGAACCTGTAAGCCATTATCAGCCATCCCCCA
>NC_051404.1:29754646-29754834 GCF_015228065.2 Penaeus monodon
TTTACACGCAGAAGGGTGATTAGCGCCTCCCTCCCTCGGCCACAGGAGCTGACAGGGAGTTCGGAGTTGTCTCTGCCAGAATGTCGCCTTCCCCTCGCCGTGGGTTTCCCCTCTTTGTGTCAGCGGCGTCCGAGTGTCGTCTGTTGGCCGAGCTGAGGGGAGAAGGAATGGAAATAGGAGGGGAGGGG
>NC_051404.1:29755096-29755489 GCF_015228065.2 Penaeus monodon
TATCTCCCTCTCCCTCCCTCTCTTGCGTAATTGTGAGACAGAATGACTAATTTCCAGACGACAGAGACCAACAGAAGCAAAATGACAAGAGACGAGATTGGCGAAGGTTATTTTTTCAGTGAAAGGGACGCGACAAATTGCATTACAATACACAGAATTCCCATGTCGCAAGAAATTGGAGAAAGCGTAATGAGATATGAATGTTAAATAGCATTTTATTAGTAATTTCGTGGTATTTGAGTCCTTGGCGGAACGTATGATGGTCTGTGATTGGCTGTGCATGATCAACAGGAAGGAGAGGGAATCTGATTGTTTGAAATTGGCAAACTCGAGTTACATGAGTGGCTGTCGATTTGTGATGGGCGTGGTTTATGTTAGAGATCGGTCCAGGAG
>NC_051404.1:29755562-29755821 GCF_015228065.2 Penaeus monodon
AGCGAGAGTTTAATAAGGTATGGGAAAGAGGCATTAATTGGAATATTGGGTGGGTTAGTCGGAATGCAAATTGGAAAGTAGGCAAAGTGGCAATCTAGTTTCAGAAAAGAAAAACTTCAAGTAGAAAATAAGTGTATATGTATATATGCAAGACCTTTATGTAAAGTGTAGTAGAGTAAAAATATTTTTTATCTCGAAAATACTTTTATCGATTATAGATATCTGCATTTTGTTAAATATGTCATGTTGAAATACACCA
>NC_051404.1:29756086-29756730 GCF_015228065.2 Penaeus monodon
AGGTACGCGAGGATCCAGAGCCATGGAGCAAAAAATATTCTAATTAAGTTCGAGGTAATACCATGATCATTTTTTTTCTTCTTACTATAATCATCAGTGTGATAAAATCCTTGCGAACAATGCACACTGCAATATGATTTTGCAATAAGTGTCTGTTACATAACACGTACTACCCCTTTCTGTGTGTATTTAGGTTGTTAAAAGAGTAGATAGTTAAAAACAACGATAAGAAAAAAAGGAATATAGGTTTAATGAATAAAACACTATACAGTTAACGAGGATGACGTCACTACTAACCCCTGTTAATGGATTTCTTTATTAATTGCGATACAATGTGATTATGAGAATTAATCCGCTTTCTACTTTAGCCAGAATTAGTAGTAACAGAACAAGCAGAAAAAAATAATGATAAAGAATAGATAAGATATGCATTAGCGAGAAAGCAGAAAATATAATAAGAAATACTGTGATGAAGATTAGTAGTAACCGAACAAATTGAATAATAATGATAAGACAGATAAAAAGATGCTGATTATACATAATCTATAAAGTTCATATCCGTGACCTAGAACTGACCTTGTCTGGCGGAGAGAGGCGAATGACCTCGGCTGTCAGGGAGTGAGTAATAATGCGCTGTCGGGTTA
>NC_051404.1:29756914-29757036 GCF_015228065.2 Penaeus monodon
ATTAGGTCAGTGAAGGAGATGAGGAAGGAAGAACCATGGAAAGGGGAGAGAGAGGCGAAATGATGATGATACGGGAGGTAATGGAGAAAGTGAAGTTGTGAAGGGAAGATGATAATAAGTGC
>NC_051404.1:29757112-29757338 GCF_015228065.2 Penaeus monodon
CAATTTTTCGAAATGTCAACGAGTGTGTAAAAGAGAATGTGATTAAAAGGGGATAAAGAGAGAACACGTGAAATGGAAAGAGAGGAAATATCGGATAAGAGGCGTTCTTGGGAACAGAAATGAATTTGAGAAAGGGAGATAGGAAAACTAGAGATAGGAGAGACAAGGAGATGAAGGACCATAAGAGTAATGATTATGATAGTAATGATGATGCCGTTTGCAGTAT
>NC_051404.1:29757472-29757835 GCF_015228065.2 Penaeus monodon
GTGAAACATAAAGGAACAGTAAATTTCAATTAATTATTACAACATCAGAAGAAAATGATGTGGTTAATATGAATTAGAAAGAAATGCAACTGATAACCCAGGGATAGAGGAGGGAAAAAAAAAACCTTATGGATTTGTTTTTGTCAGTTGATGCCACGCATGATAATATTTTTTAAATTTCTTACAGCAAATCCGAAATTTTCAAAATAAAGATCTTAAAAAGTCAGGCCTTGTAATTATAAGTAGGAGGAAAGAAGTAAAAAAAAAAATACATTCTTCAAGTTGACAAGATGCTTGTCATGCGAGTCTTAAAACCTTTTTTATGCTGATGACAGACTAGCTGAACTTAGCGTGTCAAGGTAT
>NC_051404.1:29758446-29758686 GCF_015228065.2 Penaeus monodon
GAGGGAGCAAGGAGGAAGGGGGAAACAGACCCCTTGAATGGCTTTCCTCATACGCACTCCCCTTCCTGCCTGCAACCGCCCTTTGGCCAGCGGACGCCGGTATTGCCCAAGAAGTAATGTTCGAAGGAGATCTGCGTATCCGTTGTGGGAATGCAATGAATGCTCTTTCGATGGCTACGAAAGAGACTGGGAAGGGGAATATGAAGAAAATAACAAAGAGAGAGAGAGAGAGGGGAAGGG
>NC_051404.1:29758724-29759044 GCF_015228065.2 Penaeus monodon
GGGATACAGACAAACACATACAATAGGAAAATTGAAACAGAGTGGGTCCGTCAGACAGGCCAACATTTACTAGGCGGTAACTTGAGAGTGGCACTCAGTAGTGGCTGCCAGGGTGCCACACTAGACCCTCGCGTGCCCACCCCCCCTTCTCCCATCCTTCTCCACCTCTGTCCACAAAGGGGGAAGGGGGCGGTAGAGTAAGTGGACGGGCACAGGGGAGCGCAAGGGGGCGTGGTCAGAGCAGTAAGGAAAGAGCAAAGGGGCAAATTAATGTCCCTAAGGGTAACGGGGATGGAGGTGGAGAAAAGGGACAAGAACCA
>NC_051404.1:29759249-29759406 GCF_015228065.2 Penaeus monodon
ACCGAGTTCACGGCGAGGAAAACTCATGTTGTGGGTTACAGTCCTGAGAGTAATTTAATGGTCATCGTTAGATCCCCGAGAGCTGGAGGGGCTTACGAGGCCAGGCTGGGACTTAAGTGGCAGCGGGGCGAGGTGCCGTTACATACAGTGGGGCATA
>NC_051404.1:29759675-29760224 GCF_015228065.2 Penaeus monodon
TATTAGTGACACCATACATAGGCTTTGTTCATAAGGATACCGTAATAGTGATTCGTATTCAGTGTAGGAAAACTCACGTTGTGGGTTACAAAATGAGTTAATTAATCAAAGCCCACTAAAGTCAAAAAGAATTCCCCTAATAACACTCTGAGACTCGGACCGAACTAGTAAGCGGTTCCAAAAGGCATGTAAGAAGCAGGAATAATGTTTCGCAAAAGGAAATTCGTTCAACTCCGCCGTAAAAAGAAGAAGGAAAAAAAGAAGAGGCGGGGGGGAGGGGCACTGCGAGACTGACTCAACGAACTTTTATCCAACGAAACATGAATCAGAACACGAGCAATTTATAAGCGATTGGAAAGTCTTGATAGAAAGGCTTAGAAAAAGAAATTCACGCTAACTATGCAGTTCTCGATACCGTTATGAAAAAGAGAGCATCGCATTTCGGAGAGTGCAACTTTTCATGAGAAGGATGGTAGGAGGGGTGAGGAGGAGAGAGACACGAGGCGGGAAGGAGGGGAGATAGAGGAGGGAGAGAGGAATAAAAGAAGG
>NC_051404.1:29760691-29760871 GCF_015228065.2 Penaeus monodon
TTAGAGACATACCGGATCCAAACGCCACACATTATCTGAATACGTGGCTCTGGTCGTGTCAGCCAGAATTTAGCCTGATGATCCGGAATAGTTACTGTAGATGCCACGTCCTCACAACAAATTAAGATCCATACTAATGCCCGAATCACGAATCGGGCGTGCTTGTGACCAATCTGATCG
>NC_051404.1:29760984-29761242 GCF_015228065.2 Penaeus monodon
ACAAACATACATTGATAACATGTGAATAAATCAGTGTCCACGGTCGTGTATTTTTATGATGACGGATTGTTGTTTTATTGTTGGGAGAGAAGTTCATGAAAGGGGAATTGTACAGACGAGGTTGTGGTGTTTGAGTGTTATGTTGTTTGTTTTTATTTATTTTTTGGTGTTTCTCTTTTAGTTTTCTCACTTTTTTGTTCCATTTTCTCGTCTCCATCCCTCTCTCCCCCCGCTTTTATTACTCTCTTCCTACCAGTT
>NC_051404.1:29762088-29762427 GCF_015228065.2 Penaeus monodon
CACATGAAGGTTTGATATAATTTTTTCTAAACTTTTTTCTCATCTTTCAGGTAAGGTCACGGCCTCCATGGACCGACGGTCTGTGGCGAAGCGCGTAAGAGAACTGCGTTGAAGTATACTAATATTTTTTTTTCTGAGACAATCCTTTCTGCGAATATGTGAAGGCGCAAAAATTGTCTAACGCTCTCTCCTCGCACGCTCAGTTCCGAGGAAGTGTTTCTTGACGTGTTCCAAAGAGGATTGGACTGTTTGGTGGGAAGGTAGTAGGTTATTGAAACTGAGTGTACTGGACGGCTATAGGGCGTGATCCTACGAACGTCTTGTGTTTGCTTTGTCTAT
>NC_051404.1:29762470-29762634 GCF_015228065.2 Penaeus monodon
CATCTTTCGCTGGGTTATTGCTTTCTCTGTGGAGAAAGTGAATTATTTCAAGGATTTATCGTTAGTAGGATGGATAGGCTTAGAGCGGGATCTCTGATTTGCATGCCTCATGTGCTGCGTCGAATTCCTAAGAGCTGGATATTAATTATTCTTAATATGTTTGC
>NC_051404.1:29763488-29764559 GCF_015228065.2 Penaeus monodon
CCATCCCTCCCCCTCCCCCTCTTCACTATTTCCTCTCCCCACCTCTCCACCTCTACCCCCTCGCCTTGTCCTCTCTCCTCGTCCCCCCGCCTCCCCACCTCCTTATCTCTCTCCTCCTCCTTTCGCCTTCCCTTCTCCCCTTCTCACTCTCTCTTTCACCTTCTCTCTCCTCTCTTCCTCCTCCATCCCCCCTTCTCTCCTCCCTCCCCCTTCTCTCCACTCACCCCTTCCTCCGCTCTCCACCTCCACCTTCTTTCCCCTCCATCCCTCTTCTACCCCTCCCTTCTCCCCCCTCCCCTCTCCCTTTCCTTCCTTACCCTCCATCCATCATCATTCCCTCCCTTCTTTTCCTCCCCCTCCCTCCTTTCCCCCCCTCCCTTCCCCTCTTTCCTCTCTCCTCCCCCTCCCTCTCTCCCCTACCCCTCCCCCCCTTCCTGCCCCCTTCTTCCCTTTATTTACAGTCCCTCCTCTCCCATTTCCTCCTCTCTTTCTCCATCTCTTACCCTATCTTCCCCTCTTGCCCGTCTGGACCCCCTTCCCCTCCCTCTCCCTCCTACCCGCTTTCCCCCCCTCCTCTCCCCCCTCCACTACTCCTCCTCCTCCATCCCCCCCCCCCCTCCGTCCGTACTCTCTCGCCCTCCTATCTCTATCCCCCCACTGCTTCCTCCCTTCCCCCCTCCCCTCTCCTCCTCCTTTCTCTTCCCTCCCTTCCCCGCTCCTCCTTCTTCTTATCCCCCACCCTTTCTCCCCCCTTCTCATCTCCCCTCACCCCCTTCCCCCCATTCTCTCTCCTCTTTTCCTTCCTTCTCCCTTCCTCCCTTCCCTCTCTCTTCCCTATCTCTTCTTCTTCTCTCACCACTCCCTTCTCTCTTTCTTCCTGTCCCCTCCTCTTCCCTTCCTCCTCCTTCTTTTCCCTCTCCCCCCCCTCCCTCCCCCTTCCTTTTCTTCTCCCTCCCTTCCTACTTCTTCCCTATATCCTCCTTACTTCTGCACTTTACCCCCCTTCATCTTCCCCTGCTGCCTCCCTCCCCTCTCAGGTATCTCAACAAACCTTCCCTTTCCCAACCAAGC
>NC_051404.1:29764619-29770474 GCF_015228065.2 Penaeus monodon
AAAAACACCATTCTTCTTCGTCAAAAGTCTCCAACTTCATATAAATAGATACTCTCCTGACTTCTTCCAGCCCTATCTATCGTCTGCTCGGTCCTGCTTCGTTCCCGGAATGGGTACATGGGGAACCCGTATTACTATAGATGTTTCTTTCTTCTACTCGATATGAGGCCTTTGTCTCTCTCTCATCTAGTTTCTCTCTCATCAAAGACCGCTGCGTTTACAGCCTTATCACTGTGTGAATACGGGTTCCCTCAAAAATTAATGAGGATAGAATTTTTATAAAATTAACTTATATACTATTTCTGTACATAATCTGCCTGAATAAATTTCACTAATTACTCAATAACAACACATCCCTTAAATCACCCTCCTCCTCTTCATCCTCCCCACCGCCCTCCCTTATTTTCATCTCCCCCATTACCTTATAAATCCACCTCCACCTACCTTCCTCACCCCTCTCTCCCCTTCCCTTACCCCGGCCCCTCTCTATCTCTCCTCACCTCTCATCCACCTCACACCACTCTCCCCCTTCCTTCCCCCCTTCTTTCTCCCTCTCTTTCGTCTTCCCCTTCCCCTTCCCCTTCCTTCCTTCTCTCTTCTCTTCCTTCCCCTCTCCCCTCCTTGCTCTTCTCCACTCCTTCCCCTTACCTCCCTCCTTCCCTCCCCCCCCCTTTCCCCCTTCTTCGTCCTCTCTCTCCTTCCCTCTCTTGTTCCTCTCTTTCTCCACCCTCCCGTCTTCCACCTCCTCCTCCCCCTAACTCCTCCTTCCTCTTTTTCCCCCCTTTCCCCCTTCCCGTCCTCCCTCCCCCTCTCCTCTTCCTCCCACCACTTCTCTCCCTCCCTTTTCCTCCTTCTCCCCCTCCCTCTCCCCTGCTCTCCTCCTTCCCCCTCTCCCCGCCTCCCTCTTTTTCTACTCCCCCTCCTCCCTTCCTTCATTCCCTCCTTTCCCTCTTTTCCATCTCTCCCTTACTTCCCTCTCCCCTCTCCCTTATCCCCCCTCCCCCCTCCTCTCTCCCCCCTTCCTCTCCCCCCCCCTCTTCGCGCTCCCCTTCCTTCCTCTCCTCCTGCCCCCCCTCCCCTCCCTCCCCTTTCTTGCGTCCATTCTTCCCTCCCCCCTACCCTTTCCCATCCTCCTCACACCCCCTTCCTCTCCTCCTCCCTCTTTCTTTTGGGGGGGTTTCTTCCCTTCTTCCCCCTCCTCCCCCTTCCCTCTCCTTCTCCCTTTCTCCTTCACCCTTCCTCCCTTCCCTTCCTCTATTCTTCCTATCTCCTCCTCTCCTTTCCTCCCCATCCCATTCATACCTCTCCTCCGCTCCCTCCCTCCCCCCCCCGCTTACTTCCCTTCGCTCCTCCCCCCCTCCCTCTCCTTCACCCTCACCCCCCTCCTCCACCTTTCCCTCCCACTATGCCCCCCCCCGCCCGTCCTCGTTTATGCTTGTCTTTTCCCCCTCCCCACCCCCCCTCTCCCCCTTCCTTCATCTTCCCTACCCCCCGATCTTCCGTCCATTCCTCTCCCTTCTCCTCTCCTCCTCCCTCCCCCCATTCCCTTCCCTTTCCTCTCCTCCCCCCTACCACCTTCTCATTCCCATCTCCCCCCCTCCCTTCTCCCTTCCCCTTCCCTCTCCCCCCCCCTCTTTTTCTTACTCCCCTTCCTTCTCCCTCCCCCCCTCCCCCTCCCCCTCCGCTTCCCTCACCCCTTCCTTTCCCCCCCGTTTCCTCCCCATCCTCTCTTCTTCCATTCTCCCACCGTCCTCCGCTCCACCTCCTTCTCTCTCTTTTTATCTTCCTTCTTCTCTCTCCTTCCCTTCTCCCCTGCCCTCTTCCTCCCTCTACTCCCCTCCCTTCTTCTTTCCTCGCCTTTGTCCCCGGTCCCCCTTCTCCTCCACCCCCCTTGCTCTTCTCTTCCCCTTCCTGCCCCCCCCACCATCCCCCCCTCTCCTCCTCCCCCTCCGACCCTCCTTTCCCCCCTCCGGCTTTCCCTCCTCTCTCTTCCTTCCTCTCCTCCCCCTTCCTCTTTCTTCCTCTCCTCCTCTCTCCCCTATTCTCTCCTCCTTTCCCCCCCCTCTATCCCCTCCCTCTCCCTCTTCCTCCACTCCCTCCCCCTATCCCCCTCCTCTCCTTCCTCTACCCCCCTTCTTCCTTTCCTCCATTCCCTCTCTTCTTCCTCCCCTCCCTCTCTTCCCACCTCCCCTCCCTCCCCTTTTTCTCCCCTTTTCCCTCCCATCTTCTCTTCCTCCCTCATCTTCCCTCCATCCTCCCCACCACACCCCCCCTTCTCTCCCCCCTTTTCTCCTCCTTACCTTCCCTCCCCCTCTCCCCCCCCCACCCTCTCCCTCCTTCTCTTCCCCTCTCCCCCCCCCCTACCTCTCCCCCTTTCCATTTCCCCTTCTCCTCCTACCCCACCCCTTCCCCCTTCCGTCCTCCCCCCCCTCCTTTTCTCTCCCTCCTCCTTCTCCTCCCTTCTCTTCCTCCCCCTCCTCCCCCATAGCTTCCCCCCTTCTCTTCCTTCTTCCCCCCTCCTCTCCTTCTCCTCTCTTCCCCTTTCTCCCATCCCCCTCCTTTCCCTCCTCTTCCCCCCCCCCCTCTCTCCTTCCTTCCCCCACCCCCTCCCTTCTCCTCCCCCTCGCCTCTTCTCTCCTTTCCTCCCTCTTCCTTCTTTCTTCCTCCCCCTTCCTCCTCTCCCCTCTCCCTCCCCTCCTCCCTCCTCCTCGGCCTCTCCTCTCTCTCTCCTTCTCTCCTCTTATTTCCCGCCCTTTCCCTCCTCCTTCCCCTCCTCTTAAATCCCTCTCCCTGCCCCCCTCCCCCGCCCCTCTCCTCCCCTCCTCTTCCCCCCCTTTTCTCCCCTTCTCTTCCTTTTTTCTTCTCCCCCCTACCCCTCCCCCCCTCTCTCCCTCTTCCTTTCCCCCTTCTCTCTCACCCCCCCTCCCCCTTTCCTTTCCCCCTCCCCGTCCCTCTCTCTTCCATTCCTCCCCCTCCCTTCACCTCCCTTCACCCTCCCTTCCATTTTTCCTTTCCCCCTTCCCTCCCCTACCCCCTCCTCTACTTTCCTCTTCTCCTCCCTCTTTCCCCTCTATTCCCTCCCCTTTCTTTTTGCTTCTCCCTTCCCTCCCCTCTCCTCTACCCTTTCCCCTCCATCCCCTTCTCCGCCTCTCCCCTTTCTTCTCCCTCTTATTCTCTCCTCTCCCCTCTCTCATCCCCTCTCCCCCATATCCTACCTTCTCCTCCACCCTTTCCCTCTCCCCCCTCTTACCTTCTCCCCCCCCCCCCCCGTCATTCGTCCTCATCCCTCCTCCCTCTTCCCTCTCCCCTCCCCTTCTCCTCCACCCTTTTTTCTCTCCCCCTCGTCCCTAGGCCTTCCCCTTTCTCCTTCTCTTCTTCATTCCCCCCCCTTTCCTCGCCCCCTCCTCTCCTCCTCTCTCTCTCTCCCCTTCTCTCCCCCTTCTCCTTCCCCTCTCCCCCTCCTCTCCTCCCCCCCCCTCTCCTTTCTCCTTTCCCCCTGCCGTCCAATTTCCTCATCTTTTCTCCTCCCTCCTCCGTCCCTTTCCCCTCCCTCCTCTCCCTCTCCTTTCCTCTTTTCATCCTCCTCTCCCTCCCCCACTTATTCTTCTCCCCTCCCTTTTCCCTCCCCTCCCCTCTTCCCTCGTCTCCCCCTCCTTCTCCCTTCTCCCCCCCCCTCCTATCCCCTATCCCCCTCCAACCCTCCTCTCCTCCCCCTTCTCCCTCATCCCCTTCTCCCCCCCCCTTCCGTCCTTCCTCTACCTCCCACCTCCTCTCCACCTCCCTCCTCCCCTCACTTCCTCACCCTCCCTCCCCTCCTCCTCCTTCCCCCATCCTCCTCTCCCCCTCTTCCTTTCTTCTACCCTTCTCCTTCTTCTTCCTTCCCCCCACTCTTATCCCCTCCCATCCACTTCTCTCCCCCCCCTTTTTCTCCTCTCCCCTTTCTCCTTCTCCTTCTCCCCCCTCGCTTCCTCTCCCTTTTCTGTACTCCCTCCCCCCCCCTCCCCCCCCTTCTCCTCCCTCTCTCTTCCTTCACCTCCCCCCCCCTCCCCCTCATCCCCTCTCCCTCTCCCCTCTCTCCCTCCTCCCTCCTCCCCCTCCACTCCATTTCCCTCCTGCCCCCCCCCCCCCCTATCCCCCTTCCCTCCCTACCCTTCCCTCCTTCCCCATCCTTTCCTCTACCTACCTCTCGTTCCCCCCATCGCCCCTTCCCCCCCCCCCTTTCGCCCTCCCCTTCCTCTCTTCCCTTCACCCCTCCCTCCCCTCTGTTCTTCCCTCAGACCTCTCCCCCCTCCTTTCCCTTCCCTCTCCCCTTCTCTCCCCCCCTCCCTTCCCCCCCCCCTTACCCCCCTCTCTCTAATTCCCCTCTTTCTACTTGGCACCTTTTCTCCCCCTCTCCCTCTGCATCTCTTCCCCCCCTTCTCATTTTCCTCCTCTACCACTTTCCCTTCCCTCCTCCCTTTTTCCTTTTCTCCTCCCCCTCCTCCCTCTTCTTTCCTTCCATCTTCTCCTTCCTTTCATCTCTTTTCTCTTCTCGTTCCTCCTCCCCTTCTACCCTCCTCCCTTTATCTCTTCCCCTTCCCCTCCTTCCATTCCCTCACCTTTCTCCTCCTTTCTCTCCCCTCCTCTCTCCTTCTCCCTTCATTCCCCTCTTTCTTCTATTCCCTTTTTCTCCTCCCTTTTTTTCAATTCCTTCCCTTCCCTTCTTCCTTCTTCCCTCCGTCTCCTCCCCTCCCTTCTTCTTCCCCTCCCCCTCTCATTCCCCCACCTCTCCTTTTCCTCTTCTCCCTCCTTCCATTCCCCTCTCCTTCCCCTATCTCCCCCTTCCTCCCCCTCCTGATCATCCTTTCCCCCCCTTCCCCTCTCCTCCCCCCTCTCCCTCTCCTTCCCTCTCTCCCCACTCCTCTCCCTCACACTGTCCTTTCTCTCCGTCCCCTCCCCTTCTTCCCCTCTTCGTCCACTTCCCCTCTCTTCCCCATCTCTCCCCTTCTCCCCCTTCTCTCTTCCTCTTCTGTCCCCCAGTCACTCTCTCCCTCTTCCTTTTCTTCCCCTTCTCGTTTTCCCCCTTCCCCCTCCACCCCCCCTCCTTTTCCCTCCCCCCTCCTTCTCCTTCCTTCTCCTCGCCCCTTCCCTTTCCCCTTTTCTTCGTCCTCCCCCTCTCTACCTCTCCTTCCCCCCTTACCCCCCTTCTTCCCCCCTCTTCTTTCTTCCCTCCCTCTCCCCCCTCTTCCCTTTCCCTCCCTTCCCCCTTCCCCCCCACAACTCCCCTCCTACTTCCCCTCCTCTCCCTCCTTCTCTCTCTCTCCCCATCCCCTTCTCTTCCTTCCTCCCCCTTCCTCCCTTCCCTTCCTTTCCTCCTCTCTCCCTCCTCCTTTCCCCTTTCCTCTCCCCCCCCCCCTTCCCCTCCTCTTCCTCCCCTTCTCCCCTCCTCTCCCCCCCCCTCTCTCCTCTCTCCTTTCTCTTCCTCTCCTCTTTCCCTCCCCCCTCCTCACCTCCTTCCTCGTCCCTTTCTCCCTCTTCCTCCTCCCACCTCCTTTTCTCCCCCCCCTCTTTCCCCCTCCCTCCTCTTTCTCTCTCCCCTTTTTCTCCCTCTCTCTCCTTCCTTCTTCCTCTCCTCCCCCTCTCTCTCTCTCCCTCTCCCCTTCCCCGTTTCCTCCTCTTCTCTCTTCTCCTCTCCTCCTTCCTCCTCTCCCTCCCTTCCCCCCCTTTCTCCTTCCCCTTCCCCTCACACTTTCCCCTTTCCCCCTCTCCCTTTCTTCTTTTCCCCCCTTCTCCCCCTTCTCCCTCCTCCCCCCCCTCTCTTTTCCCCTTTTTCTCCTTCTTCCCCTCCTTTCCTTCTTCTTTCCCTCCCTTCTTTC
>NC_051404.1:29770574-29770652 GCF_015228065.2 Penaeus monodon
CTTTAGTAGGTTTTGTTTACGTGGCTGCTGTCAAGTGCCGGTGGGAGTGGGTTAGTTGTAGTATCCCGTGTATTCTAT
>NC_051404.1:29770880-29771197 GCF_015228065.2 Penaeus monodon
ATACCCATTTCAAGAACACGTACTATAACTACAAGGCAATTCTCTCCACGTCTTGTTTATCCCCGCGTGCCGGACAGGAGCATAATGGAGGTGGGGAATATATTTATTGGTTTCCCGCTGTACACTTCACGGTCTTGATATTAAATCTTCGGGCAATGTATTATTTGCACCCAGCCCTGATGTCCGCTTCAATGGGTTTCCGATATGAGAATGAGGGGGGGGGGTAGTATTAATTCATTCTCAATCCTCAGTCACTTGTGAATTTTCTCCGACTTCTGTATCTTTGTATATATCCGAACTCTATGTCTTTCTCTCAG
>NC_051404.1:29771317-29772267 GCF_015228065.2 Penaeus monodon
ACTCATTCACACATGTGTCCCCTCCATCTCCTTTCCCTTCCGTTCTACCTTTCCCCATCCTCCCTGCACCCTTCACTTTTATTTATCATTTACGGCGTCCTTCCATCCATCCATCAAAGAAATTAATATCCTAGGTTCTATTACGCCCTTTATCCTTGTGTTCTTCCAGTTATCGAAGGGATTTCATAGTCTATACAACGTCCTTTATCCTTGTATCCTCCTGTCAAAGAAACGAATATCCTATTGCTTCCTTTATCCTTTTATTCGGTTGGATATCCTATTATATAGAGCGTCCTTTACCCTTGTATCCTTCCTTTTAGCAGGTGATTATCCTATTTTCCCCTTTATCCTGCCATCTAGCGAATTCATATCCTATTTTTATCCATATATCCTGCCTCTAGCGAATGATTATCCTATTTTTATCCCTATATCATGTCGTGTAGATAATCCTAGTCTAGACATCGACGGGAAAAACAAACCACATGAAAATATCCCATTTAAGGCCTCCATCTTGACATTAAGTTGAATGATATTCATATGCAAATGAGTTTAAGAATCCTTAATAGCTTCTGCAATGGTGTAGCGTCAAGGGGTTTAAAGATCCCGTCTGATCTTTGACCTCTGACCTCTCGGCGCGACTTGTTTGGTCAACATCTCCATCCTTGCTGATTGAGGTGTACGAACTCACACGAAAATAGTTTAAAAGGCCATGGTGACAGTAGGAGCATAGTGCTTTTGGCCTTATCATTGTCAGCGCCGTTCCTGCTCGCTGACGTGAACGGGGTAAGGCTGTGGGTGTCTTGGTGGCATCTTGACCTTTCTCTTCTTCCTTGAGCTCACGTTGAAGGATATTTCCTGTCGTTCTCACGCTCGCCTCTCCCCTGTCTTCTGTGGGGTACCTCTATGGATTTTTTTTTTCGCAATACGTAATCATTTGTCTGTGTATGTGC
>NC_051404.1:29772304-29773230 GCF_015228065.2 Penaeus monodon
CGCTCCACACAATCACACACACCTTTTTTCTTTGTCTCTTTCCCCTTTCTCCCTCGTCCTCCCTTCCCACCTACCCCCCCTGCCATCTCTTAATTTTTTCCACGTGTACCCTCTCTTGCTTCAGTCCATCTCTTGCCTCAATTCGATGGATTCCTTTCCTCCTCCCATCGGGCTTTTGTTGTCATTCCCCTCTCCCCCCTCCCCCTTTCACGCCCATACACATCCGCATGCTCTCACCTCTCTTTGTTTATCTTTTCCATGTTTTACTGTTCCATCTCATCCTTTGTCTCCTCCCCCCCCTTCTCTTGTTCCCTTTATTCCTCACCATTCCCTTCCCTTCTACTCCCAACCCTCCTCTTTCCTTCCCTTCTACTCCCTCCCCCTTTCCCTCTTCCTCTACCTTTCCCTCTTCCCAACCCTCCTCTTCCCTTCCCTTCTCCCTCCTGCCGCTACCCGCAGCTCCTCCGCCGCCGCACGGTCCATGCTCCACCGCGTCGTCAGGCAGCATTAATTAACCCAAGTGTAAACAGGAATTAATCCCCTTCACCTCTCGACGCGCTACTTAGGTTCGTGTCCACCGTGGCGCTGCCGTCGACTTTCCTCTCTTCGATCCTCTAATTTGTATGCTTCGAAGCTTTGGTTCGGATTCGATGCTTTAGTTTATTAATTATCATCACCTCTCGACGCTCTATCTACCGTCGTGACCACCGTGGCGCTGTCGTCGATTTTCCTCTCCCTGATTCCTAACTTGTGGGTGTCGATCCCCTGCATCGGATTCGATCCTGTGGCGTAATCGGTTCGTGGACTATAAGTGGATCTGGATAGTGTCTGTTTTGTTTTTTCCTAAAGGTGTTGGGTCTGTGGTTGAGCTTTGCATGCTTGTTCGTGTTTTCATGATTTAATCTCGCGGGTAGGTTTTAGGAAGA
>NC_051404.1:29773469-29773596 GCF_015228065.2 Penaeus monodon
TCTTCCCTCCCTCGCCATTTATTGCTCCTCCTCTTTCTTCCTTCGCCCATTGTTTATAGGCCAAGGATTGACATCTTTTATAAAAGCACCACAATAACTGCTCACTTAATTCATCTTGCGAACTGAC
>NC_051404.1:29773858-29774048 GCF_015228065.2 Penaeus monodon
GTTTTGTATAGTATATACCCATCGATATAGCACACTGATATGATTTATATAAAACAAGCTTGCATTATTTTGAAAGCATTACAGGTGTTAATGAATGAACGCTATATTAGCATATTTAATAGTGTGTAAACCAGAATCATTTATTATCACTTTGGGGATGAATTTTACCAGATGGCTCTAAATGCGAAAG
>NC_051404.1:29775974-29776049 GCF_015228065.2 Penaeus monodon
TCTGTCCTTTTCTTTCTCTCTCTCACCTGATAATTACATACACACCTTTCTATACTGGTACACCTGTTTAGTGTC
>NC_051404.1:29776071-29776277 GCF_015228065.2 Penaeus monodon
GGCATATCTGTCAAAATGTTCCTAATTATGAAATTCACGAAGATCGTTGAATAGATCCCGCTGGGACTTTGCATAAGTGGCATTGGATATCGATCGAAGTCTGTGCGAAACTCATTCCTATAGATTAATTTATTTATTTTCTTGCATATCCCCGCCCTTGCTGGGTCTACAATATCCTGGTTATTTAAAGATGAAGGCATGCAAGA
>NC_051404.1:29776484-29776622 GCF_015228065.2 Penaeus monodon
TCCTGTGCTCGCAGGTTGCTCATATCCCCCCGAACTAATTTGTATAAAGTGGTGGCAATGGGCTATTAATGCTGTTTCCAATGCTATTCCGACGCTGTGCGGTACCCAGTCTATGCATCTGTCTCCCCCCTTTGCCTT
>NC_051404.1:29779041-29779270 GCF_015228065.2 Penaeus monodon
AACGTCATTAGTAACATCCTAATTACATCCGCTCTCACCCCCAACTTCCCTCCGACCCGCCCACCCATCATAATCACAAATACAAACATCCATTTTATTTAATCAATTTAATTTTGCATTAAATCAAATCCGACTCATCCGGCTGCCTCTAATAGGAGAGATAAGCGGCCTATGTCCTTCTATCCCTTTCCTATCCTCATTCGCCTTCCTATCTCCCTATCCTAGAGCC
>NC_051404.1:29779669-29779742 GCF_015228065.2 Penaeus monodon
AAATTTCTTGATTCAAGATTCATTTTGTTCTTTTTCTGTCCATTTTGATGAGTTGATTTCGGATTGGCATTGT
>NC_051404.1:29779773-29779956 GCF_015228065.2 Penaeus monodon
ATTTCTCTTTGTGTGTAAATTTCCCTCTGTCTGCATGACATTCCTCCAGCCTCTGCTCGCCATGCACTGATCCCCTCAACATGAATTGATTGGCTCTCATAAAGGGGACGCCGGAGGGGAAGGAAAGGGGTGGAGGGGGGGGACGAAAAGGCCGTGGGGGGGAAATTGCCGGAGCACACCTGC
>NC_051404.1:29780139-29780688 GCF_015228065.2 Penaeus monodon
TTGACATGCATAGGTTTGCCGCATCCTCTGCGCCTGGGTACTCTGCTGCAGCCCACGTGTCACATTTTCATTCTGAAGAAAGTATTCCAGGAACTGAACGTTAGTAACTGATTTTCGAAAATCCTTTTAATGTGTTTGTTTTATAGATATGATCTAGGTGGTATGTCTAACAGACTCCTTTTTATAATATTGTAAATTGAAAAAAAAAATCTGGGCGGTTAAAATTAGTTTTAGAATGTTTTTAAAATGGTTATTACGTTGTATCTAATTTCATTTTTTGAAGAGTCCAGATAATTCTCCATCTCTGGCGTCGGATAATTAGCACTAATCCGGCTTTACGATTTAATAAGGACCAGAGAATTAAAGTGTTGTGTCTGTTTGTCGTCCGACGTGAGGGACCAATGGCAGAGTCGGAATGACGTCTGTCCGGCAACTCATTCCGCTGCGAGGGTGAGACGATCGCCCTTGCTGATCGCCGTAGGTCGTGCAGGAGTCGTGCAAAAGCTTGCTTGCGTAGTTATGGTCTCTCTTCGTTTGTTTGTCTTTCTG
>NC_051404.1:29781315-29781392 GCF_015228065.2 Penaeus monodon
AGCAAATATGCCGATAGTGGCCACAGCTGTTGACAGTTTTGGATAAGCAATTAATCAGTTGTGACACTTTGTTATGT
>NC_051404.1:29781451-29781559 GCF_015228065.2 Penaeus monodon
TTTGTTGTTAGGTGATGGTGTTATGATACTGATTTATTTAATTGTGTTTCATTACTATGTTTTTATATTCACTTTTTCTTGTGTTCATCCTACGTTAGCATTTTTCCC
>NC_051404.1:29781628-29782216 GCF_015228065.2 Penaeus monodon
CGAAGTTTCGTTGCGTTCCACCTATTTGCTTTTCCTAATTTCCTGTTTTCTTTTCATCTTGTCTTGTATTTTTTCATATTTTTCTTTGCCTTTTCCTAAGACAGGAATAACATCCTGCTTTTTTGTGGTTATATCGTTGCTGTATTTATTATTCTTTATTTGTGTGTTCATTTTCCTTCATTATCAAAATTTGTTACGATAATTTTATGTGGCTTGTCTGAACCCTTAATCAATTTAACTTCGGTGTAACTTCAGTCTAACTTCGGTTTAACTTCAGTCTTACATCAGCCTAACATCAGTCTAAGTTTAATATAATTTCGGTGTATCTTCAGTCTAACGTCGGTCTAATTTCAATCTAGCTTATTACATCCTTCTTATCGGCGATCTCTTGGTACCTTTGCGAGTCCCAGCAGTAATAATAATAAATATGCACCGTTGGAAAGTAAAAAAAAATATGCTCTCTCTTGATGTTTCCACCTGCAAAGACTTTATTTTTTTTTACATAAAAGGTTGGAAGATTTTTTTTTTTCTGTCTTTTCACGCCAAGGGAAACGACGATTGTGATTAAAAAAGGGTTGGTAACAGTAG
>NC_051404.1:29782283-29782645 GCF_015228065.2 Penaeus monodon
ATGATCATCGACACATCAAAATAATAAGAGTGAAGACCCAATCAGAAGATACAAGAGGTACTTCCCTTGACTCAGCGACGGACGAGGGATAACGCTGGCCTCCCGACGCAGCTCTTACTCGCGTCCCTCGGAAAATAGGTCATGGAGATCGAGCGAAAATCCTCGGCGAACCGTGAGCAACATCTTGAACTCAGAAGTAAACTCAGCAGCGCAACTTTTCAGGCGAGAGAGAGAACTTTTACTCCCGCGCGCCCCGAGAAAGTTTACACAGATTGTGTGTTTTTACATGTTGTTATTGTCACTTCTACACCGCGAAGCTTTCTCGGTGGCGAAGTAAAGTTGTTTGTTACGGTTGGATTGTG
>NC_051404.1:29782947-29783275 GCF_015228065.2 Penaeus monodon
ATGCAACTACTTTGCTTTTATCTAGTAACTTCTATTGACTTCGTAACCACGTAACAAAAATCCTTAGACATTTCTTTCTCATCTTCGATTAACCGACAGAATAAGAATGCATTATTTCAATGGCTTTAATAACTTCATACTTTATATCCCGCGACTGGCAAACGTTCAGTCAAAATAACACAGTCACCCCGAAAATATAAAGAAGCATGGTCCTCGGTCGACCGGGATTCCAGCGTGGAGGAAAACGGTAACAATTTTCTTTTTCGAGGTTTCTATCCCTTTGAGTTATTTTAAACGTTGTTGCTGCATTTATTCATGTTCCTATGTT
>NC_051404.1:29783323-29783460 GCF_015228065.2 Penaeus monodon
ATCGCCCATCTCTTTATTTGCTTTTTCTTTTATGCCTTTTAATCATTTATTTATTTTGTGTATTGGATTCACTCATTATTATTGACAAAAATATGTCGTATCTCATTTAACGGCACATGAATCTCAAACTATGTAAT
>NC_051404.1:29783566-29783690 GCF_015228065.2 Penaeus monodon
GTTTCCTAGTGCTAGCCAGGGCAATGCCAAATGCACACTGTGAAGGCACTTAGTGTGAGATATAATCGCGATGGACCTGTTGATCGTCAGCTGAATCAACATTTAAAAACTGCCTCTTCGTTGC
>NC_051404.1:29783940-29784116 GCF_015228065.2 Penaeus monodon
TATGAGGGCTGGAGGCTGTCATTCATGCGGATGAGTGGGGGGAATGAGGGGAAGGACTAATGTTGCTGTTAATGTTTCCTTTGTGTTTGGTTGAAGCTGATTTTTTTAGAGTGTGTGCGTGTGTTTGTGCGTTGTTAGGTTATTTTTTCAGCAGGATTGGAAAGATGGGAAACCCT
>NC_051404.1:29784276-29786193 GCF_015228065.2 Penaeus monodon
CAAGTTGATTTTAAATTAGTTTCACAGGTACAAGTATCTCTCTTTGAAGTGATGGCTAACTGATTGCTAGACGGCTCCTCGTAGTCTGGGATCGGCTCTCCTCCTCCGCTGTACGGTGATATTCTGCGCCACCAGTAGCGGTCGTTCTGCTGGGTTGCCGTTCTCCGCGAGTGATCGCTCGGTCAGCTCTTCGTCCAGGACCGGTAATTTGTCCCAGACTTTTCTTGCAAGAGTCTGGTGTTTACTGGCTCCACCTTGTATTTGCTGTGGAGGTCTGCTGTTGATAGCAGATTATCCTCCTCGTTTCTCCTTGCTGTTCGGATCACTCTGTTTTGGAATTGCTGCTTCTTGATTATGTTTGTTTTGGACGATATGCACAGGGGAATAGCTGGGTCTTCCAAGATGGGTCTGATAAGAGTTTTGTAGAAGTGTAGTTGTATTTTTGAGTTCATTTTCCCGAATCGTTTTAATTTTGTATACTGGCAATTGGCCATTGCTGATCTTCTTTTCATGTGCATAGATACTCCTCGAGTCCCAAATTCCATGCCAAGTATCGTTACCTTGTTTTTAAAAGATGGTCGACAATTGCGTCCCTCGGTTTTGTTACTGAGATAGAAAGTAGTTGAAATATGTTTTATTGCTTTTGATTTTCCACTCTTTTCGAATGCGTTTATGTTTCCTATTTCATTTGCTGTCATTGTTGCTAAAACGTACATTATGATCTGGATGTTGCCATCTGTAAAGCTTACTTCTGCACAGTTGTTTCTCGGCCTTTCAGCGTCCGCTTTGTAAAAGATGAATAAAGTTGGACTCACTATTGATCCTTGAGGCACTCCGCTCAGCAGAGGGAACTTTGGTCCTATTTCATTACCGCTTCTTATCGTTGCAGCGCGGTCTTCTACAAAGTTGCAAAGCATTTTCTCCATGATGTCTTGGAGATTCATATGAAGGATTTTGAAGTGGAATCCTGGCTTCCATAGCTTGTCGAATGCCTTCGCTCTATCACGACATACTATATTGCACTGCTGTCTTTTCCTTTGTAAGATTGCAATAGTTTCATATATAGAAGTTATAGCTTTTTGTGTGCCTCTTCCTTTCTGGACTCCGTACTGATTGGGGTTGTAGAGAACATTGTTTTCTATGTGTACTTTTATTCTGTTGTTGATATTTTTTTTCGAGGATCTTGCTAGGTATTTCTGGGAGTGATATTGGTCTCTAGTTTTCAACTTTCCTGGAGTCCTTTCCTGCCTTAGGCATTAATAATTCTGTGAAGGCAACATCGGGGAGATGCTGCATCACTGTCTTTCGCACGCCGCTTTGGCCGGGGGCTTTGTCCTTAAAATTGTTTATTATAGACTTGATGTCTTCCGTTATAGTTCTGGTGAGAGGATTGTTATCGTCAAGTGTCTGTGCACGTGATTTGCTGTATGGGAGAAGTTTGTGCCTGTTCTCTGAGAGATAACTGTCGACCATGTTTTCATCCTGCCCATCGAAGTAACGATTCTCGTCAGGGTTGATCTTGGAGAGTTCTTCCCGGAACCTTCGAAATGCCTCTTCTTTCTTCAGGTCCTCTATTATTTTTTTATTGCTGGAGTTTAGTACATACGGTGTTTCTCCTTGGCTGCATCCCTTCAGACGTCTTATTTTTTCCAGAATTTATTAGGATCGTTGTACTCGATCTCAGCTTCCTGTATACGTTTGTTCCAGTGGTTAGTGGATAATCTTTTGCTTTCTTCCTTCATATCCTCCTGTAGATGTTTGCATTGGCTGCGAAGAGGTGGTGTCCATCCGAATGTTCTGTAACCTCTAAAAAAAAATTTATCTCCATTATAGCAATTTAAGACGTTCGCTTGTTAAGGGATGAGGTAGTGTTGTGTATTTTTTCTTAGGGATTGCTCTATACATTGCATTTTCATT
>NC_051404.1:29788055-29788243 GCF_015228065.2 Penaeus monodon
TTTTTAGCCCCAAACCAGTTTAAGAAAATAAACGTCAAAAATTTCTTTACCACTCGAAAAACTGTTGGGGGGCCCACCCTTCCTCTGTAATGTGGGCCCTTTTGTGAAGGGGTGTATTTCTAAAAAAAAAAAAAAACGAAAATTTTTGTTAGTTTTGGTTTTTTAATCACCCCTTTTCTTTCTCGTAC
>NC_051404.1:29788678-29788767 GCF_015228065.2 Penaeus monodon
CTTCTCTGAAACATTTGGGAAAAATAAAAAGGGCGGGGAAAAAAATGGCAAAGGGAAAACGTTTTGCAGAATGTGACCCCCGGGAAACA
>NC_051404.1:29792071-29792342 GCF_015228065.2 Penaeus monodon
CGATACGTCTCACTCAAGTGGCGGCCAACAGTGTTTTAGTCGTCATGTTTTGTTGGGTCGTAACTGTCACCCGATGTCCTTCGGGATTTATCTGCGGAGCCTCTTAAGATCACCCGTCTTCTTCGTCTTCGTCATCTGGCGGAGGTGTTTTATCGCCTTTTTTCGTTTTTGTTGAGTTTTATGTGTTGAGGTGTTCTTATGCTTATTTGTCTACTGCCCTTTAAACAACATTGCGTTTGCAACTTGTCTACTGATGCTACGTATGTTTCTG
>NC_051404.1:29792734-29792948 GCF_015228065.2 Penaeus monodon
CTCCCCTTCTTTCTGCTGTGTTGCTGACAATATTGCTAGTTACATCTAATGTTTTTGTTAATAGATTACTATTTTACCATGAATACAACTACTGCTACTGACATTTTCGTTGCAATTACTCCTACACCGTCGCCTCTGCTATCATTACTTATGATGTTGGTGTTAATTTTTTACTGCAACCATTGCATTCTCCGCTTGACCATTGTCTCTCTCC
>NC_051404.1:29793054-29793411 GCF_015228065.2 Penaeus monodon
CATCAGATCATTAATAATGCTTGAATTTTGGCTAAGTGGAAACCCTTTCACTGTTGCCCTTGTCGGTTCCCTGAATTGAATTTCTGATCGAGAATCGGTATAATGGATTCGATTAAGTCGATTTTCCGGCTAAGGATAAGGGATTAATAGTCCCTCTTGGTGTGGAATGGAGATTTATCACACTTCTCCCTCCTTGCCTCTGGATTTCATTTTTGACAAATTATATTTTTATGTTCAATTTTATACGTTAACATTCATTTTGTGTGAAATCGTCACATTTTTGTTCGTTTTTATTGTTAATGCTGTTTTTACTATTTCTGAAGCTAATACCGCAGTTAGTACTGCTACTGTTAGTTG
>NC_051404.1:29793555-29793652 GCF_015228065.2 Penaeus monodon
CGGAAAGTTCTCGAAATGTCCTCGACCTTGTATCTTGTAAATAAAAAACACTTCAGCTCCGTTTGAAGAAGCTTCGATTTGCAGCCTCAGTCGGAGC
>NC_051404.1:29794098-29794273 GCF_015228065.2 Penaeus monodon
ACATCCTTATTTGTATAAGCTGCTCTACAGATGATACATAAATAATCGACAATGAGGAAGATCAATTCATTACCATTTATCAACAAAATACCAAACAGAAAACAAACGAGAAGGAATTATAAAACTCTACCGTAGTTTACCCTCAAAAGCATCACAGAAAACGGGTGAGTCGGCT
>NC_051404.1:29794325-29794952 GCF_015228065.2 Penaeus monodon
GCAAGCCTTTTCTGGAAATACGGCATTTTGGTTTAATTTTAGGCGTTTGGAAAAGGATGGAAACCCTTAAATGGGATATAATTGAACGGATGAAATGGTGTTGAATATCTGTACTTATATACATATACATTTTCGCTAATTATTTCCATGTCAGGATATTTATTCGCTAGGAAGTGGCGCGCATAAATAAATAAGACATAGAAACCCGAAAAAAATAGTTTTCAACAATGAAAATGTGAAACCATTATCTTCTCTCTTTATGATCCTTTCACCACACAAAAATAACGTTGTCAAAGAAACACAGTGTATTGATGTGATATCCCTTGCTGATTATGATAGTTTGTAATTATGATATAACTGAATAAAGACAAGCCGACAGCTAAGAAATGTTAATCGCGCTTGCCTCTCAGGAAACCACGTGGTTGCCCAGGGCGCCGCCATCTTTATTTGGGTTTCTTTTTGTGCATTTATTTTCCTTTTAACAAGGAACTCACTTTTATTGCTACCATGTGGTCTCTGCGAATAAAACAAACTCGTTCCTATCAAAATGAGTGAATAAAGAAGGAATTATGAAAGCTTTGTGGGTGTTTCTTGAGTGTCCGCTCCCTGGCGTTTTCTGTAATGGAT
>NC_051404.1:29795434-29795590 GCF_015228065.2 Penaeus monodon
TTTATTATCTGCTTATCACGCTTTCCTATCCTTCGTCGCTCGTTCGTAGACATGGCGCTGCTGTTCCTTCCGACCTGAGAGAGGTTTAGCTTTTAGAGTGAATCAGCGCTTTCCATTTATACAAGTTTTTTGTGTGTTTGTCATTAAAAAAATAAT
>NC_051404.1:29795697-29795894 GCF_015228065.2 Penaeus monodon
ACTTGCTTGCATCGTCCGTCCTCACGTACGATGGGCGATGGTCATCCCGGCGTAAGTTTCGTCTTCGAACGCAGTGCCAGGATGGCAGAGTGCCAGCTTCCTCGCGGATTTTGATATGTCTGGGTGAAGGGGATTTTGCGTGTCGCTGTTATGTTTGACTGAGTTTTTTCTTATTTTATTTTATTCACTTATTCTTG
>NC_051404.1:29796027-29796139 GCF_015228065.2 Penaeus monodon
AAGTAACAATTTTCTTTTAACATAGACCTTGGGTGTTGATATGATTATTGCAAAAATATTTGAACCGAAGAGATACAATTCGAAATGGACGCTTATTCTTTCATTTGGTGAC
>NC_051404.1:29796394-29796570 GCF_015228065.2 Penaeus monodon
AATCGTAGCCTTTGGTATAAAGAAATATTCTATTAATAGAAAAAATAGTATTAATGAGAAGTATTTCGTGGAGTTGTCTTTGTTCACCTGCGTTGGAATATTTTTGTAGTTTTTCCCTGTCAAGATGCTATGCCGTGCTTTGAAGAAATTGATTTTGGTTCGATATCTTAATGGGT
>NC_051404.1:29796612-29796968 GCF_015228065.2 Penaeus monodon
GTAAAGCTATTGGTTTTACCGCTTGAAAAGTATTTGTTAACGGCCTAGAGCTGAAGGTACAGAAAGTGATACGTGTTAATTCGAACAAAAAGTGTTTAACAGTCCTTAAGAAAGTGGATATTAAATTTGAAATCAGCGGATGTGTGTTTTTGTTTATACGAGGTGAAATAAAACCTGGATGTGTGAGTGAAAAAAAAAGTTAATGTCATGTGATAATATGTGGAGCGGAACCCAATATTTGAGAGATTTAAAAGAATAATGTTATCAGACTAAGCCGCGGAAGTTGAATGGCTGCGTGGGTTTGCCTGAGTGGATGAGAGTTTCGAGAGCTTGTTCAGTTAATCCGAGTGGGGGAA
>NC_051404.1:29797052-29797283 GCF_015228065.2 Penaeus monodon
AGACGAGGAAGAGGAAGGGGTTATTCTGCATTATGTATAGAAACGAATGTATTTTAGATGCAATTTGGAATTTTGCTTACAGGTATTGGGTGACAGATGTAAGTATGTACCGATATGTGCTGTGTGTAGATCGCTGATGTATAAAAGAAAATGCCGGGATGAAAAGTAGGTGGAAAGAAGGTAGATAAATAGAGAAGTAAGGAATATTGATGAAGATGTGAGCGAGTGAGA
>NC_051404.1:29797400-29798120 GCF_015228065.2 Penaeus monodon
AGACGATAAGAGCAACAACCAGAATCGACAATTTCAACCGACATTTTACCCCGACTCCAAATAGTACGCGTTCTCTCCTGATCCCGAGCAATATTGTTGAGCCAAAATAAAAAATTTTGTCTAGTTCATAAAGATATTTTTAGAGGGGGCACGAATGTAAATTTATTTTAATGTTCGATTCGATTTGTTTTTACTATACCGCTGCTATTTATCTTTTGATGAAGATGACTTTGCAAATCGTGGTAATATATTTTTTTTTAAGATTGAAAATGCTTTGTACATTCTTTTTAGAAATTGAATTTCGTTGAGGTTTTGTATTTCCCTGTGTTGAAAAGTGTAATGTTTAAATTTGTTATATTAACCACCCAGAAAAAAATATATATTCTAAAAAAGATGTTCCTATTCCCATTTTACCCTAAAGCGTCGTTTGTATTTTCACTGTCGAAATTACTCCAACTTTTGCAAACTGTGAAGTAATTTCTATGTCCATTTTATCATTCTTTTGGGCGAACAAATTTCTGACTTCGATCCGGTTAACGGTCCCGGATGACAGTTACCATTTAGCGCCATTTGCAGCCCCTATTAGACGGATAATTGGCCCTAACTGTTGAAGATAATTGTATTATGAATTACCCATCTGATTCATTAATTGGATGGGTAATGTTGCTATCATTGTCAGCGGGATGAGGGCTCGAGTGAATTTTATAACGGTACTTATTG
>NC_051404.1:29798377-29798461 GCF_015228065.2 Penaeus monodon
ATGGTGTAAACAGTGTAAACTTAACGTAAAAGGTATTGCCGCTTCCGGACTTTAACCTTTGCGAAATGAAACTGGGGAAAAAAA
>NC_051404.1:29798524-29798816 GCF_015228065.2 Penaeus monodon
CTCCAAAACGAAGAAACCTCAGAGCCAAGCCAGTGTCCAGGAAGGAAGTCCCTCGACGTGAATAAATCTCCCGAGCGACTCCCAGAAACCAATTTATTAGACGACAAACTGCGACCTCGTTGGCTGCTCGTCCAGAGCTTAGAAGTGCCCACCCGCGCTTTCCTTCGCACTGAGGCTTTTATGCATGGTTCATATTTTCTCGGAGGCTTTGAAGTGATGCCTGGCTCGCCCTCATGATGGATATTGACATGAATAAAGTAGATGGTCGTGTGTTTTATGCTGTGTTTTAGGA
>NC_051404.1:29799041-29799572 GCF_015228065.2 Penaeus monodon
TGATAAGCATTTAAGATAATTCAGCCAGTAGATTCTCTGTGATCTTTCATACGTAAAACTGCAAATTGTATGTTGCTTCCACTGTCTAAATTTGTTAAAAAAAAAAAAACGAAGGTCATTAATCTTGTGTAGGGAGACATAAAACGCACACACATACAAAGCACAGCACAACCACTGAGAGATTAGGGGCATAAACCACAATTTGGTGCCGAATTAAGGCAGGTCCGGTCGGCGTGTCACGTGGTCGGGAGAGGTTGGTCGGGGGGAGAGGAGGGGAGAGGTTGGTCGGGGGGAGAGGGGGGGAGAGGAAGGGCGGAAGGCGGGGATGGTGGAGGAAGTTCGCGGGGGGGGGGGGGGGTCGGACGTGAGGAGGGGAAGGTGGTCGGGGGAGGGGGGGGAGCTCTCCAGGTTGTTCAATGCCACATTATTTACCTTTTCGTAATAATTGTTGTGGATATTATTTTTACTGATGTGGTAGATAGGCCTAATTGTTATTTTCCCGTCATAATTGTGGTAGGCCTATACCGAAGA
>NC_051404.1:29799689-29799941 GCF_015228065.2 Penaeus monodon
GATAATATGTTTTCAATACGTATTTTCCCTGTTATTAATTTCTCTTTCTCCTTCGATTGTGTGAATGCAATTTTGTTTCATTTGTTCATTTTCTCTTTTATTTGTCTTTTTGATTTACATTTTAAATGGCGTGCCGCCGACTGCGTTTATGATTTTGGATTGTGCAACTGCCTTAATTATTATCACTTTTGCTTTCTCTGTGTTAAAGGTTGCTTGCTGGTGCTTCCATTGTGCCATTTTCAATTTGGTGTT
>NC_051404.1:29800208-29800298 GCF_015228065.2 Penaeus monodon
CCTGTCTCAATATTATATTCGAACGCTGCATAAGATGTATTTGCAATCTTTTTGGATAGACGGTTATTATTATTTTTGTTTTCGTTTAAA
>NC_051404.1:29800774-29801030 GCF_015228065.2 Penaeus monodon
CTAATTTTAAGAAACCTATTCATGGATTTTAACGATCCTTTTATTTACCTATCCTTTGGAACATGAAACTACATCAATACAAAACCAAAATACCACTTCAGGATAAGGTTGTTCATATCAGTCAACGTGAAAGAAAGAAAAGACATGATTGTTTAATTTCCGGTTGGTACGGTCGATGTGCGTTCACGTGTTTATTCATTTTCTGGAGACATTATAGATTTTCTGTCTCTTTCTCTCTTTCCTTCAAGCTTTCCAG
>NC_051404.1:29801261-29801564 GCF_015228065.2 Penaeus monodon
TCTCATCCAGACACTCATCCAGACACACATACGCTCTTATGTGCACATTCCCAAACATGTACGCAAATATACACTGTGTTTATGAAGGAAGAGTCAATTACTGTATATCATTCTTGTACATTCTCCATAAAAACGCCAGAGCGAATTGCCGTAAAGCCATTTTGTTTGATTTGTTCTTTGTAGATCAAGTTTGTTGTTTAATATGGGATCGTAGGAAGCATGGTTGTGCGCCAGATGGTGTGTCTGTTTCTTTTTTCACTCGTTTTTCTTTGTTTCAGTGTGTCCTTTTCTTTTTTCTTTTTC
>NC_051404.1:29801879-29803081 GCF_015228065.2 Penaeus monodon
CCAATCCTTTCCCTCTCTTCCCTCACATTCTATCACAGAAGGAATGTCCAGTGCTGTTTAATCCAGTTCCCGCAAGAGGGCCAGGTATGTTTAAACCCTTGCACGAAATCTTTAAATTTCCGACCGCAAGACGAAGTGCGCGATATTTTTCGGTTAATTGATGATCCGGTGTCGCTTGGCATTAGTATCTTGGGATTCCCCGAAAGCAGCCTTAAGTTATGGGTCTTTTGGGACAATTTACCCGGGTTTAGGAGAGCGATAATGAGCCGTACGGACGATGCTCGTGGAGGTGGTGATATACTCCCCTTAATCTGGCTGCTTGGCTCTCCCTGTTCTGTCATGTGGTGCTAAGGGATTGCTGATTGGGAGGAGCTGTGATTGGGGGGTGTAAACTATGGAGGGCGCCTTTAGGGTGACGTCTTTATCCACACTCTAGCTTGCTTTGAGTGTGAACGTGTGTGCGTATTGGTGGTGATGTATATTTTTAGATATGGTGTCTAAGAATATATATTTAACATTTCAGATATTAGTTGATGTTGGTATGTGACATGCTCAGACGTAGAATCTATATACTGTTTAATGCATTTACAAAACGTGAAGGCTCGAAAATAAGGCAGAAGAATCCAAAGCGAGTCGCCCATTACAAACACATGATTAAAATAATTCAGAAGGGTAACTAACATATATTCATAGCCGGGACTATCTAGCTTCCCCTACCGCCTTCCCGAAGACAATAACCACTCATAACAAGGACACCGCTTGACAATGGGCATGTTCGAAGGGTAGTTTCCTACCACTAGCGGGGGCAAGAGAGGGAAGTTTCGTGCCATAGAAGGGCGAAAGAGGGCAGTTTTGTGCATAATGGGGCACGTGAAAGAGCAGTTGCGTGCAAGAGAAGGGATAGAGACTGGCATTTTCGTACCACAAAGGGGCAAGAGACTGACCGTTTCGTGTGCCATGGAGGGGCAAGAAGGGGCAGTTTCATGCCATAGAGGCAAGACAGGACAGTTTCGTGCAAGAGAGGAGAGTTCCATGCCTTAGAAGGGGCAAGGGGCAAGGAGGGGCAGTTTGCAAGGAATGTGTGCCGCTGCCGAGGGCCGACCGACCTACACCGACTGTCTCGCCAATTGAGGAAGCTCTCTGTCATTGTGTCCCTTGTCGTTGCCGCTTGTGTGTTGCTTCACATCCTGCTTGGGGTTGCT
>NC_051404.1:29803112-29803210 GCF_015228065.2 Penaeus monodon
TAGGTGTGAGAAATCCTGTATGCGTGAACTGACTCATTGTTGACTACTCGGCCAGATGGTGTGTATGATCTCTCCCTCTCTTCACTTGCATTCTGTAG
>NC_051404.1:29803309-29803606 GCF_015228065.2 Penaeus monodon
AGACACACACACACTGTACAATAGACTCATCCGCTCTTCATCCTCAGTCCTCTTTTCAGTATGAACACATTTTCCTATATCGTTTATGCATCTTCCCTTATGATATTACTCTGTTCTACAATTTGCCTTTATGTCAGCGTATCTGTGAGCGGATGTTTTCATTTTGTCATCCTATCCTGTGATGTTTCCCCTTCTATTGCAGGGCAGTTTTATTTCCACGTTTCATAACCTTTGATATAAACACTCCCCCCCTGTTGGAATAAGGGCTTGACCTCCTCTCCCAGTTTAGTTTCAGCT
>NC_051404.1:29803676-29804545 GCF_015228065.2 Penaeus monodon
ATCTCCTGTTCCTCTTGTCACGCGTAATCTTTTGTAGTTGTTATGTTAGTCACCCCCTTCATTTCTCTCACTCTGGCTACGGATAGTGTGCCCATAGCGGCATATCCTTTCCCTCGGTGGACTCACGAGGGCACCCGGACTCCTCCCTTTCCCTCGGTGGACTCACGAGGGCACCCGGACTCCCCTTTCTTCCCCTCGTTGGTCTCATGGGCACTCAACTTCCCTCCCTTCCCCTCGGCGGACTGAAATAAATACCCGGATTCCCCTCCTTTCCTCTCGGCGGACGCACGTGGGCGCTTCCTCTCGACGGGTCACGTGGCCGGCGAAATCGCGTCGTAATTGACCATTAGCCGTTTTCTAAGACTCGCCCCCCCCACTTCCTCTTCCCTGCCGCCCGCTCTGTTTGTCTTGGTCGGAAGCTAATGATGGGTTGAAGGATGTAATTCTCATGCAGTTTGGTTGTTCTGAGAGGCGGGAGAAGGAGGATGTTTAGGGAGAAGGGAGAAAGTGTATTTTCCTGGGCTGAATGGAGTATAAGCGTGGTTGTGAGAGAGATGCTCGCCGGTGTTGTGGGTTCAGTCGTAGCTTTAGAAACGGGCCTTGTCGTTTAGCATTTCCTAGATTTGGTTAGACGATTTAAGATCCGATTTTGCTTAACTGTTGTACCAAAATACGACCCCCCCCCCCGCCACAATCAGTCTCCGCCCGCGATCTCCCGGAAATATTCGGGCGCCCCCCCCCCCTCTGGAGGACCGCGTCGCCTGCTGGAGGGGCGCTCGGCCGCCTGCTATCCGTAGCTCTGGAGGCCAAAGGGGGACAGCGAGAGCACCCTCTGCTGGAACGCGCCGCCGTAGTCTGTTCTTCGTCCA
>NC_051404.1:29804688-29805186 GCF_015228065.2 Penaeus monodon
CTGGAAACACGCACTGCTAAATTCGCTTATTTTCCCATATAGTTCCTGCTCTTATTATTTTTTCTATGTTCTGTTCTCCATTTCTCGTTTTTATTCCTGAGGGCCACGTCGACTCCCATCCGCCCGAGGTTGGTGGCACAGATTCGCCGACGTCGGCGGAGGAGGCACCGCCCAGAGCCCGAGGTGACGCGGCGACCCGTCCAAGGGGGGGGGGATCCGCGAGGCGCAACATCGCCTCGAGAATAGCTCAATTGGGTTGGCATTACTGGCACCGAGTCGTAGGGTTCGGGAGGGTGACAGTGCCTGGCACGGTTGGGGAGGTTAGGGGGTGGGAAGGAGAGAGGGACCTTAAGGGCTAAAATCCTGTCGCTCGCCTGCGGGAAGACGCCTTTGTATATAGCGGTGGGAATGGTTGCAACTCGCTCAAGTAACGCAGCCAATCAAGATTTTTATGCGCTAGATTTCTTTTCGCAAGGAAGAGGATTGAGTTTAAGCATG
>NC_051404.1:29805290-29805587 GCF_015228065.2 Penaeus monodon
TTTCTTCGCGTTCATGTCGGTGAGTACACCGACGAACTTGCAAATTGAGCGGTTCACTCAATCTTTAAAGTGTAATAGTTTACTTTAATGTGCAAGTTTGTCTAGTTTACCTAAGCTACAAGTTTACTGATTTACACAAGCAGTAAGTCTGATGGTTTACACAAGTTAAAGTAACTTTGGGTATAATGGAGAATGAAAATGGAAATAGTTTGGGCGTAAATTAAATAGTTTTTGGAGATGTCTTGAATATGGATTGGGAACAACGGTATAGATCCAGTTGGGGAAAGGTTGGTTGGA
>NC_051404.1:29805862-29805974 GCF_015228065.2 Penaeus monodon
CTCACCGGCGTTCGAGTGAACCCGCGGCGCAACTGACAAAGAAGTCATGACGTGTTTCGGTCAAATTTCGACATCCAAGATTCCCTAAAACCCGCGCCCACTTTCCGGCTTG
>NC_051404.1:29806422-29806516 GCF_015228065.2 Penaeus monodon
ACGTTGCATGAATGACGCCTCGAGATATGAGGATTGCAGGGAACGCTGTGGAGTCGCAGCGTTCGAGTGATTGTTGGTGATTGTTGGTTTATCT
>NC_051404.1:29807218-29807459 GCF_015228065.2 Penaeus monodon
GCTGCTCCTGGCTGTCGTCGCCAATCCCGAGGGGAAAGGGATAAGGGGAGGGTGCGAGGAAGGGCAGCTCGTCTCCACTGACACTTGTGCGGTCAAAGGTCAAGAGTCAGATCTAAATGTAGAATTTGTAGAAGAAAAAAGAATCACCATGTCTAACAGCCTTTGGATTTTACTATGGTCGTAGTGAGGCTGTCCCCGGGAATTGGCACGAAAACCTACAAGTGTTGGGATCTCTGAGAAA
>NC_051404.1:29807539-29807802 GCF_015228065.2 Penaeus monodon
GGGAAGATTAAAGGGGGGTAGACAGGAGGTGGATATGGGAGAGATAGGGGAAGGGAGAAAGGAGAGATTGAAAGAAGGGGGAAGAGGTAGGGAAGGAGAAGGGGAGAGGAAAGAGAATAAGGGGAAAGAGAGGAGGGGACGGGAAGAGGGGAAACGTAAGAGGGATCTAATGCTGTTTGATGAGAGGATTTTCAATTTTCCTTTGACACCCAAATGGAATAGATTAAACATCTGAATATTGTCGAGAATCTGTGGCTGATTAG
>NC_051404.1:29808083-29808465 GCF_015228065.2 Penaeus monodon
GTATGTATGTATGAATTACTTAATGTATCTATACCACACAAACGCACTCCGTCACACACCACGTGGAAATCTCGTGAGTAGAAAATTGAAATAAAGGAGGTACTCCGAGAGCCAAAATTACCCCTCGGTTGATGTATGTAGATAAAAGCGCAAAAAGGGCCATCATTCAAGTTTATTCTCTTTTTTTCTTTTTTCCTTGTCTTTCTTTTTTTTCCCTTTTTCTTGTATCTTCATCCGTTGTTATAGGAAAGCCTTTGGTGCAGTTCCCCTCGCCATAACTTTAATGGTTATCTTTCTCTTTTTTATCTGCTTACCCCCTTCCCACTCTCCTTATCAAGGGGTCTTCTTGGAACTCATCCTTTTTTCCCCCCTTCTACTTTCT
>NC_051404.1:29808592-29808704 GCF_015228065.2 Penaeus monodon
TAAAAATCCTTCCTCTCTGTTTGGTGCTGTCGGTCTGGTTCCCTTTAGTCTACTTTTATCGTGGGTGCTTCCTGGAACCTTCTTTGTAGAGCGGGAAAAGTCTTTTTCTTGT
>NC_051404.1:29809035-29809153 GCF_015228065.2 Penaeus monodon
CGCGATGACCAATAAGCGCAAGACAGGAACAACTCACGACTGGGAACGTTGCTTGCATCCAGGCAGCTCTTTGTCTTGCCCTTCAGTGAGGGAAAGATGCGGTCGCTGTGACTGTGCA
>NC_051404.1:29809199-29809436 GCF_015228065.2 Penaeus monodon
CCTCCCTCCCTCTCTCACCTTTTTCTCCCGCACACTCTTCCTCACTTTCCTTGTCTCTCGCCCTTCTTCCCATTTGTGGCGGGATATCCTCGGCGATATTGAAACGGAAAAGAAAATTTCATTTGACATTATTAGGAAATTTGAATTTTTGTACAATCAGAAGAAAAAAAAGCTTGATGTGGATACTGATACTAGGTCCGTTCCTTTACTCTTTGTTAGTGATGAAGATGAGAAAAG
>NC_051404.1:29809491-29809571 GCF_015228065.2 Penaeus monodon
AATCAGAAAGCTGAATGGAGAAACGTCAGACATCAGTGAAACGAGACTACAGAGCTTTCGATGTCAGTGATGACAAAGAA
>NC_051404.1:29809594-29809665 GCF_015228065.2 Penaeus monodon
CTGAAGGCTTCATTTGGGTGTTTTTCTCTTTGGTGTTTGTCTGATGTCTTGAGGCGAGTTTTCCCCTTTCC
>NC_051404.1:29809916-29810019 GCF_015228065.2 Penaeus monodon
CACTGTTCTCTTGTGCAAGTGGTTATTTCAGCTGTATTATCAAAGGGTGCACGTTGTTGTGACCACCTTTTATACTTTAAACGTATTTAAAGAATATGATTGT
>NC_051404.1:29810194-29810394 GCF_015228065.2 Penaeus monodon
GAAGCTAGTACCATTTATGTTTTTTGTATACATTATTATTTCGCTGAAAATTAGACCGAAAGAATTTGCAAGGGTATTTCAAGTCATGGTTATTATATACGGAACAGAGCGTATATGGCTAATTTCCATAATAATGAACGTAATATTAAAAGTTTCTCTTCTTATAGTACATTATGTTGTTATACATTTACATTTTTCCA
>NC_051404.1:29810744-29810980 GCF_015228065.2 Penaeus monodon
TACATATATTAGATACACGTAGATAATAATGACAATTCCTTTTCTTTTTCCAGGTATGAGTGCGGGCGATGTGGATCTCCGCCTTTTGCATTTGTGAGTATGAGGCATGAGGATGCGCTCACATCATTAATTCTCTCTTCTGACATGATGATTAAATGTTGAGGAGGGGATTTTCATTAACGTTTTATGTATCATTGGGTATCTGAAATGCAGGTATCTTTAACGTTGATTATTGG
>NC_051404.1:29812039-29812115 GCF_015228065.2 Penaeus monodon
AGTGCCCGCACGTCTTCATTCATTTGCGCTTACCTTTCTGCCAAGCGGCCCAGGAAACCCTCAGCAGCATAGACTG
>NC_051404.1:29812163-29812272 GCF_015228065.2 Penaeus monodon
TCGAATCAGCAAGCCCGACATAGGGGGGGGGGGCAGAGTGGGGTTCCATGATACGGGTGGGGAGTATGTGTACGTGTGTGTTTAGAAATAGGTCTTGTGTAACGTATGT
>NC_051404.1:29812436-29812827 GCF_015228065.2 Penaeus monodon
AGGGAGGCGCATGAGGTCGCTTCGGCCTCCGCATCCAAACCCATTCGCCGCCCCGCTTCGTCCGCCCCTATCGAGTGACGGAAATTCCTTTTTTAATTGTCACACCTGCGGGGACTCTGCAAGGGCCATTGACGTGTCGCTGGCGTGCATGTGGGATCTAAAAATGCATTTGCTTTTATGCAACATACAAGCACGCAAGGTCGGATAAGCGGACTGTCAATAGAGGTATGATTTTACTTGGCTCAGTTGTACACGCATACCTGCTGACACGCATATGCGGAGTTGAAATACGGACGGGGGCTTTTTGTTTGTGTTCAGAAAGTTGATTCTTCAGAACTGTGTAGGGGGCTTAGAGGGTCCTGAGTATTTTTTAGCGGGTGAATGTCCAAAG
>NC_051404.1:29813470-29814642 GCF_015228065.2 Penaeus monodon
AGTAAGTAGTAGGCCTATATCCTCCTTTACTTAGGCTAAGGGATTCCTTTGTCGCACTGCTATACCTCAATGTTGCATTTGCACTCGATATCTTCCGTGAGTCTCATCGTTCCTCTGTCAAGTTCGTGGCCTTGTGGGGATTTCTTGTGAGTGTCTGTGAGGTCTGGGGGGGAAGGGGGCGAGGGAAGCCCACATGGGGGAGGGGCTCGAGGGGGAAGGGCCTCAAGGGGTAAGGGAGTCGAGGGAAAGGTTAGGGGGAGGGGTTCAAGGGGGGAAGGTTTCTAGAGTGAGGGGGTTCGATGAGGGAAGGACTCGAGGGGAGAGGGGAGGGGTTCGAGGGGAAAGGGGTTCGAACCTTGGCTTCGATGAACTTCGCAGAGATCACTTCCTGTTGGAGAGTTTGAATTTCCCGATGGAGATTGTGGGCGTAGCGCTAGTCCATAAATTATGTATGAGGTTGTGTACCGACCATTCACAGGTCCTTGCCTCCGCCGTCCCTGATAGAGGTCTTGTTGAAACATATCTTGAATCTTGTATTTTAATTCGTTACTTTAGTCAAGTCAAGGATGTCGAAATTGACCATAGACACATCAACCACGTGTGCATATACCATATTTGCAATATTTTTTACCAATATCTTTTTTTATCAGTAGCCAAGAGTGCCATATCATAACCACCCTTTTTAATTACGTCTTTTTTTTACATTCTTACGAAATATACACCATTCGTTGATGTATACGGAAAGTTTTATTCGTTTCTATAGCGGTAGATGAATGACAGAATGGTTGAGTGATTTGTATATTTTATATTGGCGATGCCGTGGTTGTAATGCTATTACTGTGAGGCGATTGTTTGATAAATGAACCTCTGCAGCAGAGGTACTTGATGGAGTTAATGGTAACAGAAGGGAACACTTCAGCTATTCACTAGCAACTTCCACATAACTGTGGCATGGTACTAATTACACATATCCTATGTACTATTACACACAATTCCTAGGTACTGTTGAACTTGAATCAACCTCGAGCATTGCCACTGAGTGTGTAATGCTACTTGAATTGGGTTCCAGGAGAGGCAGTACTGTTGCCTATTGTTGCAAGCCACTTCTGGGCCTTTGAAGTGGTTGCAGTGCGAGCACGGGATTTGATTATGCTGTTGGGCTTACTTTTCGT
>NC_051404.1:29814796-29814983 GCF_015228065.2 Penaeus monodon
CCCCCTACGGGAAGCCGACGCTCTCCTTTCCGTCTGGCTTCTAGAAGTTTGATTGGGTTCACGTGTGTGCATTATTCCGCCACTTCATATTCACGGGCGGTCGGCATTATGCACTTGGGCGGGGCTTGGTGTTGTTTAAGCCGCAGGGGGCCAGTCTTCGGGCTGTGGTTTCCTTCTGATGCTGGCG
>NC_051404.1:29815011-29815097 GCF_015228065.2 Penaeus monodon
GGGGGGGGGGGCGGCTTATGAGATCGGGATGGTGAGGTGTTATGTTTGGCTGTTTTCCTTTCTCTTCTGTCTTCCGTATCTTTTCT
>NC_051404.1:29815137-29815318 GCF_015228065.2 Penaeus monodon
TTTCTTTTTTCTCATCTCTTCTCGTTTCTTCTCATGTCCCGTCTTCATTTTCTCATAAACCTCTTTCACTCTTTCACATCCCAATCGCCCTTCGCCCGTGTGAATGAGAGAGCACCGAGGGGAATCAATAGCATAGAGAGGGAGCATCATCACACAAGGCAGGTTGGCGAGACATGAAGCT
>NC_051404.1:29815835-29816067 GCF_015228065.2 Penaeus monodon
AAGCGATACAATCTGCCACCGCGCTGGAACGGTTCAGCGAGTCTTCAACGCCATTAGGGTGAGTGGAAACGCCTATAGTCCCCAAACTGGTCGTTGCAGCGCCAAACCTGTTATTGTGGTCGTTGTTGCGGTCATCAATTTTGCGCCACTTTTAGCACATGCACGGATAGGTCTCCGATGCACAGCTAGGTTCAGGTGTCTGCATTTTTTTCCTCTTTCTCTTTTCCTTTTC
>NC_051404.1:29816293-29816458 GCF_015228065.2 Penaeus monodon
TGATGGTGATGGCCAGGTACAAAGGAGTCGCCTCGCCAGGGATTCCCGCTGCAAATCACGACATATCCAGCGAATGCCATCGCGCAGGAGGGCTTGGCGACCCCGAGTTGTTTTTTGCGATGCAGTGAGGAGGAAGGTTCGACGAAGGGAAAAAAGGGGTAGGGT
>NC_051404.1:29816629-29816749 GCF_015228065.2 Penaeus monodon
CGTGCGTGCGTGCGTGCGTTCCTGTCTGTTTGTGTATGTTTGAATAGTATAGAGTTTCATACAACAGTATTAGGTCAATATAGACTGTACAGATAGAGACAGGTGTTAGCGTGTGTATTT
>NC_051404.1:29816820-29817228 GCF_015228065.2 Penaeus monodon
CTAAAACGAGAGACAAAAGCGACTGAGCAGCGCATGCGTGTGCGCGCCCGCAACACTATCAGCGATGGGCTCGGTTAACGTAAATTACTAATCAATTAGCGGGTCGTGTCGTGCATGGCCGTCGTCATTTAGCAGCCTGGGGTCCAGGGCTCGGAATGGACGCGTGAACTGCGCTGTGGGGTCGCAGCTCCAGGGGGGGGGGAATCAAATCAGTGTGGGGAAGGGGAATCCCCGACGGCAGGGGGGTGGGCGTGGGGCCGAATGAGGGGGTCTGTTGGAGTTAAGACACGATTTAGTGCTTTTGTTTTATACAACGCAAATACGAGGGAGACTCATTAAGCTTTTGAGTTTTGTTTTAAGCATAGCGTGTATATATCTTATTTGTATTCGGATTGGTCTATGAGTATT
>NC_051404.1:29817389-29818052 GCF_015228065.2 Penaeus monodon
ATCTTCTTCCATTTTTTTTTCTTGCTAGATGAAACCCCTCTCCGAGCGCCGCGTGTAGACGGAACCCTCAGGTCAAGAAAAAGCTTGTTTATGACACAGCAGCAAAAGGTCGGAAAAAAATGGAAAGACAGTCCAATTAAACCGAAAACTAGAAAAAGAGGAAGGAGGAGCGGGGATATAGGAGAGGGGGAGGAACAAGGGAAGTGGGAAGGAGGATTAAGCATGGAGAGAGAAGAGGTCAAAGGGAAGGGGTAGGAAGAGAGAGGGACGGGAGGAAGGGAATGTGAAGCGGGGAAGGGGAAGAAAGGGGGGAAAAGGGGGGGGGAAATGGAGGTGAAAGAGGGGGAGGAGGAGGGGGTAGACGGGAGAAGGAAGGAGAAGGGAAGAGGGAAGAGGGTAAGTGCGAGTGGAAAGGAGAGAGTGGGAAGAAGGGAAGAAGGATTGTAAGGAAGGGAGAGGGAAGAGGGGAAAGGGGAGAGGGAGGTAAAAGGGAGGGGGGGGATTTGCATCTTTGATTTCGGACCTTTATGCTGAATCAGAGAACAGAGAACAAAGATCATTTTTGGGGGGCGCGTGTTTTTTTCTCTTTCGCCGTTCGTGTGACTAATTAGTAGCTTCAGTTATTAATTTCCGTTTCCGCCGGTCTCTTTCAGGATAAATGAA
>NC_051404.1:29818194-29818370 GCF_015228065.2 Penaeus monodon
AATCTGCGCGCTGATCGGCGGGATTAGGAATCGCGCGGGACATCGGCGAGCGCCATTAATTACGGTTATGTGACCTCGTTTCGCTTCGGCTACAGCGGCGTCGGAAAAAAAAAGAGCAGAATGGATAAAAATCTGGCGTACTAATGTCGCCACGGGGAAATCATGGCTGCAGTGCT
>NC_051404.1:29818874-29818954 GCF_015228065.2 Penaeus monodon
CTAATGGCAGGAAAAGGGGATGCATTCATGAGGGAACGAGGGAGCTGCGTGGACAGAACGGCCGGTGAAGGGTTGCAAAT
>NC_051404.1:29819463-29819540 GCF_015228065.2 Penaeus monodon
CATATCATTTGACCCTCGTGAGTTTATAAAGAGTCTGTGAGGGCTTGCAACAGAGTGCTTTCCTGGCGATTATCCTG
>NC_051404.1:29819898-29819977 GCF_015228065.2 Penaeus monodon
TCTTCTGTCGTTCTCCCTGTCCTCTTGCTCTTCTTTTAGTCCTCTTTCCCCTCTTTCCTATACTTTCGCCCTTTTTTTC
>NC_051404.1:29820077-29822015 GCF_015228065.2 Penaeus monodon
TCTTTTTCCCTTTTCCCCCAAAAAGGATAACAAAGTTGGGGGAAATCACTTTGAAGTTCATAGGAACCCGCGCTATCTTCCTATAAGGACTGGAGACAATGGAAGGCGCGCGTGTTATGAATGTGCTTTTTGTGTTTTACGAGTGTTTTGTGTGTGTTTGTTATGGGTTTGAGTGTTTGGTGAGGTTGTGTTAGGATGAGTGCAATTTGTGTGTGTGTGTGGTGGGTGTGTTTGTAGGTTTGTCGGTGTGGGTAGGTTTATGAATTATTTATGAATGTGTGTTATAAATGCTTGTCATGTATGTGTGCTCTTGTCGTGAGTGAGTTTGTGTATGTGTCCTGATGCCATGTACGTTTTCTTTCATCCTATCTCACGTGTAGTTGTGTGCGCGATGAGGCTAGGGGGAAATATGACCCTTCTAAATAGGGGACCGAAGGGTAGATTTTATTTCAGTGTTGTTGTGCAGTTGCATTGAATTTCTTTGTTCGGATTTTCATCTATTTGTGAATGATACAGCGAGCCCTTTCACTCGATTTTCTTCCCTTTGTGTAGTTCATCAGTTGTATTTTTAGATCTCAAATCCCTTTTGCCATTTTTCTAACTAACTGCAAAAGGTTTTCATTTTCAAGTAAGCCATCTCCCTTGAAAAATCCTTTGTTATATTTTTAAAATCAATTAGTCTATTTTTATTTGACAATCTTGCCTATTTTTATGTTAGACTACGGCAGTTTCTCCTTGCGGATCCTCTCTGTAATATCATCAATATCGTTTAATCTTTTTTGTACTTTATAACCTTACTGTATTTATTTGATACAATATAGACTAGTCTTTTTCGCTCGCAAATTATTTCTGCTGTAATATCAACATCGTTTAATCTATTCATATTTGGTAACCTTACCTTTTTTATATAGATTAAACTAGGCCTATGGTGGTTTTCCTTTTTCAGGATATTCATACCTCGTAAGAAATGAAGCTGGGAAATCGTGTTGTTCTCACTATGAGGAATTGCCAATTTTCCTGGGGTCTTTAGTCACTTGTTGTCTATTTTGAATCGTTTGTCTTCCCAAGATCTGTTTTTGTTATGCGTTATGAACCTCTCCACATGGCATGTGTAAGATCTAAATATCATGTGACTGTAAGCTCTATATTATGTGACTGTAAGCTCTAGCGTCCGGCTGTAAGCTCTGATTACCATGTGACTGTAAATTCTAAACCTCATCCTGGTATGGCAATGGAAGCTTTTGTTAACAGTCTGACACTTTCCCTGATAACACTTGGGAGGTAAAGGCATTCAGTCGAGTCCTGAAAGTAAACTCATGTGAGGCAGGGTTCAGTTTAATGTTGATAAATGATGATATAGATGTGCTGATGATTAAAATTGGATTGTAGATTCAGGTGATAGATGATGACATAGAAGTGTTGATGATTAAAGTTGGATTGTGTAGATTCAAATGATGGGAAATAGTTAAATAATAAATTATTTTACATGTCGAGGAAAAAACGCAATTACTGATAAAAAAAATGCTATAACGCGTTTCTTTGTGTCATTCATTAGATTTTCCTAAACATTCACCTATTTCCTTTCTCTCCTTATTTTCCTTTGTCTCCTCTGTTCCCTTCCATTACCTTATTAGCGCTAGGATACATATATCCTATGTGTCCGCCCGGATACATTTATTCTACGTGTCCGTATGGAGTTACGATAATCCTAAGAACAGACGAAAGGGTGGTCGAGGCTGGTCAGTCCGCCATGCCACAAGGAGAGGGTTTCTGCGTAACCGATAGCCGCCTCTCTGTTAAGGCTTATCTCTGTGTGGATTGTGTGTCTTCCTTAATCCCCCCCTTCCCTTTATCCCCGTCTATCTCCTTTACCTATCCCTCCCCCCTCCTTCTCTATTCCCTCTTTACACATACTTCTCTTCCTCTCTATTTTTCTGG
>NC_051404.1:29822075-29822203 GCF_015228065.2 Penaeus monodon
TCCCTTTCTCCTTATTCCCTCCTCCCACACCACCCTCCTCTCTCTTCCCCCCTCTTGTTTCTCCCCTTCTTCCATCCCCCCTCTCTCCTTTCTCTCCCCCTTTCCCCTTATTCTGACCACCCATACCA
>NC_051404.1:29822277-29822459 GCF_015228065.2 Penaeus monodon
CCTTGTTCCGACCTCCCAAACCCCCCTTCCCAACCCCTCCTGAATCCTGCACTCACGTGCCATGAAACCCTCGACATAACCACAATAAAGATGAATAAATAATATTCTTATATGTGTTTGGTGTTGTTCGTTTCATAGGATATTCCTCTTCGTCGTAAACAGGAAGGAGGGATGGAGAGAAC
>NC_051404.1:29822519-29822889 GCF_015228065.2 Penaeus monodon
ATGAAACCAAAAAGAAAGAGACCAAGAGGCAGACAAAATGAAACGGGAAAAAATGCAAATCTTGAAAAAAACGAATCTAGAGTAGGATATGGTGAGAGACGGGGCGGTGGGTGGGGGTAGGGAGGCCAAGGAGGGTGCATTCGGTGTAGATAATATCTTAGGGACACCATAACGAGGCCCCAGAGTGTGCGGGAGACGTGTGTGAGGGATGATGGCGCCACACACTATATTTACGGCCTTCCTCGTTGCCTCTCGTGGTCGCAGCTGCTGATTGGCCCCGTCGCTGCTGTTCAGAACTTGCTGTTTACTCGATTTTGCTTTTGCTGTTGGATGTCCTGGTAGTGTGCTGCTGAGGGAATTGTCTAGATGC
>NC_051404.1:29823034-29823408 GCF_015228065.2 Penaeus monodon
AATTACCGAATTGTCTTTGCTTTTTCTGCTATATTGTTATATACATTCCTATCATACAAGGTTATACCTCAAGATCTTAGCATTTACCTTTACCTTTTGGACCACATCTCGAAGGCCTTTTGCATCACCCTGTAATCTCCCTATAACAGCCAATAAGCTTCCCTTCACCCCCCCCCGCCCGCCCCCTGCTCCACTTAAAAACTCATGCATGACCTTAAACTTACGAGCTTTCCAGGCTCTAAGCTCTCGATGTTCACCCCATAAGCTCCCTCCTTGAGTCTGGCATCTTTACGCAACAGCTTGTCATTACTCCGGAGTCGTCCCCTTCTATCTTGGGCCTGTCGTTTCCCCTCGGCGGCTACTCCTCTCTTCCT
>NC_051404.1:29823458-29823555 GCF_015228065.2 Penaeus monodon
TTGTTCTGTTTTAATTCTGGTTCCTCTCCCCTCTTCCTCCGCCCCCATCCCCCAATCTTTCCCCTTCTCCCGTTTTAGTGTAAACGCGACTCGCGCA
>NC_051404.1:29823787-29823899 GCF_015228065.2 Penaeus monodon
CCTGGCGTGTGCTCGTGATGCGGGTGAGGGGCTGGGCGTGACGAACGCTCTCGTCTCCATTAGGGAACTCATCAACGAGGTGAGTCTCCATCGGTCTCCTCTTGACACTTAC
>NC_051404.1:29824353-29824461 GCF_015228065.2 Penaeus monodon
ATTGGTCTGCGGATGAGAGAGGACAGCCCCTCGGGGTCCGCGGACGTGTGTGTTCGGCCGCTGGATTGCTTTGTTGGATAGGCTATTCGGTCTTGTTGCTGTTACTAC
>NC_051404.1:29824713-29824934 GCF_015228065.2 Penaeus monodon
TCGGCGTTTCAGCTTGTACATTATTTTTTCATCAGGGTATTTTTTGAGTCCGTTGTGTAAATGTCTTCTTGACGTTCTTTTAACGATGGCTTTTATAAATTGATATCTGAGAGGGGAAGGGGTGGGGGGGCGAAAGGGAGAGAAGCGGAGGAAATAGGGAAAATGGGAAGAAAAAGAGGGGATAAGAAAAGGAGAGAGAAGTTGGGTTTGGGAATAAGTAT
>NC_051404.1:29825043-29825645 GCF_015228065.2 Penaeus monodon
CTAAGTGACCAACAGACAGAGGATGAGAATAAGGAAGAGAAAATTAACAGCCGTAACGAGAACAGAAAAAACAAAGGCAAATAAAACGGAGAACGAAGTAAAAACCAACCAGCCATCCAAACAAACAGTCACACAGGCCAAAAAAAAGGAAAAAAAAAAACACCTGGGGCGCCCATCCCTTGCCTGGCCTTCTTCCGGGCGTCCGTCTCCGCGTCCATCGCCGTCCGTGTCCACAGGTACGCCTCGTCGATCACAGCCTCCTCGGGGTCGTCCCTCGTCCTTCAGGTCGTCCCTCTCTGCCCGGTCGGGGGGGGGGGGAAGGGGAGAATCGTTACGCTGCTTCTTTTGTTTGTTTTTAGCTTATTATTTCTCTTTTTTTGGTTTTCTTTTTTTTATTTTTTTTTCTTGTTCTTTCATCATCTTTGTTTCTCTCTTTTTTTTTTTTATTTTTTTATTATCATTAATTACTTAAGGCTTTTCTTTTGTCATCTCATTTACGTGCGCATTCGCCCTCTTTTATTCCGCGCTTGTGGGTCTTTATTGCGTTAATTCCGGCGAAATTGCCTTTTAGGGCCTGTTGCGCGGCGGCACGACACAAGTTG
>NC_051404.1:29825916-29826403 GCF_015228065.2 Penaeus monodon
TTGGAGGATGGATAGGGAAAGTGGAATGGAGGCGGGAAGAACAAGAGGCAGGGTGGAGAGGGGAGATGGTGGAGGAGGGGGAAGGGGAAAAAGAAAAGGAAAGAGGAAAAGGGAAAAAAGCGGGGGAAGAATATAAGAAAAAAAAGAAAAAGGGGAAGATGCAGGAAGACTTTAAAGCCAGAGAATCGGCAGTAAAAAGAAGAACGGAAGGAGAAGGGCGAGAAGGGCCCATGGGAAGAAAAAAGGGGGGAAAACACAAAAGGAAAAAGGGAAAGGGAGGGACTAATAAGGGGAAGAAAAGGGTTGCTGTTTGCAAAAGGGCGGGAAAATTTTCAGGGGGCGGCGAGGCGGAGCATTTTTTCCCCAAGAGTTCCATCTCCGGACCGGTTTTGAGAGGCGGAGGGGGGCGGAGAGTAATTATGGGTGTGTCAGTAAATTAAATTACTGATTTTTATGTGCCCATAAGGTGTCCTCTCGTTGCTCGGCT
>NC_051404.1:29827555-29827726 GCF_015228065.2 Penaeus monodon
CACCACACACACACACACACACCAACACCCAACACCACACCACACAACACCACCCACACCAACCACACACCAAACCCCACCACACTCTTTAAATCTCTCTCACCCACTCACTAATTCTGTCTCTCTCGATCTTATCCCCATCCCTTCGACGTAATCCTTATCTCACCCATT
>NC_051404.1:29827928-29828044 GCF_015228065.2 Penaeus monodon
GCCCAAAGGTGATTGGTATACCCGCGTTTGGCGGTGTTTGCCTTCTGTGTATCTGCCTTTGCGTGCACGTGCATGGTTGCGCCGGGGGTGGTCCTGGCGGCGCTGATTGCGGAGGC
>NC_051404.1:29828178-29828312 GCF_015228065.2 Penaeus monodon
TTATTGAGGGTGGGCTCTGTATCTTGAGTTCTGTCTCTGTTTCCCTTTTTTTGTTTTCCGTTTCTTTCGGTCTGTCCCCCTTTCTTTCCGTTTTACTTTCCTCTTTCTCCTTTATTTTTCTGTATTTCTCCCCT
>NC_051404.1:29828657-29828842 GCF_015228065.2 Penaeus monodon
ATTATGGTAATATATCAAGAGCAGTCCTCATTAGCTGCAGGTTAACGAACACAGCTGCGTCCTCAGCCGCTGTTCACAAGGGATCGCCGACGCCGGGAACCTCCTCCTCTTCCGCCATCAACCGGTCAGCTGACGGAGAGAGTTGGGGAAGAGGAAGAGGAAGATTATTTGGGGCCCCGCCTCTA
>NC_051404.1:29828940-29829696 GCF_015228065.2 Penaeus monodon
GACTTATCTCCTTTTAATTTCCAGGTCATCATCCCCCCCTTCTCTTCTTTTCCCGGCCATCACCCCCTTCCCCTTCTCTCCCTTCCCTCCCTTTCTCCCTAGCCCCTCGCATCCCCTCCCCCCACCTCTCGCTCCCCATCCCTGGCCAGTCGTTAATTCTTAAAGAGTTCCGAGAGCAACAGGCTGTTCTTCCTGGAGGGGCGATGGTGGGGGGAGGGAGGTCCATCCTGCGCCCTCCGTCTCAGTTGGGGCGTAAAATTGCAGCAGTCTGTTGTAGGATCGTTTCTTGCATTCCCCTGCGTCGTTTGCTCTACCCCCTGCCCCCTCCTCCCCTCCTCCCCCTCCTTCCCCCTCTTCCCGTTCTCTCTTACGTAAGCGGAGGACGACAAAGTCAGTTCTCCAATTTTGAGTCTTTAGAAATAGGACAAAGAGTATCGAGTCCCCCCCCATTCGTTCTAGCGTGATTTAGTATTCTAAAGTAAAGATCATTTTGACACTGAGGTTGCAATATCAATAAGACCAATATTGGTGCGAATAATACCCGTGATTTTTTCTAACCTACTTGGCGATATATATAAGATAAAGGCAAATTTAGAAGCCGATGTAAGTCTTATGGTAAAAACAAATATATAAATGTTTTTGTTTAATACCCCTCTTCCTCTTTTTTAATGCTGTTAGATTACAGTGAATGGAACGTGACATGTGCTTTTTGTGATGCGATTATTTATATTGGAATTGTATACCTGATTAAAGAGC
>NC_051404.1:29829771-29829966 GCF_015228065.2 Penaeus monodon
AGCTGTCCACACACACAGGCAGCAGAAAAGGAAACTCGTTTTATTGAAAGCTTGGGTCCGTATTGCATTATCTCGCAAGAAAAGTTTCCGTTCGTCTATCTAGTCCTCCCCATCTCTTTGTCTATCCCCCCCCCCTTCCACTTCTCCCCCACCCCCTTACTCTCGCCACTTCGTCCTTTTCTCAGCAAAGTGACG
>NC_051404.1:29829985-29830068 GCF_015228065.2 Penaeus monodon
TTCATCGCAGAGACATTGTGGGCAAGACGAATGAAAGTGACGTAATTCTCTGCCGCAAACACCTGAGCTGGGGAGGAGGGGGG
>NC_051404.1:29830395-29830991 GCF_015228065.2 Penaeus monodon
TCCTAATATGCATACGAACAATGGCTAGACTGAATGGGGATGGCGCAAAGAGGAGGAGGAAACTGTAGGAAAAAATAAAGGAGGAAATTGATTAAAGAATAGAATACAAGGAAGGAGAGAGGGAAGAAGGGCTGACGAAAGGCCGGCGAGGAGAGGGAAGAATAAAACAGATGATAAGTAGATAAGGACGAAGTACATGTTGAAATAGAAGCGACACTGAGATTTAGAAAACCCGAAAAATATGTACTAAAAATAAAGGAAGAATGAAAAATGCCGTTAAAAGATGAAAAAACAAACAAACAAGAAAGGAGAACCGAAGGAGACCGATAAGAAGGTTTCCCGATTAGCTCCCAATGCGATAAGGTCAAGTGACACTCGAGGGAAAAGATCGAGAATATCGATGATTGTGCATATTCCAATCCCTTTCCGTGAGCGCTGGATGGGCTTGGGTTAAGAGGCGGAGGAGGAGGTTGGGGGTTCGAGGACGAGGAAACGGAACGAACCATGAATAGGAGGGAGGGGGAGCAGCAGCATAGGGGGGAGGAGGAGGAGGACTAAGAAGAAGGAGAAGGGAGAATAATAATAATGATAATAAT
>NC_051404.1:29831021-29831223 GCF_015228065.2 Penaeus monodon
GGAGGAAGATTTAAAAGGAGGAAGATGGGAAGGGGATCAGGAAGGAGGAGGAGATGGAAGGATAGGAGAAGGGGGGGGGGGAAGAGTAGCAGGAAGAGGAAGTGAAGTGGAAACAGAAGGCACTAATATAATGGAGGAAGAGGACATGAAAAAATATGGAGCTAAAGGTAAAAAAAAAGAAGAAATCGTAAAAAAATTGGTT
>NC_051404.1:29831302-29831463 GCF_015228065.2 Penaeus monodon
GCAACAAAAGGCATCAGCTCAAGGAGGCGCTCCCATCAATCTCTACCCGCCTCTACTACCCCCCCCCCCTTCAGTGCCCTCCTGCAGCCCTTAACAGTGCTTGAGGCGGTTCTGGAACAATCGCGCGGGATTCACTGCAGCCTGGTGTAGGGCGGGCACTT
>NC_051404.1:29831692-29831872 GCF_015228065.2 Penaeus monodon
AAACGTTTTTTGATGTTGCCGGATACGTCTGGATTATTTCTGTGAAAGGGAGCCATTGTGCCCAAGACACGGGGAGACCCAGGGAGGCCCCAGGCCTATTGTTAAGGAGGACCCCGCGCTGTAGGTCTATGTGGCCTCCCAGACGCGTGCTTTCGGAGACTGCGCAGAGTACCGTTCCTC
>NC_051404.1:29832538-29832817 GCF_015228065.2 Penaeus monodon
AAGCGTTCCTATTAGCAGCGTGGTTGCAGGCCTCGTCCCTGGCCTGCATTGCCTGCGTGCTTGCGAGGGCACGCAGGTGACGGCCGCGGGGAAGCGAAATCGAGTCACTTCAAAGAGAAGCTACAACAGAGCACACACACTCTTACACCTTGATATTTATCTTCCGTAATCAACCTGAGCAACGGGTCTTTTTCCGCAGACGGTATCGTTTTTGCTATAATTTTCTTGTTACCTTTTAATCTTGTTTTTTTGTCGAGAGGCCGTTAAGCTGTTTCCGTA
>NC_051404.1:29832907-29833138 GCF_015228065.2 Penaeus monodon
CACCGCATTTTGCCCCCATATTTTCTGCCTATATTTTCCCTCCCCATTTTCCCCTTCCCTTCCCTTTCCCCCTTGCCCCCTTTCCCTCACCAGTCAGAGTTCGAGTGTTAAAGGTCCACAGGGGAGGAAGTGCCTCGTCCTAATTCAATAGAAGCTCTCCAACTTTTACGCACAAAATCAACCCCAGCAGTAGTTGTCGCAGGAGGCCGTTGCTGTGTTTTATGGGGCCGG
>NC_051404.1:29833300-29833392 GCF_015228065.2 Penaeus monodon
TCCGCCTCACTTTTGCGTTTAGGTTGGCCGGCCGGGTGTGCGTGTGATACGGGCTGGACATGTGAAATGTTTTGCTCAGCTCGCGCGCGCCC
>NC_051404.1:29833541-29833846 GCF_015228065.2 Penaeus monodon
CGCACGCGAGAGGGAGATAGGGGCAGGAACAGGGAAATAAAAAACGGAAATGACAAGGCCCTGGGAAACCCCACTTTGATATTAAGCTCATTTATTCCCAAAGTCAGACAAACAGCAAGACGGGGTTGAAAATGAAAGTAAATCAGGCTTTTGCGACATCAGTTCCTGCTTCGAAAAGATATCACAATAGTCGATTTATTTAGTTATACATTTTTTTTCTTTACATTAAAATGAAGGTATTTGAGAGTGAGGAAAGTGTATGAGTGTGAGGAAGGTGGGAAGAAGGGAAGAGGGGATGAGACAGC
>NC_051404.1:29833896-29834055 GCF_015228065.2 Penaeus monodon
AAGGAAGCCTTGAGTATGAGGAGGGAGGGAGAGAACGAGGTGATACTTCGACATCCATCTCCATCGCTCACCCTCGGAAGTCCGACGTACTAACTCGAGGATGCAAATTAGAGCTGCAACACAAGGAGACGTTGACTGATCTCGCAGGATATGTCCCGT
>NC_051404.1:29834293-29834537 GCF_015228065.2 Penaeus monodon
GGCGACGGCGCTGCCATCGCCGTCTTGGGACCAGGGCCAAAACGCCTGGTCAAGGGGGGCGGGGGAGAAGGGATAGGGAGGGATAGCTTGGAAGTGACAGTGACTTGGGAGCGAAGACACGATTGGAATGAAGTGAAAACCAGGGAGTGAGAAGTGCTGAATTGACGTGTTTGTGTCTCTGTGTGTTTGCGCAGTGTGGGTGCAAAGACAGAGAAAAAGAAAGGATGGAAGAGGGAGACACACA
>NC_051404.1:29834611-29835105 GCF_015228065.2 Penaeus monodon
TCCCCCATAACACAGAGTGAAAGAGAGAAGAAGAAACACAGGGAGAGATGATGAGATACTTGGGAAGCCCCGCGATGTCGACATTAAGCCCAGTTATTAGTTTCCCCTCAAAGAAAACAAGCATAAAAAGCAGAGCGGTACAGTGCCCCCGTTTTCCTCCTGCCAGTCTTACTGTCTAATCTCTCTCCCATTTTTTTCCTTTTTCCTCCGTATTTTTTTGGCTTTTGCAATTTTTTGTGGCAGACTAAAGATAGCTCGACCCAGCGCCGTACTCAAGATAATGATAACCACCTGGCGGAAGGGAGAAGGCGGAAGGGAGAATGAAAACGGAAGGAGAATGAGGAAGGGAGGAGGAGGAGGAGGAAGAGAGGGGGAGGAGGAAAGAGGAAGGGAGGCAAGACGCTTATAACAAGTCGGTAGGAGGAGAAGGAAGGGAGGGATTTCGACTAAAAGGCACAGCATATTTAGGAGCCGGAGGAAGTGTTTCCTCTTTC
>NC_051404.1:29835239-29835430 GCF_015228065.2 Penaeus monodon
GTGAAACGGTGGTTATAAATGGCCAAAAGTGAGGGGAGATTAGGCCACGCGAGCGAATGACTGAGCGTAGAGTGAGGGGAAAAGACTTTGAGATGAGTCACAGGCGCGGTCATGCGCCACGGAGAAGGGGGGAGGGAGGGGGGCGGAAGGGGGGTATTAGTGGGGGGGTATTGCTTCTGTGTTTTGGTATG
>NC_051404.1:29835700-29837057 GCF_015228065.2 Penaeus monodon
TTCGGTGGGAAATGTCACCATATAATGCTAAATTCTGAATGACAAACAAAATTATCTCAAGAGCTATTTATAGAATTAAATGATTCATCAAAGATATTTGACTGTTTAGGAATTCTGTTAAAAATGCGAAATTGCACAAGCCACCCAACCAAAAGAGAGAGAAAAGTAATGACAGTTTTGCTGAGAAAGTATGCCTACGTCGGAGTTCGTTCACATAGGCCTAAAAGTAAGTAAGAATAGGAATGATTGTGAGATATGATGCGTGGCTTTCGTGCCATGTGTCGTAGCTCCTCGCTGATGGGAATATGCGAACGTTGGAGTACAAGCCAGGAGTGAAATTGCTGCTGTGGGAAGTCTGAGGTCGTAAATCTGCCGTAAGAATTCAAACAGTTCATATAAGAATGGACGAAATGCGTAGGGGGAGATAAGGAGATGAGTAGAAAACATTTAGAAGAAGGAGTAAGGTACGTATCGAAAGAATATGTAAATAATAAATAAATAAATAGTTAAAAAATGAATAAAATGCGCGAAAAAAGAGAACGTAAAATGACCTCTTAGAAGACTGAGGTAGACATGTAATCTGCGAATGTGTAAGAGCACACGAGAAAAAGTTAAAAGAAAATATTAAAGAAAACGAAAAAAAGTAAAAAATAACAGGAAATAAAAAAAATAAACAACGACGTAGAAAAAAAGAAATAAAAAATAAAAAGATGGGAAAAAAAGAAAAAAGAAATAGATAATAAGAAATAAAAAGAAATAGAAAAAAATAGAAAATAAAAAAATAGAAAATAAGAAAACAAGATATACATAAATAAAAGAGCGACGAAAATAACAACACCAGCGAAGTTTCGTGTTTAAGGGAAACGCCAGGAGGACGAGGCAGCCCGCGATGAGGCCGGAAATTTACGACGCCTCCCTGACGCGCTGACGTGGCTGCAGCTCCGGGAGGCGGGTCTGGCGGCGGCGAGCTGGGGGCGCCGGGGAAGGCCAGGGAGCAGCGGGTCGGGACGTGCTCATGGAGGGGGCGTTTAAGGTCATGCAGCCATGAAATAAGGTCGGGAGAGGTCATGATGATGGGCGGGTTCTCGCGTCGTCTGGGCGTTGGTGGTGCGGGCGTGTGGTGTGTATCAGTGGCGGGCGGTGGGCGTTGAATGGGCGTGCGGCAGTGTGGAATGGCTCGGGATGAGTTATGGGACCAAAATATTCCCTCAATGCGTGCGTGCCCGCGGTGCACAAACACTGATTTATGGCCGCTCCGAATACAAACGTCAATAAAGGCCTTTTGTTTGCTTTGTTTGAAACTATTCCTCTATGCGATTATATATGCGCAAACAGGCATTCATCTGACTGTATAACC
>NC_051404.1:29837114-29837481 GCF_015228065.2 Penaeus monodon
TTACATTATTTAAGTTATATTTATCGGGGCCATAAGGTGATGTGTACTAGTGTTTCCATTAGTATTATTGTTGTTTACAACCAGCATATGCTATGAAGGAAATTTCATGCCATTAATTCCGTGCGCTTCTTCCCCGCAGACCCAGGAGAGGCGGAGGAGCCAGCCGGCAGGAGGAAGCAGTCTCAGCTGGTGAACGGCGGGGCGGGCGGGGCGCCGCCAAGAGCCTCCGACGCGCCCTCGAGGCCAGCGGCGAAGCCCTCGGCCGAGGCGTCGCGAGCCGTCTGCACTGAGTGAGTGCCCTGGGAGCGAGTGCCAGCCTTCACGCGGGGATTGTATAGTGAATAGTGAAGTGTGTCGATGATGTGCA
>NC_051404.1:29837513-29838340 GCF_015228065.2 Penaeus monodon
AGTGGACGCATCCCAGTGAGGCCTTGTGTTCGGCTGCTTCTGTGTGACCTTTCGGGACGCTTACGATGGCGGAGGGCGAGGACCCCGCCAACCTGGGAGGAGGATACCCACGCCCATACTCGCACGTGATCCCCGCGACCTCCTACGCCCACGACATGGCCTCCCACAGACTGTCAGACTCCAGGTTCTTCTTCTCGGAGAGGCGCCTGTCCCAGCTCTTCAACGTGGACGCCTGGACAGAGGAGGGCGAGGAGGGCCAGGCCGACGATTTCGCCGACGACGAGGACGCCGGCCATGATCCGCCCCCCGAGCCCGCCCCCAGGGCCTCCTACTGCCCCCCGTCCCCAGGCACCCCAGGGGACGCGGTGCCGCAAGCGCCCTCTGATGCGCCCTATGCGGGGGCGCGGCGCGAGCCCTCCATCTACTCCACGCTGAGCTCCGGCTGCCACCTGGACCCGAGGTTCTCCGCCGAGGTGGCGCTGGACATGGCCCGCCTGTCCACCCTGAGCGGGGGGTCGGGCCGCTTCAGTACGGGCCGCCTGGAGGACGAAGACGAGGACGGCTACGGCGGAGGCAACAACGGGGACGTGACGCCCACGCCGGGGTCCCCTGGCTCTTGTCGGGGCTCGCACAGCGTGTCCTCCAGGTACTCGCAGCTGTCCACGCTCACGGACTTCCCTGGCGTCTTCCGGCCACCAGTCGTCGCTGCCGTCCGTGCTGTCGGAGCTGGCGGGCGAGGTGGACGGCGTGGCGGAGCTGCTCACGGACGAGGACGAGACGATGGGTCCGGGGCCCATGGTGTGGGGCGGCGACGAGGTCGTCAACTG
>NC_051404.1:29838378-29839045 GCF_015228065.2 Penaeus monodon
GGTTCCGCGACCAGGCCGGCAAGATCCGGGAGCTCCTCAGAGAGAAGGTGAGTCGACGTCGCTGGCTCGCTGGCTGGGGGAGCAGCGGGTTGTGGGAACGACCGCCCGGCTCGCCCGCATTCCCATGGGTGTCCGTGCAAGGGCGCTTCTTCCCTACTCTCCCGAAGGAGAGTAGGGATGTCTCGCCGGAACTGACTTATGTCAAAAGTTTTCCAGATTAACACGATCTATCTTTTTGCAAGATAAATAGTGACCTGAGATTGTAAAGTTATTCTAACAGCCCCGCAAATGCAGTGTTTATGCAAATGAGTAGAATTAATGTGAGCAGAGATATTTCTTTCTTTGACTCCAGACGAATATGTATATTTTATAATAAATTTGTTGTGTGTAAGAGGAAATAGAAAGTCTGAATGAGGCATTTTTATTAATGTAATATCACGTGATTTAATTTATATTCATAGTGTGACAACACAGAAACAGGCGTTGTCATTTTCCCAAATACACATCAAACTAATTATTTTTTGGAAAAAAATGTGGAAAATTGGTATGGAACAGGATTATTATGCCAATAGAAAATTTGAATTAATTTCGAATTACAAAATTAATTATTGGCACGGGCAACAAACACACTAATTTTAAATTCACTTTTCCTGCAACTATGAGACAC
>NC_051404.1:29839669-29840143 GCF_015228065.2 Penaeus monodon
CGACAAAATAAGTATCCAGAACGAGGGTAGAGTTACAGCTCCCTACACACGGCACAGGGAATGATACGGGGCACTCGTATGCAAATTCAAAGATGAATATTTATGGCCCGTTGGAAGAGGCAGATGCATTCATGCCGCACAGATGATGATGCCCATGCATAACGGCCGGCTGTGAGGGTCAAGGGGAAGATGGGCTTGGAGCATGGAGGCAAAAAAAGGAAACATTATTGACATACAGGGTGTCATACGGTCGCCAATATTCAGCGTCGTGGCTTGGGTGGAAGATAAGTGAGTCTGTTCCGTTTTCACTGTTCCCGGAAAGTAATGAGGGTGTTATTACTATTGTAGTTATTGTTCTTATTTCTATTCTCTTTTTCTCTTTCCTCTCTTTTCTTTTCTCTTTTATCGCTTTTCTCTTCTCTTTTCTTCTTGCTCTCTTTCTTCTCCCTCTTTTTCTCTTTCTCTTTTTCTTTT
>NC_051404.1:29840506-29840646 GCF_015228065.2 Penaeus monodon
ATATATAAATAGACATAAGAGGAGAAAAGTAACCGCATACGGACTGTGAATAAACCAACTTTGCCTTTGAGTCCTGAGAGAGTATGGACAGTTTCTGTCTTGTTTTGTGTGTGTGGCCGGTCGAGGGCTGCCAGTTGTGA
>NC_051404.1:29842050-29842258 GCF_015228065.2 Penaeus monodon
CTCTGACGCCCTGTTGATGTGTTTCATTAATGTTTTTTCTGTTATTCAATGTGCAATATTCTGTTTGCATGTTTATTTCTTGGGATCTAATATATCGCTTTGTCTCTCTCAAAAGCATCTTAAGGGAAAGGTACGTATACTTGATTTTTAGTTTTATATTGCTTTTTTATTGCCATTATTACTGTTACAGTTGATTTGCTTATAGGCC
>NC_051404.1:29842305-29842754 GCF_015228065.2 Penaeus monodon
ACATAGACCTGAGTTCTGGGTATTTTTTTGGTAGATTATTTGAAGTGTGTATTATTTTGCCTTTATTGAGAGAGAGTAAATAGTACTCTTCCGGGAATTACTTCCAACGTTTTAAGATGTTAATGGTTGATTAGATGTAGGAATATAGTACTTTTTAAACATATAATATTTACATATCATTACAAAGGAGAAATCAAAGTCTTCGAGAGCGGCGGGGTTTGTTGGGTTTGATGTAGTGAACCCAAAGAGCAGCGAAAATGGAACTAATTAACGCGTCTAATTAAAAATGCAGACAAGAAGGAGGTTGTGCCGTAGGTACCGCTGGTGGGGGGGGGGGTATGCGTATCATGTTGGTATGTCTCCGTGTCATCCGCTTCGTCAGAGGGCTTTTTGTGGTGCTCCTGTTTCTGTGGCTTTGTGGCGATAGAGAATTTGTCTGTCTGTTTTAT
>NC_051404.1:29844951-29845570 GCF_015228065.2 Penaeus monodon
CAGTATGTGTTTGAAATTGCACAACACTCACACAAACATTTACATAAAGGAAATTTCTCGTGCCCCCCACAAAACAGAAACAGTTACAGTAATTACCAGTTTTCATTCCTCCCTTCCCGACTAGCCATTATAAGTTAGGCTTAGCATTCCCAGAGAAAAGATGTCAGTTCAGATTACTACGTTTTAGAAAAGGAAATGTCATATAAATCATGATGTCATAACCGTATGAATTTCCTCTTGATCCCAAGCTCCGTAGTGGCTACCAATGGCGTCACAATCGAGATCTTTAGCGTCACAAACGGGAAAGTGACGGAGAAATACCGGCATTCCAGGACACATTCCAGGCGAGTTGAGAATGCCAAGTAGCCCCCGTCCATATTGGTTCGAGCGCCGCGGTGCCACAACTCTATCGCTTGTTGAATTTCTTCCTTCTCTTACTGGCTGTCAGCCCCGTTTTCTTTAAGTTATGGGTGTGTTCATCTTCCGTTTTCTCTGTCTTGTCGGTGTGTTCCTTCTTCCCCCGTTATCTTCGTCTTATTTGTATGTTCCTTCTCTTTTTTTCTCTTATGTTTTCCTGTTCCGTGTACTTTATCTCATGTGTATATTCCCACCTCCTCCG
>NC_051404.1:29845615-29845717 GCF_015228065.2 Penaeus monodon
GGGTGTGCTTATTTTCTTTGTCAGTATGTGTTCATACCCCCGTTTTCTTTGTGTGTATATTCCTCCCTCGTTTTCTTTAATTGGGTGCATGTTCCTCCCATT
>NC_051404.1:29845796-29845920 GCF_015228065.2 Penaeus monodon
ATGTGTGTATTCCATCCTTTATCTTAGGGAAGTGAATTTCTGGCAGCTGACAGGTAAGCGGATTCCAACACAGACGCAGGGATAAAGAGACAGAAGTAAAATTATTGGAAGGGGGGTGGCGAGT
>NC_051404.1:29846030-29846297 GCF_015228065.2 Penaeus monodon
AAGCGAAAGAAGAAAAAAATTAGCTGTGCTGGGACCCCTTTTTGCCAGGTGATGTATCCAGGAAGGTCTTCTGTTTATGGCCTTAACGGGGCCATTTACCAGACCTTGACCTTTGGAATGTTTACGATCTCGAAACAGGATGGTGTTTATTCGATGGACTGACCTCCCCCACGCAGCGTTTTGTTTCGACATGGCGTTGTAAAAGTCTACGGAGTTTAATATCCATATTTAACTAACTCGATAGTATCAATTATCCCTTCTGTCGGA
>NC_051404.1:29846745-29846962 GCF_015228065.2 Penaeus monodon
CCTCTCATAGCACACCATACATACAAGATAGGCATGCTTATATAAATTCCGTCCTCTCTAGCATCCATAAGTATACTTTCTTATTCCGAGCATTAGTCTTCGGCAAGAGACTTAGTGTATGTTGCGACTTATTGCGGACGGAAGCTGTATACTTCAGAAGTACTTTGTAGCGCCTTGTCCCCCCCCCCCACGGCTCGCCCGATTTATCGCCCCTCGT
>NC_051404.1:29847503-29847704 GCF_015228065.2 Penaeus monodon
GATTAAAATGTTTTCAGAAGGTGATTCATATCAATTTAAAGTCACTTGAACAAAGGGGTTCAAGAAGAACTGAAATGAGTTGAGGGAAAATTCATGTGATCTTCATGTTCACGAATGGTTAAGCTACGGAAATCGGGAGAAACGAAGAGAAACTGAATGAGAGAGCAGGCGAGCAAGAGGTTTGGTGGAGGAAAGGCGTTT
>NC_051404.1:29847881-29848397 GCF_015228065.2 Penaeus monodon
GACCAATCCACACGTACCATTTGTCATCCGGCGACGTAATCAGCAAGAGCAACGTAAGAATCCGAGGCCACGCCCATTTTTCTCTCGGCGCGAACGGGATTCGATAAAAAGCGGATTTCATGGGCTAGGACTCCCCCCCCCCCCTCCCCCGCTATTCTTCGTTCCATCGGCGGGAACGAAACGACGTAATATGCGCCTCTATTTGAATGGTGGGGGAAGGGAAAGGGGGGATAAAAAAAAGTTAAAAGTAAACAGAAATCTATTCTAAATTTGTGATGACACACTGTGGGGGAAGTTTAAATTGAGTTTGGCGATAGGGCTTATGATTTTTTTCTCCTTTTTTCCTTTTTCCCTTTTTTGAGTGCCTGTGCAGTGTTTGTTTGAGCTGGCAGAGTTCTGTTTGTGTTGTCTAAAATGTAGCTAGATAATTTTTAGTAGGAGGTAGGGGGGTGAGTGGGAGTAAGAGGAGAAAAATGGTGAGGGGGGAGATTCAGGTGTGTACCTGGCTTTTGTTAG
>NC_051404.1:29848455-29848536 GCF_015228065.2 Penaeus monodon
AAGGCAGGTGAACATTGCGCGTTCTTTTCTTTGTATTCACAAATGAATAGCTGAAAAGATGAAATAAAATCAGAAGATTTT
>NC_051404.1:29848640-29848920 GCF_015228065.2 Penaeus monodon
GAAGACATAAATTGTGTTTGGAATTCCACCGAGGCTCTTTGTAGGGTCTGTAGTCCGGTTGTATTTCAAAGCAACCGAGGCTAGATTGTTATAAGAACCTTTACCAAATTGGCGAGGATTTGGAAATTTAAACTTTTGATAAAGGGAAACTATTTGTTAAAGTCTGACGCAAAAACACCTTTCTGCTGTGTATGTTTGTTCGCCTGTAACGCGCGTTTTGTCTCTCGATTTCGCTTCTCTCGTGAATTTTGCTTCTTTCTTGATCTCGTTTTTCTGTCTG
>NC_051404.1:29849225-29849468 GCF_015228065.2 Penaeus monodon
CCCCTTTCCTTCTATCCCTCTCTCCCTATTCCTTCCTCTTTCTTCCCCTCCGTATCTCTGTAACATGCGTGGGAGAGCGTGCGAGAAGGCTCAGACAATAGGCAACGGAGTGCTATCCCGTGTCAGGTTTTCCTATTGGCTCCACCTGTTTTACCGCATTAAACCGACAGTCACTCTCGCGTTCAGATAAATGAGACGAAACGCAGACTGCTTGCTCGCTGCGTCCTCGGAAAAGATGGTGCC
>NC_051404.1:29849556-29849915 GCF_015228065.2 Penaeus monodon
TGTGGTTTAGGTGTTCTGTTAATTTGATGTTGATGGTATGAGGATGCTCGAGAGGTGTAAGGCGGGACTAATGAAGCAAATGATGGATAGTGTTTGAGGATAATGGCGGTGATGATGAGTTTAATGACGTGGCTTGTATCGCAGCCCTGTAGGATAGAAGAGGTTCTTAGAATCTAAGTAAATCATGGTTTGATTGACGGTCGACAGCGAGATTCGTGGCAACTTTTAGCAAGATTTATAGAGGCGCGAAACGTGGATTTATGGCGGTCGGTAACAAGGCGGCGGCAACGTATATATTAACGGTTGGATAATGTTTCTTTCGCTCTCCTTTTCAACGAACTCTCTTTCGTTATTTTCAA
>NC_051404.1:29849959-29850034 GCF_015228065.2 Penaeus monodon
ACCCTTTCCTTACCCTAATCCTCGTGACAAGTGTGATTACAGGCTCCCCATTAAACTTAAAAATACCGCACTTTG
>NC_051404.1:29850062-29850158 GCF_015228065.2 Penaeus monodon
TAGAGTCGGATTATGTGATAATCCATGAAGACTCGCTAATACAGGTGTTAAACTCTACGGATCAACACGCCCACATTGGGTCATCATTTACACACA
>NC_051404.1:29850464-29850733 GCF_015228065.2 Penaeus monodon
ACTGTGTATGTGTGTGTCCTGCCGAAGCAAAGCCGGACAGGCGCGGTAGGGAATTCGCCTTCCATGACCACGACTTAGCAAGCAGAGTAAGCAGGCAAACAGCAGCTCATGACTGGGAATCAGCAGGGAGGGGACGTGACTTGGAGACTCGGAGGCCAAGCAGGAGACTGGGGGAAATGCAAAGAATGATGGGTGTAAGAAAACAAGGAATTCGACGTCTGAAAGAAAATGGAAAAGATGGGGGGGGGAGTCGGATTTTTTAGCATTTT
>NC_051404.1:29850902-29851089 GCF_015228065.2 Penaeus monodon
CTTTTTTGAATCATAGTACCAAAAGAGGCCGGGACGGGAAAGAAGTGGCGAGCGATATTGCATGCAAACAAGCTTCACCCGGACCTTGCAATTGAGGGCAAGGAGAGCAAGGGCCAGCCGAGGCGCTCCTTTAGTCAGTGGCTTTGTGCGTCGAGGCGGAGGAAGGGAATTCCTGTTGGAGCGTGAA
>NC_051404.1:29851323-29851611 GCF_015228065.2 Penaeus monodon
TAACCAAAGATCCCTTTAAAAACTCGACTCGGATTTCCACGGCGCACCCCCTCCCCCCAGTAAACAGAATCAGATCTTGCACAATGCTGAGAACTTACGACCACAATAGAGGCAGCGAGAATTAGGAACCGACGCCGATTATGATCGATAATTAACCTCCGGGGGAATAGTTCCGAGACAAATTGCACAGGGGATGCCGTTGGGAGAACAGCTTGCAAGTTTTGAGAAATTGCAAAGTTGGATTAGTAAAGAAGAGAAGACGGATGAGAAGAATACAAAAGAGAATGG
>NC_051404.1:29851796-29852152 GCF_015228065.2 Penaeus monodon
GTGAAGTAGATTCGTATTAATAGAAAAAAAATCTTCTCTGTGACCTCCGTATATAGCATAGATTATTTTATGGCCGTTATTATTATCGTTATTATCTGTTTATTGATCTTTTTGCCAAGGGGTGAAGATTTATGGGTCACTTAAGGAGTAATCGCTTCGGTGGAGGGAGGTGGACATACCAATGAGGTTCAGAACTTCAGGTGGCCAACGTAAAACACTTTTGCTCAAGTTTTATAACAATTTGCATCTCCATTATCGTGGACCTTGGCTTCTTTAAGAAAAGCACTGCTTTAGTATGCATGCACGTTTCTTTCAATCTTTTGCTTTATATACACACCCATGTATGTACTTCTATT
>NC_051404.1:29852459-29852545 GCF_015228065.2 Penaeus monodon
CACACACGCACACGCACGCACATACAATAAGTAGACAAAGCACAATTTGATTGAAGTCACAAGAGCCTGTCACAGCAAACCCTAAA
>NC_051404.1:29852691-29852946 GCF_015228065.2 Penaeus monodon
GCGCGCGCGCGCGCGCATAAACACACACACACCCAGCCGAAGTTCTTCATTTGCTGCCAAACCCAAGAAGCAATGAAGAAGTTTGTGTTATCATAGATCCAGAAGCGCCGTTTTCTTTGACGGTCACGTTCTTATTGGGCGAGGGGGGCGGGGGTGACAAGCAGACATGTCAGGTACATGTTTTAGGAGTCGGCAGTGGCTGTTTGTATAAATACGCGTTACCTGTCTAAATTCGGACATTCCGTTGCATGGATT
>NC_051404.1:29853033-29853454 GCF_015228065.2 Penaeus monodon
TACGGACGCGCGCGCGCGCGCCCGTAAGTGTATGTGTACGTGTTCATTAAGACTGGGTGTGTGCTCGCGTGCGCGTGTTTACGCACGTGTTTGCGTCATATGAAGTGAGCAGACGATGAATTAATTATTAGATTATGATCTTTTTAGGAAGTGAAATTCAGCGAATTTTTCCCTCAAAGGCTCACGTACGCCGAGGAGAAATTAGGCCAATTAACCCTTGCGGCGTCACGAAAAAAAGGAGAGGAAAATGCCGACAGGGCAGTTCCGGGCGGCGGAATATTAACGAACATTTTCCTAGTATTTCATGGATCGTCCCTGCTATTAGGCATTTTCCTTGCCGTCTCCGACTCCACATCACCCCTCGGTCGACGCTCCACCTTAGCTTCCTCCTCCTGAGTCCTTTTCCCCCCTCCGTCTCGCG
>NC_051404.1:29853774-29854024 GCF_015228065.2 Penaeus monodon
TTTTAGAACTTTTACCTAGTCAATATAATCAAAGTTTGGCGGATGAATACAAAACAAGAATAACGATGAGGCGTAATTTTTAGGCAGTCAAGCCGAGGAGAGCTATAAATAGCCCGGGATTAGGCTGTAAAGAAGGACCATTATCGCCCTTATGGTAAACCGTGCGAGGGGGGACCATGAAAGTGCTAAGTGCAAAATTGAGTTAACGACTCGGAGACATGAGTAGATTTTGGCATAACTTCCAAGCTTT
>NC_051404.1:29854208-29854670 GCF_015228065.2 Penaeus monodon
CGCACTAAGGCGGGAGAAAAGGACAATTTCGGCCACAGAATGAAAGAAAGATAGGAAATGCTCTTACCCTTGCGAAAGAAAAAAGGCGGTACTAGCGCCATCTATCGAGCTGACGCAACACTAGGATATTCTGATTTTATCTTGTCTGTTGTCTGGTTTTATGTTTTTGATACCCTTCTTGTTATTAAACCTATGTCTTATTACGGAGAAGATTTCTCTTAAAAAATGGTACATTTATACTGCCATCTATCGGCTGGACGTAAACGACCGTGGCTAAGACAAGACGCCAATTCGGCGAACTCACACACCTTTTGTATTTAGTCTTTGGTTGTGGTTTTCATTTCTTCCTCTTCAATCATAAAAATAGTGCATTAACGTGAACACGCTATAGATGAAAGATTAGAGCAACGTGTAATATTCGCATTTTCGGGCAATTGGTCTGAGAACTTTTGGCCACGCAAA
>NC_051404.1:29854771-29855102 GCF_015228065.2 Penaeus monodon
TTCCGCCGGATTTCGCAGTCACGCCAAGCTTATCCAGGATGTTATGCGTTATGCTCTGTGCATCCTTAAACTTAAGCGATTTCATGCTTTCGTGCTTTCGTGCAGCTCATGGGAGACCTTTGCTCGACTTCTTGTTATACTGCCAAATCACTCAGACCCGCGTGGCACGCTGTGTTAAGTGGTACAGAGCCATGCGAGGTATTCTTTGCTTGCTTGCGATATCGATGCTAGACTTACGTGTTCTTGATCGCGTCCTCTAACCACGCCAGTCAATGAGAACCTTGATGTGTACTCCTTTTTTAATTGTAGGCCTATTTCTCTTTCTGTCTGA
>NC_051404.1:29855363-29855519 GCF_015228065.2 Penaeus monodon
ATGTATGTCTATTTGCGTGCGCAGAATATATACCTATATTTTCATGTTTAAGACACACACAATAGATGAAGCTGTCGTAGGATTGCCTCAAAGCCTCTTCGCTGAAACGGTTTTTTATCAAATTGTAGCACCAGCTGTTTATCCATCTTCCAATAC
>NC_051404.1:29855983-29856894 GCF_015228065.2 Penaeus monodon
TCTCTTCTCACATAACTCAAGAGGTTATTAACGTGATAAGTCTCGGTGGACACGTAGCTCGAGAGGATCGCATACGTCTTGCGCGCTGACCAGGTGCCGTTTGTCGTCGAGGTCATGTACGACGTCGCGGGCAGCTGTGTGACCTCGGATGTCCACTTGGTAAGGTCTGGGTTGTCCACTTTGTATGATTTGGATTGTCCAATTTGTTTGGCCTCTGTTATTCGCTTTGTATGACCTAGGTTGTCCACCCCGTATGACCTAGGCTATACCGCTAGATGGATTACGAGAAGCAATGCGTAGGGAGTATAAGTTAGAAAGTGTAAGGCTATAAGGTAGTATAGTGTGTTCGACATGGACTTAAGTAAAGGTGGGGGAGAAACAGCCTTGTGATCAGCTATATCACCTGGTTCTGACAGTTTTATGAGTTTGAATGAGACAGTTGTGTAAACCGTAATCTTTGTCTCGCCACCTGTCTGGCCTCTTTATATCCTGCGCTTGCGTGTTGCATGTCATATGACAAGTGCAGTTTGTGTCCGCGACCAGTACTTAGCACGTGTATGACCCGTTTAAGCTGGCTAGTTTTTCCACGTCATCACGAGGCGAATGGAAGAATAAAAACCCAAACCCAAAAAATATTCTGACAAAATATATGTATCGTAAGCCGTAACAGCTGTGCAAATGTATTATAACGATAAGTAAATACCGAGTTGTGAAGGCCCGGCGCTCTGTAGTTACGATCCGGCACTGATAATGGGCTCGACTGGGGGCACTTTGCTAGACTTTCCCGCATTCAAATAGAAAGGGACACTTTTACTTCTGGGGCGCGTTATGTTGTTGCCTTTCGGCGTGCTGGGCCCTTGGTGTCTCGTTGTTATTTATTTTTATCTAATTTTATCTGTCCAGGCGGACGT
>NC_051404.1:29856961-29857045 GCF_015228065.2 Penaeus monodon
TGGAAGGGGGAAAAAAGAGGGAGTGCGATAACGTGAATAACGTTCACATGATAACGTGAATGTAAAGATGATGCAGTAAAGGAC
>NC_051404.1:29857122-29857461 GCF_015228065.2 Penaeus monodon
GCTATACTACTGGATGGCGACAACGATAACCTTAAACGTTGACGGTAAATTTAAAAGGCCCATTTTTTACTTTATGAAAATGTCAAGGGAATTTGTCCAGCCAGTGTTGGGGTCTGCGAACGCGGCGAAATGCATTACTGAACAAGACAGAAGAGAGTGTATTAGCGTAATTAATCTGGGCTCTTATGCTGTCAGCTGATTAGAATCTCGTGTGCGTCATTACAAGTTTGGCTACTTAAAGGAGGTAAAGTTTGGTGGTGTCGGGGAGCTCGGTAAACACTTACTCCTAACCCCCCCCCCCATACCCCCGCTTCTTACGCCCTCCCCGACTCTGCTCAC
>NC_051404.1:29857670-29857802 GCF_015228065.2 Penaeus monodon
GCATGTCGTCAGCATCTTCATCATTACCAATGCTAGACTGTTATTCCCCCCATCGATAATGCGGTTTTGATGGTAATGAGGCTGGTAATGAAAGAAAAGTTCAATTTATAGCATCTTAGTAAAGGGGGATAA
>NC_051404.1:29858371-29858496 GCF_015228065.2 Penaeus monodon
GCCCATTATTTAAATTTCTTGACTCCGTTTGGCCGACCCTTTTTTCGGCTGCTTATGCGCCATCTCCGCATCCGCGCGATTATGGATCCCTGACAGCCGGCGGCCGCTTCATCAGGGGTGAAGGG
>NC_051404.1:29858705-29858823 GCF_015228065.2 Penaeus monodon
TTGAGGAGGTGATATGAAGGAAAGAAAGAAGAAGTGGTAGCCATGTTATTTTTTTCCCTACTTCATTGCCTTTTCATACCTGTGTATCTCACAGCGTCTGCTCACTCTCTCTCCTACC
>NC_051404.1:29858990-29859151 GCF_015228065.2 Penaeus monodon
ATCCTGGAATACGCTGATTATCAAACCCCGCTCGTTAACCCTTCCAGGAATTTCACAGATGATCCTCCGGTCCCTTGAGTCTCCTACAAGGAACTCCTCTCCCCTTCCTCCTCCTACGCCTTGCGCCCCCTCCGCCCTCCCCGCCTCCTGCACGCCACGCC
>NC_051404.1:29859541-29859802 GCF_015228065.2 Penaeus monodon
ACTTCTTCTTTTTCTTCTACTTTGAAGGGGAAATTCTAGGTTCTGAAAGAGCGAGATGGAAATATCTCTCCCTTTTTTATTATTATCATTTTCCGATAATATTCTCGCTCCAGGGACCCCTTTTCGAGGGTCTTCCAATAGTATATATCAAAAGACAAACATTAAAAGGGAAACTAATATTACTAATGCGACGAGAGAGGAAAGTTATTTGGGAGGTTTATGTGCATGGGTGATAGCATTTTTAGGGGATCTTTAATAATT
>NC_051404.1:29859878-29859993 GCF_015228065.2 Penaeus monodon
GATTTTTAAGGCGACATCTTTAATCTTTCTAATATTTTTTTAGGGTGCTTTCTAAATTTATTTTTCTTATTGAGGAGTCCTTTTTTCTTTTTCTCTTTAAGGATTTTTTTTAAGA
>NC_051404.1:29860092-29860277 GCF_015228065.2 Penaeus monodon
TAAGGGGAGTTGATGATCACGTTGGCAAGTGACTTTTAAACAGTTTTTGAAGTATATATGATTATATTTCCTTTCGACGCGTTATATTCGTTATAGTTGATACAGATGTCCGTTTTATGAGAGTCTGCATATTTCATTTTCATATTTTAGAGATAATGGCGACGGTTCGATGATGTGGTGTTGGA
>NC_051404.1:29860323-29860411 GCF_015228065.2 Penaeus monodon
AGTACGTTAAAGAAAATGCTATGCTAACATAGTGTAGAAGGTATGATCGAGTTGTGTAGTATTAAAACATCAAGGATAATGAAGGGTC
>NC_051404.1:29860555-29860748 GCF_015228065.2 Penaeus monodon
GTCGACGGAGATGAGGTCGATCAGCAGCAAAAACTTACCCCATTCCCCCATCACCTCCCCCCCCATGCCGTATTCCCCCGATTTACCCCCACTCCCCCTCCCCCCATTGTTGAATATTGCCCACTATGATTCAGGGGACAGCGGGGGGACCAGCGCTTAGCGGGGGGGGGGGGGCGAATTTATGGGGCTTTGT
>NC_051404.1:29861325-29861505 GCF_015228065.2 Penaeus monodon
TTCCTCTCTCCTTATTCCCCCCATCTCCCATTGATTACCATGTCCCCCAGCCGACGGGACGCCCTAAATTATCTGATTGACGTATAGAGTACAAAGTCATAACTCTTTCCCTGTGTCCGAGAAAGGCGTCGTTGCAGGAAAATCAGTCTGGGTCACATTTTTCCTTCCGGGGTTGATGTC
>NC_051404.1:29861665-29861743 GCF_015228065.2 Penaeus monodon
TTCTATCTCATTTATTCTCGTGTATCACACTTCCTCTTTACTCGTTTACTTTATCCTCTAGTTATCATTTTCCTGCAT
>NC_051404.1:29861809-29861970 GCF_015228065.2 Penaeus monodon
ACTATATGAATATTCATCATAAAATTAGCCATATTCCATACAAATTTCATACTTTTGAAATTCTCACAAACCCCATCTTTAATTAGATTTTTTTTCCACTAAATTTAATGAACAGTGTAAGTGGACCTTATTTGTGCCTTGTCGAGGAGGCGGGTGTGCAG
>NC_051404.1:29862864-29862994 GCF_015228065.2 Penaeus monodon
CCTCGAGAGCTTATGAAATTTCGTTAATGGCCCTAAAAGCTGTGCCTTTTAATGAACGCGGTCAACTAATATTCTTTATGACGGTGATTTTGTGTTACTGCAGACCGTTATGGCTTTGAGGATAGGAGGG
>NC_051404.1:29863052-29863685 GCF_015228065.2 Penaeus monodon
TAAGACCCACCAATTCCATATCGTTTACTTTAATTACCACATCTCGAAACGAACATTGAAAATTAATTCCTGCAAATGAGATTATAGGTGAAAGAGACTGCAAAATACCCCAGGAACGGAAGGACATTGTCAACTCAATTAATGAATTAACTTTAAACTCGAACAGGACGAGAGACAAGGGAAGACGAGATGCACTCGCGAAATGCAGTGTAAGTTTATAATTGTGTTTGTCAATTCGCTCCGTCGCGTGTGTGTGTGTGTGGGGGGGGGGGGCTTTTGTGAGATTATCGCTGCGTTTGCGAGCGAGTGTGTCGTGGTTTGATCAATAGACAGTAAGTAGTGTGCGGGGGGCTTACTGACCCCCCCCCCTCACTTCACCCTCCCCTTCTCTTCCCCTCTACCCAAGGGTATATCTTACCTTTCTTTCTGTACTCTTTTACACCTGTCCACCTTCCTTGGCACTATTATCATTACATTCTATATACTCCTCATTCTGTGCGTGCTAGTTCCTATCTTTTTGCATTTCTCTTCCTATGTGCCCATCTATATCTTTCTTCATTACCCTATCCCTTGTGTACATAACCCCCCCCCCCCTCTGCAACTCTAACCCATACATAACCCCCGATCCCCTGC
>NC_051404.1:29863800-29864186 GCF_015228065.2 Penaeus monodon
TCACTTGCTCCCCCCCCCCCTTTTCTACAACCCCCACCCCCCTGCACCCCCCCTCTACCTCCCCTCCGTCTTCCCCGTACCCCTTACCCCCGTCCCAGTCGAGTTCCGACCGGTGTGTAGGAATGTCTCGTGGCGACTCCGCCTCCCTGTTCTCGGGTATCTGTTCCCCGGTATCGATGTCGCGGGGCCGTGGGGGGAGGGGGGAGGGGGGCTGATTTGCTTCCGTGCGTCTTGCTTGCTTTTCCTGAGGGCGGCCCTCTTCGTGTGTCTCGGTCCCGCCCACGACGCCCACGCTGCCCACGTTGAGGCTGCCTTCCTTAATGGTGTTTTATGCTTTGTTTTGATGGAGTCTTGGTGTTATGTGCACACGGCTAGTGTACACCGCG
>NC_051404.1:29864576-29864654 GCF_015228065.2 Penaeus monodon
CCGTTGGTGCCACGCGCTTATTGATTTGGAAAATCCCCTTCTCGGGTTACTTTTGCATATTGTTTTAGTTTTTTATCA
>NC_051404.1:29864930-29865097 GCF_015228065.2 Penaeus monodon
CACCCTCGGCCGCGTCTCATTTATCGGGTCTGTTAACGACTCGCACAGACCACCATACCCCCTCCCCCATACCCCCTCCCCCACACCCTTCCCCCATATTCCCTCCTATCCTACCCATCAGTGGTTTTACGCCTGTGTCTAATTTCGGTTCATTCTGTTTGTGCCCA
>NC_051404.1:29865338-29865521 GCF_015228065.2 Penaeus monodon
CCCCTCCCACTTTAATTAAGTCTTTTTATGTATGTTGGTTTTTATTTTTTTCTCTCTCTCTCAAATGTTGGATTTTTACATTTGCAGGCTTATACCTTTTTTTTTTTTTGTCTGTTGGGGGGGGGGGGGGTGATAGAACTATTAGGCCTTCTAGTGTGTCTTATTATCTCTTATGAATAATTG
>NC_051404.1:29865764-29866398 GCF_015228065.2 Penaeus monodon
ACAACCCTCTCATCTACAACCTTCATATCATTTCCTCTCATATTTACAAACCTCCCCTTCCGTCCACATATCTACAATGTCCTTCATTTCACATCTACAACCCGCGCAGCTTTTACTGTCCCTTTACGTCACACTCGTCACTTCTAAAAGCCTCATATCCTTTCCCACACAGCCTTTTCCCCCACATCTACAACCGGCGTAGTTTTCCCCCTTATCTACAACCGTCACAAAGCTTCCCCTCACACTCGCAATGCACTCATCTACAACCTTGGTATCCTTTCATTTCACATCTACAACCCTCATGGCCCTCGTAACTTTTCTCCTCACATCTACACCCCTTGTATCCCTACTCCATATATCTATAACCCTCACAGCACTTTCGCTCACATCTACAACCCTTGCAGCTTTTCTCTTCACATTCACAACCCTCGCATCTACAACTCTCAAACTCTTCTCTTCACACCTACAACCCTCACATGCTTACCCCTTATATCTACAACACTCATGGCCCTTCCTCTCATATCTACAACCCTCACAACCCTTCCCCACTCATCTACAACCTTCTTATTCCTCCCCATATATCTACAGCTCTCACAGTCCCTTTCCCTCGCACCCACAACCCTTACATCTACAA
>NC_051404.1:29866428-29866589 GCF_015228065.2 Penaeus monodon
TCGTTCCATGTAGATTTTCAGCAAGAGCGATGTATCCGAATTCATGTATTCCGCCGTGGCTTAGGCTCCGTGTTGTTGGTGCGGCGCGCAGGTGGTGTAAACAAAGACGGCAGGTGGCGCTGATGACATGCATGTGGCCAGCTGGTGAATTAAGGCCCTTG
>NC_051404.1:29866816-29866892 GCF_015228065.2 Penaeus monodon
ACGTCGTTGGGAAGGGATTTAGTTGGTTGAGCGGATTAGGTGTTTATGTAATGGTCTGTTTAGTTATGGGGTTAGA
>NC_051404.1:29867531-29868672 GCF_015228065.2 Penaeus monodon
GCAGTTAAGCTTAGTCGCTGCAACTCTGCCGTGTTCCCTTAGTGCAGCCGTGATTCGCCGGTGACTCAGCAAATATTGACATCCTCGGAAGGCAAACGTAAGTCCGTGACTCCTCGCCCTCCTCCCCCCTCCTCCCCACCCGTCGCGTGGCCGGGGAAGCGCGGGGAAACTTTTGAATTTAAGGATTATGTAAAGGAGTTCATAAGTGAATCCCGACTTTGGGTTCCCTCTCTCGCCCCCCCCTTACCCTCGCTACTGCCTGCCTTCCCTCCTTTGCAGGATCCTCTCGGCGGGGGGAATAATGGCGGGGGATTTGGGCGAAGTGTGGGCGTTGGGGGGGAGGCGGGGAAGCCGCCCGTGCAGCCTTTTGTTTTAGGGCCGTCCCGGGGCGCCGCCGCTTGGCTCTCTTTTTATTGTTTCGGGGGGAGGAAAAGAGGGGAAGGGGGAAGGGAGGAGAGAGGAGAGGGAGGGAGAGGAAAAGGGGAAGGGGGAAGGGAGAGGAAAGGGGAAAGGAAGGAAAGGGGGAGCAAAGAGGAAAGGGGGATGGGAGAGGAAAGAGGGGAGCGAGGGAGGAGGAGGAAAAGAGGGGGGTAGGACGAAAGGGGAAAGCGAGAGAGGGGAAGGAGGACTCTGGTAGAAGTAAGACCTTTGTCCGGGCAGGCGGGAGCAGAGGTCGTCGAGCCGCGAGAAGTGACTCACTTGGGGGGGGGGGGTCGAGAGTCCTAGTCAGGGGACCTTTGGTGAGCCACGACGCCGCTGGAGGGACGCCGCTGGAGGGACGCCGCTGGAGGGACGCCGCTGGAGGGACGCCGCTGGAGCACCAACGCGGCATCGAAGTGAGCTTGTGATGAGGGAGAGTCGAGCGGAGGGAGCCATCATTTGGGACCAGTTTCGAGGTATATATCGGAATGAACAAGAAATAAAATTGATGATGATGATAATCATAATAAATACTCACACATATACGCAGACGAACATGCGTAGGAACATACGCACGCAACTCTACTCTCGTTCCGCCACAGAGACGTAATTTCTTCGTTCTCCCAATTCTCCCTTGACTCCATACAGAATACACACAGATACACGCACGTAACTGTCAAACGATGACAGGACATCGGTGGTCCACCTCGTAGGCATAATT
>NC_051404.1:29868864-29870493 GCF_015228065.2 Penaeus monodon
GCGAAAAGCGAGAGACACATTACCCACTGTTAACAGCCTCCCGCACCATTTTAATGTACGTAAAAAAAAAACAAAAAAACTCTGTGATAATAGACCCCTTTTACTGACGTGGCCGTTTATGTGGAATGCCGTCCGTATGTTCCCCGGCCGCTCAAATCTCCACCGTGGTCGGGGCGTGGGCGGCGCCTGAATACTTTTCTCATTTGGTGTTTGCGACTTTCGAATGGGCGTTGTGGATGTTTATTTTGTTTTTGTCTTTGTTTCTGTTTTTTTTTCTTTATAGTTTTATGGGCGATTTGTTTGTTGTTATTTGTTCGGTTATTTTTGTTGCTCTTTCTGTTGTTATTTGTTCTGTTATTGTATTGTTGTTTTAATGGACAAGCTCGTTATTCCTCTCATTGATTTTTTTATGATTTATTTATTTAACTTATTTGTAATTACATATATTTTATTTATTTATTTATTTATTTTATTTGTATTTATCAACATATATAAACATATATTTATTTATTTGCTTATTTGTTTATTTTTGTGATTTGATGTGATACATAGATTACGCCAAAAATGTACTATGACGTTAAACTGGAAATCGCACAATTAAAAGGGATACACATTAAAATTAAAGGTATTTAAGTTATGGTCTACTATAATTTCGCGTAATGACATATTATTAAGTTTTAAAAAATATATGCATATCCTATGAAACTGTTTCACTATCACAGTACCTTTTATTTCATTGTAAGCATAAAAATCATATAAAAACAGTTGCTGGTATTTCTACACATGTAAAGTAGTGAAGATACTATATTATTAAAGTTGTGCGTGATATTGTTTTAATATGATCACTTTAAAAGAATTCCACCATTACAGTACATATTTCCACCCATTTTTTCTTTTTCTTTGTACTTATTTCTTCCCTTTTCCCCATTTCACAGTACGTATTTCTCCCCTATTTTTTTCCATTTCACAATACGTATTTCTCCCCGATATTTCCCATTTTTTCCAAAGTACATATTTTACCTCATTTTTCCCTTTTCACTGTACATATTTCTCACATTTTTTTTTCACTCATTTTTTTCCTTGTTACCATACATATTTTCCCCTTTTCACTGTACATATTCCTCGCCATTTTCTTTTTCCCCTTTTCACAGTGCACACTCCCCCCCCCCCATTTTCTTTTCCCCCTTTGACAGTACATCCTTCTCCCCATTTTCTGTCTCCTTTTACCAAATCCGAAACCTGATAATTACTGCTACGAAGGTGAGAGGAGTCCATTCATTTGCCTTTATTTCACTCCGAGTCTGGCTAATGATTAGTCTGTTCTGCATCATCATTAAAGTATTTTAAAACCGATGTACTCATTCCAAGTTCAGGACGAGAGAAAATTTCGTTTGCCGTTTCTAAATTCCATTTTAATCGCTCCTTCCCTCTTCCCCCTCCGGACATGATTTGTTTCTTTCAAAAGCGAAACAGGCCTGGGCGTATTTTAAGACTTATTTTCCCTCTGGGGCGATGTATTCTCCTGATTTATATGGCTCATTTCACATATTCTTGGCAGTTAAGACGGATTTTTTTTTACCTCTACGGAGTTTGGGCAACTGTGGTCGACTCCGTGTTGCCTTGTGGTAG
>NC_051404.1:29870787-29871311 GCF_015228065.2 Penaeus monodon
AGCACGAAATGAGCATCCGTGTTGTCATCACAAGATTAATTTGGCATGTGAGTTCATGGCCAGAAATGCGGCATTATTTACCTCCTCGTAGAATTTTGCATTACAAGCGCTTTACATTTGGAACGGAAAGACACGCATGTAGAGTCGACGGGGTCACGTAATCGAAGTGATTTTCGACCTTCCGCACAACTGAGGAGTAAGAAGGAAATCTCGTTTGTTCAACGGCTGTCTAATTCACCGGTGGTTAGGCAGTCGTGGGCACCCGACGGTGATGCATGGGCGGGAGATACTTGTGGGCGTGGGAATGGGTGGGATAGCAGGAAGGGCGGGAGAGAGATAACCCTGAGTGATTGGAAAGGAAACTCAGAGAAAATATGGTTGATCATAGTTAACGTGGGATGACAGAATTGCTACGAGGCTGACATGTGACACGCGGTGAACACTGGCTTATAACTGACACAGTTGGCTTATGGTGACATGCGACTGACACCTGATGACATGTGGTGATGCAGTTTACTCAATTC
>NC_051404.1:29871797-29872111 GCF_015228065.2 Penaeus monodon
TTTCGTGATTGATCCCGAGCTGACGAAATAATGCGCTGACGGCCCGCAGCTGCCTCGGCTCAAGGGGCCAGCGCGGAACAACAGAATCGGCGGCGAGGACATCTCTATGCAAATTCCATTGTAGAATTGTAACGGCATTATGTAGCGATCTCTGATTTACATAGATGCATATTGTATGAACCAATTAGGGAGGATCTGGTTTTAATAAACGTATGGGAGATTTGCATCCACCCATTAAATGTTTTTGTCGTTGAGGTAAATGTAGGCATATTTAATTTCGCACATGTTCCAGCTGCAGGAGGGGTAGACAAACA
>NC_051404.1:29872429-29872524 GCF_015228065.2 Penaeus monodon
CAGCCCTCGCTCACATATTTAAATTCAATATGCTGTCATACACATAATCTGTTCATATTGTACTCATAAATGATAAATTACATGTTTCGTACATG
>NC_051404.1:29873196-29873714 GCF_015228065.2 Penaeus monodon
TATATGTTCATGGTAATATCGTTATTTAATTTCGTCTTTTGTGTTAGCTATCTTTATTTCCATTAATGCCACTGGGCCGCCGAGATGTTAAGATCCTGAAATAGGGCCTTTGTTCACAAATTCCAAACGAATAAAAAAAAAAAAGAAAATTGTTCGCCAATTCATACTGACAAAAAGTAATGTCTATATACAGTCTATACAAAGACACTAGGACTAAATTTGATATTCGGGTAATCATGGAAATACAAATAACAGAAACACTAGGCCTAAAATCCAAAATTTCAAGAAGCCAAAGTTCCATCTAACTGCGTGGAACTTTATTCTTGAGGCTTTAGAAGAGGCTGGAACTAAAAAGGTTTAATACACGGGGGGTGTGGAACTGACTGGAGGTAGAGATGGAGGTGTGGATGAGAGTGTAATGAAGTTGATTGCATTTTGATTTTTAAGGCTTTGATGAGGATCAGAGAGGGGCAGGACGAGTGTCTGTTGCCTCTTCAGCGTTGCGTTGATGGCTTTGG
>NC_051404.1:29873967-29874175 GCF_015228065.2 Penaeus monodon
GTTTTCTCAATCATCATAAATTACTCATATGTGTTTCCGCGTTCCAGGTAAGCACGGGCCAGAAAAATTCCTGCGAGACAGAACCCAACTCCCACGCCGGTCGCAAGCATGCAGGCAGAGAGGCCAACGTGAGTCTCGAAGCAGGTATTGTGTGTGGGCGTGAAGAATTCCGATAATGAGGGATAATTACTGTGTGTGGGAAGATAAG
>NC_051404.1:29874339-29874654 GCF_015228065.2 Penaeus monodon
AATAGAGAAGTACAGAAGAAAACAAAAGGAATGAAAGAGTAAAGTAGTAAATAGAATAATTGAGAAAAGTACGACAGGAGAGAGAACGAATATACAAGGTATGGAAAAAAAGAGAAGTAGAAAAAAGCCTAGAAAAAGAAGAAAAGAGTAAGACAGAGTAGGAGAAGAACAAAGAGGAAGAAAAGGAGGAGGAGAAACCCGAGCATACGATAAAGTTCGCAGGATCTCCCCATCCCGAAACAGATTCTAGTCATCTGTAGACAAACGGCACACTAACAGCCAACGGAAGGCACAGGGAGGTCGGAAAGTTAAAAA
>NC_051404.1:29875186-29875584 GCF_015228065.2 Penaeus monodon
AAAAGTGAACCAAGACAGCGACGGAGATGAACCAGCGATCAGTTCTCAAAGGAAAATAATGTTGGAGATAAACTGATCTTTTCTCCCCGACGGCTGAGCGCTTTGCTACGTGGCTGCGTTAGATTCGTAATTCATCTTGTCCTGTTTTCTCCTTGTTTTCCTTTCTCCTATTTTTTCATTCCTTATTCTCTCCTTTTATTGGATTTCCTTTTTTTCGATTCATCTTCTTTGCTTCCTCGTTTGTTTGTTTTTCTCTCTCTCTCTTTTCCTTCCTTTATGATTTATCGTTTTTGTAGATTCCATTTTTTTCTTTTTTTTCTTTCCATCGTTTTCTATAATCCATTTGTCATTTTTTTTCTTTACATCGTTTTCTATAATCCAATTTCCCCCACCCCCCT
>NC_051404.1:29875705-29876335 GCF_015228065.2 Penaeus monodon
CCCCGTTTATTTACGGAGCTCGTCTTAGATGTGGATATATTAGCCCCCGTTATCCACGACATCAGGAGAGGAGCAATTTATCCAGACTCGTTCGTTTTATCCTATTTTATCCAGTGTTTAGTTTCCCTTCTTGCCCTCTCGCCTCCTCCTTACTTTCAGTTGTTCTTCACCCTTTTACTCTTCTCCCCGTCTCTCTATTTCTCCTTTCCTTTCCCTTCCCTCGCCTCCCTCTTCCCCTCCTATCCCTTTCCTTCTTTCCTCCTCCCTCTTTCCCTCCTTCCTATTCTCCTTTCTCCCTCTCCCCCTCTTATCCCTCTCCTTCCTCCCCCTCCTCCCTCCTTCCTCTCCCTCCTCCCTCCTCTTCTCCTCTCTCCTCCCTCCTCCTCTCCTCCCTCTTATCCCCTTCCTCCTCCTCTCCTCCCCTCGTCCGCTAAAACGCCTCTCTCCCGAGGGGATTCGCAGCCTCCGCCTGGCTCCGGAGTCATGGTTCCCCGACAGCTCCTTGGTCCGTGTCTCAGGCTCCGGGGAAGACGTCGGCGGGAGTTTTCGGGGTAAAATGCACCGCTCTCCTTTCATTGCTGGGACCCCCAGGCGCTTTAGGGCTTGGGAAGGTGTGCGTGCTTGGGTTGT
>NC_051404.1:29876550-29876667 GCF_015228065.2 Penaeus monodon
CAATGGCCATTATATCATGTTACCCGTGATATCATAATGGGGGAAGAGGGTAGACGACACATGATGAAGTCGAAGAATTTTTTGGGCAGAGAAAGCACAATGCCAGTGTCTCATTAC
>NC_051404.1:29876954-29877024 GCF_015228065.2 Penaeus monodon
ACACACACGTTCACACAAACTATTTAAGTATGCTGATAAAAGAGTAGGGGGGAGGAGGAAGAAGGGACGG
>NC_051404.1:29877093-29877318 GCF_015228065.2 Penaeus monodon
GGGAAGAAGTAGGGAGGAGAGGAGGGGGAGGTTGGGGGGAGATGAAGGGAAGAGGAGGGGGAGGTTGGGGGCAGATGAAGGGAAGAGGAGGGGTTGGCTTAAGGTTGAGCGCGGAAGCCGGCTCGTGTGTGCTGCGTAAGGAAGTATAACGCGACGTCTTAGGACCTACGAAGGAGGTAAAAAGGAACCTCTTTTCTGGAGTCCTTGGCTGTTTTGTCGGCGAGA
>NC_051404.1:29877357-29878359 GCF_015228065.2 Penaeus monodon
TGCGTGAGGGCGATAAAGGGGGTGGATGGGTGTGTGTGGGTGTGGATGCGTGAGGGGGATAGAGTGAGCATGGATAGGGTGTGTGTGGATGTGGGTGTGTGGGGGGATAGATGGGAGTGGATAGAGGTGTGTGGGGGATAGAGGGGGGCAGGGCTAGGTTTGTGGGGAAACAGGGTGTCGGGGAATAGACGGGGTGGGGGGGGGGGTTGACGATCAGGGTGGTGGAGATAGAGGATTGGAATGTGTGGGTGTTGGTGTGGGCATGCTCGTGTGTATGCCCACGCAGCGTGTGTGGATATACCATAACATTCATCATCCAGCTAATATATGCTTTCTATATATACATATTTTATAAAACTTCCCGATGAACCGAGGATCCGAATGCCAATATAGATAAATAAAACCGAGTAAATAATTATACGAATCGACGAAACGGAAACGTGATCAAACATGTTCTGTACATAAGAAGTCCGCGACGTACGTAATTCCCTCTCCAATCACTCTCAAATCCTCTCTGTTGTAATTGTGTTTATTTAGAGGGGAGAGGGAGAGGCGCGCCCCTCGCAGTGCGCCTGAACATGCCCCGCCCCCTTTATCTCAAATTTTCCTTCCTTTTACTTCCCCTCCCTCACCCCTGACTTTCGCCCTTAACCTCTCCTCTCCCCCAACCTGAACCCCCCCCCCCAACGTAACTATTATCTTCCCCCCGACTTACCCTCCCCCCCTCTTTCCCCCCTCTCCCTCTTCAACCCCCCCCTCCGCCCTGACCTCTTTCCCCTCCTTCCCCCTTCACCCATCCCCCGACTGGCCCCCTTACACCCCCCTCCGCCCTACCTCCATCACCCCCTCCCCCTCCCCCTCTCAGCCCAACCACACTCGAAGAAAAATAGACCATTAAAATGATGTCCTTTCCAGGCGCCATATTGAGTGTTCGCCATAAAGAGAGATTAGGTGTTTTTTATGTATGGTGATATAGTGGTATGGTGGCTGACGGGCTGTGCA
>NC_051404.1:29878694-29879030 GCF_015228065.2 Penaeus monodon
GTACCTACGCAGGCGCATTTGATTAATTAAGGACCAGTAAGCTATCGTTTATACGTACGCCATGCTGCAAAATTAAATTCATTCCTTGATATCACACCGGCCTTTCCTACCGTGTTCTGCCGATAGTAAATTCGCTGATAGTGCAGGTGTTAATATCAGTCTCGGACGTGGAAAATTTGCTCAGATAATTTTTCGTGAGTGATATCGAAAATGGGTTTGAAAACTATTGTGCATGTATTGGAAATGTGATGAATGATATTGGATTTTTTTTCTCTCTCCAAATTCTTCCGTGAAAAGGGAGGTGCATGAAATTCATTGAAGATGTTTAATGGTATA
>NC_051404.1:29879250-29879961 GCF_015228065.2 Penaeus monodon
TATGCCACACCCTTTTTTAAGCCGTTGCTTCTCAAGGCGTGACCTGGCCACGTTTTTCTCTGGAGTATAGTATAAGCAAGTCGATAAAGGAGAAATGCGGAGATATAGCATCTAATTATTTATTCATTGTTATTGTTATTATGTAGGCGCAATATATACTTTTCTTTTATATTGTACTGTCTCACACACACTTCTGGGCCTCTTTCCCCTCACTCCTCTTCCTGTATCATCTCCCCTCTTCCTCTCCCTTCTCCCATCTTCCTCCCCCTTCTGCCATCTTCCTCCCCCTTTTCCCATCTTCCTCATCTATCTCCCCTCTCCCTTCTCCCCTCCGCCTCATTCTCCCTTCTTCCCTCTTTCCTCTCCCATCTCCCCTCTTCCTCATCTATCTCCCCTCTCCCTTCTCCCCTCTGCCGCGCGTGCCTTCACACTCCGCCACGGGTTTATGGCGAGGGGTATGCGCGAGGGACCCTGCTATTGCGAGAGGCCTCCCCAATGCGCGAAATGTCTCATCTTAGGAGGAAATGGTTCATCTGAGGCGAATGTTTCATCCGAGGGGAACTGTTTCATCTAAAAAAGGGGGGAGCAGCAGAAAAGACCCATTGCCGTTAGGAGAGAAACAGGAAGAGGGAGGGAGACAAAGGAGGCGGGGAGGGGGGGGGGTTCATCTGTACGATGTAGGGGCAATTGTGAGTGTTTTATTTGGATCGA
>NC_051404.1:29880127-29881591 GCF_015228065.2 Penaeus monodon
ATCTTGAAGCGGCCGCTGTTATCTCTCGCTCCAAAACGACGTAGAGGGGAAAGAGAGGGTAGTGAGTGGTCCGTGGCACCGGGTCGTACCTAGGCTGGCGATTCCCCTCCATGTATCTTGGGAAAATTGTAAAAATGGAGGAAAACCAGTAAATGAGACCTGGAGGAAAATCAGTAAATGAGAGACCTGAAGGAAAATCAGTAAATGAGACCTGGAGGAAAATCAGTAAATGAGACCTGGAGGAAAATCTGTAAATGAGACCTGGAGGAAAATCAGTAAATGAGACCTGGAGGAAAATCAGTAAATGAGACCTGAAGGAAAATCAGTAAATGAGACCTGAAGGAAAATCAGTAAATGAGAGACCTGAGGGAAAATCAGTAAATGAGAGACCTGGAGGAAAATCAGTAAATGAGACCTGAAGGAAAATCAGTAAATGAGACCTGGAGGAAAATCAGTAATGAGACCTGGAGGAAAATCAGTAAATGAGAGACCTGGAGGAAAATCAGTAAATGAGACCTGGAGGAAAATCAGTAAATGAGAGACCTGAAGGAAAATCAGTAAATGAGACCTGGAGGAAAATCAGTAAATGAGACCTGGAGGAAAATCAGTAAATGAGACCTGGAGGAAAATCAGTAAATGAGACCTGAAGGAAAATCAGTAAATGAGACCTGAAGGAAAATCAGTAAATGAGACCTGGAGGAAAATCAGTAAATGAGACCTGGAGGAAAATCAGTAAATGAGACCTGGAGGAAAATCAGTAAATGAGACCTGGAGGGAAAATCAGTAAATGAGACCTGGAGGAAAATCAGTAAATGAGACCTGGAGGAAAATCAGTAAATGAGACCTGGAGGAAAATCAGTAAATGAGAGACCTGGAGGAAAATCAGTAAATGAGACCTGGAGGAAAATCAGTAAATGAGACCTGGAGGAAAATCAGTAAATGAGACCTGGAGGAAAATCAGTAAATGAGAGACCTGAGGGAAAATCAGTAAATGAGACCTGGAGGAAAATCAGTAAATGAGAGACCTGAGGGAAAATCAGTAAATGAGAGACCTGGAGGAAAATCAGTAAATGAGACCTGAAGGAAAATCAGTAAATGAGACCTGGAGGAAAATCAGTAAATGAGAGACCTGGAGGAAAATCTGTATAGGAGAGTGCTGATCCGATAAAAAAGGGAGAAAGAAAATAGGAACAGACGGCTAATGAGCATAACCTTCCGCGAGGGATGGTCTTGTGGTATTAGGTTCCGTTGGGGCTTCGTTGCAAGGTGGTCGTTGCAAGGTGGCAAGGGGGGGAGCGAGGGCAAAGGCGGCGACGAGGCGGTTGTGAGCGACGCTTTGCCGATTTCCGGGGATCAGGACCGTATTTTTATTTGATTGGAGTGGTCGTAGCGGTGGTTTTACCCTCGCTTCCGTTGTATTGGTATTTTTTAAAATCTGTTTATCCATTTTACTCTATAATAATA
>NC_051404.1:29881833-29882248 GCF_015228065.2 Penaeus monodon
TGGCAATACAATTTTTTCTCAAGTTTCTTATACCTTTTTTTGGCCTTGTTTGTTCTTTGATCCAGTCAGTACCTTTCGCCAGTGGCAGTATGAACGCCGTTACCACAGCCGTCACCAAGTATGATGACTATCCCTACGGTTATTTTTACTCGTCGAGTATGACCTGTTTTAGGGCGGCGGTCGTCGTCACACGCGGGGAAATATGAGTCGACAGATTATTTCGCTGGCAGCTTCATCAACAACACTGCATGGAGTAATCACTACTGGGCAATCGTCATGCAAATTCAAACGAATATATTAACTAAGCTAGTGTCGAGAATCCTTTAAAAAAAAGGGATAAAAAAAAATTAATAGAAATTTGTAAATAAATCAAACTAAGAGAGAGAAAGAGAGTGGGGGGGGGGGGGGGATTTTT
>NC_051404.1:29882284-29882654 GCF_015228065.2 Penaeus monodon
TTCCCCTCCGCTAGCATGATGAATGTTTATTCATGACCCTGAATGTGCAGGCGTGATGTGCATGACTCAGCAAAATAGAAGCGAAATTTATAGGTGGGATTATTGATAAAAAACAGTTGAATGGTGCTCGTGATTTCGCCTCGCCGCTTTTCCTGCTTTTTATTCTTCTCTTTCCCTTTCCTTCTCTTCTTTATCACTGTTTTCCTTCTTTCATTCGGTCATATCTTTGTGTGCTTTGTCCTTTCCGTTCTCTTTCTCTATTCCTTCTTTATTTTCTCTCTCTACTTTCCCTTCTCTTTCTCTCTGTATTCTTTCTCATCTCTTTCTCTCTTTTCTTTCTCTTCTCAGTCTCTGTCTGTTCTCCCTATTT
>NC_051404.1:29882958-29883040 GCF_015228065.2 Penaeus monodon
ACTTGCTGATTCTGAAATATCCATGGTGATAAATTATTCCATGTTTTAATAGAATTTAATTACGTGATAATTGTTATAATTC
>NC_051404.1:29883509-29883707 GCF_015228065.2 Penaeus monodon
GTGACTTGCGAACTCCGGAGAAACGAAAGTCCCAGCGGCCTCTTGGGATGGGCGCTTGTGGAGGATAAAGAGGAGGAGGAATACCGCGGCGCCGGATAAGAAGTGGGCGGTTCTGTCGGTCAGCTGACGGGGAATCGCTCGTTGGTTCGCGCCGGATGTGGTAGGGCGAGATCGGCTTATGCATGTGTGAGAGAATGA
>NC_051404.1:29883804-29883891 GCF_015228065.2 Penaeus monodon
CGCGCGCGAGCTGTATATCTAGGGAGGGTGGGTGGGTGGGTCTTTTTTTTTCTAGGATAACGTGTGGTTACATACTGGATGTATAAT
>NC_051404.1:29884034-29884098 GCF_015228065.2 Penaeus monodon
CTCGCCCGAAAGTTGTCTGAAGGTTCAAGCAACTGCGAGAACTATATGGAGTAAAGGTCGATAC
>NC_051404.1:29885071-29885842 GCF_015228065.2 Penaeus monodon
AGGAGGCCGTGCCCTCCCGCCGCCCCATATTTCTCCGATCGAGAGAGCGTCTATTGCCCCGAATGTGATCAGCCCTAACAAGGCGGCCGCCGGAGCACAGCGCGATTGGCATTAAATAAGTCGCGCGCAGTCGATCCAGTTGAGGTACGAGGCGGGGGGGGGGGGGCTGAAAGAAAGGGAAGGGACGAGGGGAAAGGGGAAGAAGTAGGAGAGGGGGTAAGGGAGAAGGTGGTTGAGGCTGAAAAGGGGAAAATGACAGGGAAATGGGGGTAGAGCCAGAAAGGAGGGAGGGGAGGTGGGGAAAGGGAGAAGGGGGTGAGAGGGGATGGAGATGGGGCTAGAGACAGAATTGAGGAAGGAAGAATAGGATAGAGACCGAGAAGGGATGGGGAGGGAAAGGGAGAAGGGCGTAGAGGCAGAAAGGGGAAAGGGAGAACAGGTAAACAGACTGAAGAAGGGAGAAAAGAGGCGGAGGCAAAGGTAGATGAGGTAGAAGCGGGAGGAAGGAGAAATAAAAGGAGATTGAAGGAAGAAGAGAGAAAAAGGAAAAGGAGGAAGGGGATGGAGGCAAGAAAAAGAAGAGAGCGAGGCAGGAAGAAGAGAAAAAGAAGGGAAGGTTAGATGGGTGAGTGAGAGGGGGGGGGGGGCTCGTCGTAATCGTAGCACTGGTTCGAGAAGTTTTGTGATCCGAAGAATTGATAAGCTCCCATAACTTCCATTCGCCCCCCCATCCCCTGCCCCCATCCGCCGATCCCCATTTCTCCGAATTTC
>NC_051404.1:29886370-29886582 GCF_015228065.2 Penaeus monodon
TGGGAGAACCCTCGTATGGAAATTGCTATCCAAAAAGAATTGGTGTAAAATTGCATTCTGTCTCCTTTTCAGATTTGCTTGCTCAGGCGACAGAGGAGAGTCCGGGAAACTTGTCTTTACACACCAAGAAAATGTCCATTTTATGTTATCTAGTATTACTATTATGGCTGTTTTTGTTGTTCTTATTGCTGTGTTTAGTGGGGTTGTTCGAG
>NC_051404.1:29886700-29886945 GCF_015228065.2 Penaeus monodon
CGACTGAGGTCACTGATGTTATGAATAGGAATAATGCTCTTATTGATGCTGTCGTAATAGTTTTTTTTTCTTGTTCGATATGGTTGTTTTTTTCGCGTGATATCTTTGAAATATTATTTTCTGTGAATTACATTTTAACTCCCATTACTCCAGTCTTCACCTCCCTTTTCCCCGTTCTTTGCTCCTCTTTTCTGCTTCCTCCTTCTTTCTCCTTTTCATCACATTTCGCCATCCCCGCCCTCCCC
>NC_051404.1:29887401-29887533 GCF_015228065.2 Penaeus monodon
GCACGCGAGGAGGAAGACAGAGTTGCAAGAGGTTTCATAGCTTTGTGTAGAGATACTGTTATGGGAATGAGGATGTCCGTATTCCTGGCCCTCGATATGAGTTATACGAAGGGGATGTGCTGTCTTGGCTTT
>NC_051404.1:29887885-29888010 GCF_015228065.2 Penaeus monodon
GCAACTTGCAATATTGAAGTGCACGGATCCACGGAGCCCAAAGGAAAGCACGGGGCCCGTTGCCACACGTGGTTGGACTTGCATAAAGCTCCTTTGCAGCTCGGTTGATAACGGTTCAACCACGT
>NC_051404.1:29888082-29888428 GCF_015228065.2 Penaeus monodon
AAGGGGGAGTGAACGCCCTCCTGTCTGCTTTCGTGGGGGAGGGGGGGGGGGTATGTGGCGCTGATTGCGGATGAATGAGTGAATGACAGTGAAAATGAAAAAAGCGGGGGAGGGGGGAGTGAATGCCCTGTCTCCTTGTGTGTGAGTGAAGTGAAAGAAGAGGAAGGAGTGAATGCCCTCCTGTCTGCTTTCGTGGGGGAGGGGGGGGGGCGTATGTGGCGCTGATTGCTGAGATAACGACGGGGATTATCCGTTATCTCAGGTTGGGGTTTTGACTTCTGGTTCTGCAAGTGCTCTGTCGCTCTATATGGGTTGGGGTGTATTATGGAGGCCCCCGACCTGTTTC
>NC_051404.1:29889186-29890075 GCF_015228065.2 Penaeus monodon
CCTCTCACAGGAATCACCCCCAGTGGCTCTACGAGTGACAAGTCTCCAAGCCATATCTTTTCACACATTCACGCACCTATGACTCTCTTGGTACCTATCACACCTGTCCCCATTACGCTTATTCCACGAGGCGCCCACAGCCCACATCTTGAGCGCCTTCCCCTTTCACCCCATGCGCCGCCCACCCCCGCACCCATTCCCTTCCGACACCGCCCCCACGCCGCTGTCACGCCCGTCCCTGTAGGCGCCCACAACCATAGCTTAGGACCCCCTCTTTCTCCTCCTACGAACCCACCCATCCCCCCTCAGCACCTCCCCTACACCCCTGTCACGCCCATCCCACATCGCGCCCACAGTGGGAACGCGATGTAATCACAGGAATTGCCAGGTTGTCTCTGCCGTAAACAAACCCATCGGGCGTATCAAGTTCCCTCCCTCACACGCGACGCAACACAGTGTTATGCGACGCCTCTCCCGAAGGTCGACGGTCCCACTGTCCGACAACGTGCAGATGGTCCTTATCTCATCTCTAGGGCTTAGTCCCCCTCGCGCGTCGGAATTTAGAGAGGCTGCCTATGTCGGTACGAAAATGAATATTTCATTATCATATTTCCATTGTTTACCCGGGTTTTATGTACACAATGCGTGCGCCCAGAACCTCGCGTGTATTTTACCAGGTTTATGCTTGGGTGTAATCCAGTGGACGCGGTTAGGCGTAGGGGGAGATAGGGGGTAGGGAGGGTGGGACACGCCCTTTGAAACAATAACAGGGCTCGCTGGCACTATCTGTGACGGAGGTGGGAGGGCGAAGGAGTAGGAGGAGACAGACGAAGGGAGGAAGAGCAAGAGAGGCCTGGATGGAAAGCGGGTCGGGCTCAGGTGGCCTGCG
>NC_051404.1:29890167-29890889 GCF_015228065.2 Penaeus monodon
GGGGTGGGGGTGGGGGGGGTGAAATTTGCAATTGCCTTAGATAATTCATCGCAAATATGTAATACTAATGGTAAGTGAAACATATTTTTAGTCTCGGTAAGTATTCTCATCTTGTCTGAGATATTTGAATTGGAATTATCGTTTTGCAGTTTTGTTTGAAACAGAAAAAAAAAAATTCCATACCGTATTGTAAGTAACGCTTGTTTGTACCTATTGTTTATGATGATTTTGTTTTTGTGTCTTTTTTTATATAATCAGATACATTTTCCACATCTTGAAACAATTTAAGACGCCACTTAAACAGGATTTATACGTATTGCATTTTGCATCGATATAACACAGGAATTCCTTGCTAGCGCACGCCGACTCGCTTTACAGAAACGCGTAAAGTGTCAAAGCGCTGGAGCGAGCCTACAGCGCGATGCCCCTCCCCCCTTGCGCGCTCCTGCATTTGCACCTTTAATTAAACACTTAAATTCCACGTGCAGGCGGTGGGAGTCACGCTGCCATCTCCCGCGGACACCTTGGCAGCGCACTCGGCCGCTAAAGGAAGCAAGGTCGGTAATTGGATCCCGCTTTGAAATGGGGTCGAGATGCGCTCACTTCGGCCGGTCTCGAGGAGGAAGGAATTGCGAGCGTAAATTTGGACTATGGTCTCCCACGGTTCGCTTTGAGATTTTGTGTGCTCCTGTTGGTATTCTTTCTCGGTCTTCTTTGGGTTT
>NC_051404.1:29890947-29891633 GCF_015228065.2 Penaeus monodon
CACGAGACCCATATTTTCATGGCTGGAATATTCCCGTTGTCGTGCCAACTGGCAAACAAAAAAAAAAAAAGATTTTTTCTTGCGCGACCAATCGTCAGAGAACACGACATCTGATTCTCGTTTAACAATTAGTATAAGCTACGGATTATTTCAATTTTTCCCTTTCCGTTATTCTTTCGTATCTTGACTTCGCCTTCTCCTTTCTGTCGAGCTGTTTCCATGTTTTCTTTTTGTTTTCCCTTTCTCTCTTCATTATTCTTTTGTATTTTGTCCTTGCCTTTTTTCTTCATTCTCTCAAGTTGCTTCTTTACTTATTTCTATTTAATGTCTTCCTCTTCCTTTTATTATTATTCATTTGTATTTTGACTCTGCCTTTTTTCCTACATTATCCAGAGCTGTTTCCTCCTCTTTATCATTTATTCCCCCCCTTCCTCTAATCATTATTTTCCCCCTTCGTCTTATCAATATTCTTTTGTATTTTAATTCCACCTTTTCCTCCTTTGTCTCCGCCGTTTCCTTTACATCTTTGTTCAGTCTCTTTCTCCCTTCCTCTTCCACCCTGCGATGCCTGGTTCTTCGAGCTCCATCACGGGCGGAGAAAGATGCTGGAACTTCGGAGGGAGAATTCATGCTCTTTCAGGAAGAAGCAGACTATCCTTGTGGGGCCTTGAGCTGTCTCGGAAGGG
>NC_051404.1:29892217-29892317 GCF_015228065.2 Penaeus monodon
CCTACTTTCCACGGCGACCCGGTTGACAACTTGGCTCCCTTTGTTTTCATGGTCTTGCAGTTAATGGCGCGTGGGACTGTCGGCTCCTGTGTCTGCCATA
>NC_051404.1:29892623-29892918 GCF_015228065.2 Penaeus monodon
CGATGTCTTTCTCTCTGATTTTTCTCCAGTTTTCTTCTTTTTTTCTTAGTATTAGGCCCCTTTCCTGTTTCTTTTTCTCCATCTCTTTTTTCTATTCCTCCATACTTCTCCTCCTCTCTTCCCCTTATCTACTTTCCCTTTTTCCATTCTGCTGTTACTGATATTTTCCGCATTTCCTCTCTCCTTTCTCTCTTTTTCTTTTTTTCTTCCTCTTCGTCTTTCCGTTACCACCCCTCCTTTCTGTCTCCTCTCCCACCCCACCCCTCCCTAGTCCTTTGCGAATTGCCCTCCCATT
>NC_051404.1:29892954-29893023 GCF_015228065.2 Penaeus monodon
ACCAACCATTGGCATTAGATGGACCTACTAAGACAAACATTGACTTTGTACCAACGGATTTTCGTCAGC
>NC_051404.1:29893121-29893355 GCF_015228065.2 Penaeus monodon
TACTATAACGGTTAGCTTTGTCATCCATCAAGCATGGGGAATAATGGCTTTCTCTGAGGAATTAAAAAAAAGAAAAATGAGTCCAAAATCAATACCTCTTTTCGAAATTCCAAAAACGGCCGTTTGGAGCGATATCCATTGATTGTGCCAACAGCGATGCCAAAGTCCCGTCGCGACACCACGGCGCCAACCAGCTCATTCTGCTACTGTGTGTTGGTCCCACCCATACAACCC
>NC_051404.1:29893426-29893853 GCF_015228065.2 Penaeus monodon
GTTCCCTGTTCTTTTGTCTTCTATTCTCCTCTTTTCTCTTCTATTCTCCCCTTTCTTTCTTTCTATCTTTCTCCAATTATCTTCTCCCGTCAATTTTTACCCCTCTCTCCTTTCTTTCATTTTTTTCTTTGTGTCCGTCTCTTTTTCCCCATTTCCTTCTTCTTTCTCAGTCTTCCACCCCTTCTCTTTCATCTTTCCCACCAAATCGTACTCTCACTCCACCTCCTCATCCTCCATTCGCTTTGTTCCACTTCACCCTTTCCTAACCCCTTTGTCTCTTCTCAGATCTCTCCCCTCCCTCCTTATACAGCCTCACTCCTCTCCTCTCACTCGAGTCCCCTTTGCTCTCGTCCTAAACACCCTCTCACTCTCCCTCCTCATCCCGTCTGTCTCCCACCTTCTCTCTTCATCATCATTTTCTCTCTCC
>NC_051404.1:29893909-29894271 GCF_015228065.2 Penaeus monodon
CTGTCTCTCTTCTTCTTCCTCTCCCTCTCTCTCCATCTCTCTCTTTCTCCCTCTCCCTCTCTCCCCCTCTCCCTCTCTCTCCCTCTCTCTGTCAACTTCCTTCAAGAATCCCATTCACTCTCCCTCCCTCCCTACATACCTTTTCTTTCCCTCTCCCCAGCACAATTTTTCTCTTTCCCACCAGTCTTTCATCCCCCATGCGCTCTTTCTCTCCGCCTCTCACTCTCTTTCTCTTCTCTCCCCCTCCCTTCTCCCCTTCTCCTCCAGCACCACCTCTCTCCCCTTTCTCCTCCTCGTCAAGACAGCCTCTCCCCTTCCCTTTTTCCCTTCTCCTCCTCGTCAAGACAGCCTCTCACACTTTC
>NC_051404.1:29894343-29894519 GCF_015228065.2 Penaeus monodon
TACTACATCCGTACATAAAGTCCCAGATCGAGGAGGAGTTATCGGGTGCCTCCGTAATTTAGCGCGGGTCTCGTATCAGACAAATGCCCCGGGAATCTGTTTATGAAGCACACACTGTGGGGGAGAATTATGACTTTAATAAAAGGCACAATAAAACCTCTCTCTTTGGGTGGCTA
>NC_051404.1:29894648-29894903 GCF_015228065.2 Penaeus monodon
TATCGGACAGAGTACAGGAAGGAGGGGAAGAATGGGAGAGACATGGGAAGGGGGTGGGGGATGAGAGAATAAGGGGCGAGGCAGACAATGGCGGCCGGGCGGAATCCACATCTTGTATTTGCTTTGGTCAAATCTTGCAAGATCTGGGGCTTTGTGCGGTGCTTATGATCTATGACTCGAGCGGCAGCCATTGTGGGATATTGGCAGAGGCACTGGGCGATTGTTGCTTCCTATTGGCACTGTGTTATTTACTCG
>NC_051404.1:29895055-29895659 GCF_015228065.2 Penaeus monodon
AAGCCCATCCCTTCGGCCCCATCTTCATTCATATGATTGCCAGTCTTTCTAAGCATTTCATTGAACAGATTCTTACGATTCTTTCTCTTTGTTTCAGGTAAGATTTGTCCTTTCGGAAAGTGTCACTCGGTGGGGGAGTTAGCGTTAAAGTAAGTTGTTAATTATTATCATTGTTATTTTAAAATTGTTTTTTCCTCCAATATATATATAACCTGCCTTTGAAGATTTTTTACATAACCTGAATACGTTATAAAAGAGAACATTTTCTTATTAATTGGATCGGAATCTGATGGTCTGATAGTCTGACAAATGTAGGAATTCCTGAAATGAAAGATGTCTCTGCTACCATTGACTTAGTGCCATAAAAGTGCCAGATAAGACGCTCGCGCCGACCGATATTTCAAAGTATTCGGTCAACGATTTCCAAAAATTTATTAGGTTCCCTTCGCTCTCTGTTTGATTACGATGCCGGGAGAAATAGGTTTAGAGGAGGAGCCAAAATGTTGAAATGAGATGCATGTATTAGGATATTTTGGCAACGCACTCTGGTCTGCGTTTTTTTTTTTTTTTAATGTTTATTTATAATTGCGAATATACTATATAT
>NC_051404.1:29895897-29896143 GCF_015228065.2 Penaeus monodon
TGTGAAACCCGAGAAATAGAAATAGAAAAAGCAAGAGACTACATCTTCCCGTGATTCCAGAAGAAAGTTGTAAATAATCTCGCTCAGACATTTTATTCATGTAAGCCCGAGCGCCCCAGCCGTCGCCGTCGCCGCCGCCCTCCCATCTGTCAGTAGATCAACGCTCTCTCCTTATCGTGTCTTCGTAGATCTCTCTCATCTCGTCTAAATCCCGGCGCAGAATCTTGTCCAGACGCGGCGCCCGCA
>NC_051404.1:29896778-29896870 GCF_015228065.2 Penaeus monodon
CTCAACAACCGCAGATTCCAGATGTGCAAAGCTCCATTAATGGTATCTTGGTCCTGATGTAACACCTGCTGGCTCTGAATCTGATGCTGGTA
>NC_051404.1:29897315-29897741 GCF_015228065.2 Penaeus monodon
TTGTCGAATCAACTGTGGAGTTGGTTGAGGGGAGTGGGAGAGGGTTATGCTTTATGTGTGTTGCGGATGTCCCCCTCCCCTACCATTGGTGGGGGTAGGCATCTTGAGATTACTCTTTTTTGTGTGTGTTTTTTCTCCCTGCTCTTATTCTAATTGGGTTGTGTTATGAGGTTCCAGCTGGTCTTTTACTTACGGTGGTCTTTCTGCTTTGTTATGAGGCTCTTAGTGTAGTTGTCATATTTGTTATTTGGATGATGATAAATGGGAATACCGATTATAACGTTGTAGTGTTGGGATGTGTGTAAACGTGGATGGGAAATGGTTTTGTAGGACGTTTTATAAGGTAAGTGAAACCCGAGTTGCCGTCCCGTAGACTACAGACACACCAGTGTTAGTTGAAGTCCGACTTCATTCAGTTTGGCAGTG
>NC_051404.1:29898326-29898506 GCF_015228065.2 Penaeus monodon
TTCGATCCCTAGTCAGGGCTTTGATGAAAGGTCTGACCAGAAGAGGAAGGGAAGTCGTGTGAGGGGTGAAAGAGAAGGGAGGGGGGGAGTAGCTAGACTAAGGGTAAGGAGACGGGATAAGAGGAGGATGTCAGCCCTCAGGATGAATTATTTTTTGAACAATGAACTGCAATAAACTGA
>NC_051404.1:29898829-29899396 GCF_015228065.2 Penaeus monodon
CATAAAAAGGCTTTTCTTATTTACCCCGTTTTGAGAGACTGCGTAGTACATCTTTTTCTTTTCTTTTCTTTTCTTTTTCCAATAGCCTCTATAAAGAAAGCAATACTGTAAGTACGAAACTCACGAAGATCCTGATTTAAGCTGCGATGATGAAGGGCCTGATTTATCGTGTTAATGAAGGTAATGACAGTCGTGATGGCGTTAAGGCTAGTGATTAAGGCACTAATAGCTTAGATTATGGTAATGGTAAAGCAAGGGGTGTGGAAGTGCAACCAAAATGTTTTCTCTTATGCAGACTCCGCTCGTGTGATTATATCTTGCACGGGGGAAGGCTTGCAACTGCAGCACCATGCAATATTTGTTTTTCATCATATTCAGGTATAGATTTTGAATGCAGATAAGAGATAAGAATACGCTTGAAATGGCGTAAATGCTATAGCTGATAAATGGTAGGATGTTTTGTGCAAACATTACTCCGAGGCAAGTGTAATTTGGAATGATATTACTATAATATATCTTACCTAACATGCTTACCAGAATGATAACTCTTGTTTATGACCTACATTT
>NC_051404.1:29899622-29900030 GCF_015228065.2 Penaeus monodon
TAAAACAAATAAAGCTATCATGCTCAACTGATTTCGTTACATGTGCCGCGTGAACTTCGGGTCGCATAACTCAACTTGTCTAAAACGGATCCACAACTATTTAGAGCGAGCGCGAGGGGGGCGCCTCCATGGATTACAGGGAGCAAGTAGCCCCTCGTTGGCCTGCAGGGTAGGGACTACGGCAGAATCCTCAGAATCTAATTAATGCCACATATGAGCTCTTCAATTAAATTGGTAGATTGATAATTGTCATAATTTCATTAGGGATAAAGACAGACACTCTTTATCTAATAGACTTAATTGGCGATGAAGATTCAGAGGTCGTATAAGAGCAATTTAGAGCGGTTGGAATGGTATTTATGGCGTAGTAGTTGCAAGAAGGCTTGAAGGTAATTATTTCTTAGTGTG
>NC_051404.1:29900112-29901832 GCF_015228065.2 Penaeus monodon
TTTTTTGTCTGTATCATGATACTTTTGGCTCTTTTCTCCCATCAAGCAAAAGCCCTCGAGGTTATTCTCTCCATTCGAAACTTGAGGAATGTCGAGGTATTAGTACTCGACTTTTTGCTTGTGCTTTAATTCAGACGCCTTGACATTTGTTGCTTTGTCTGCCGTGGCGCGAGCGGAGGAATAGTTCAGCTGACCTTCAACCTCACTTTTCATTTTCCTCGGTTGTTATTGATATATGAAATGACAGTTATTCATGCATTACGGGTTGGATACAGGTCTCCATTTCGAAACTTAAATGGCGTGTTTTGGGGTGAAAGATATTTAAGGATGGGAAGAGATGCGAAAGTAAAGTGCTGATAATAATAAACCTACCCAGGATTGAACCGGGCGTGGGGTGGGGGGTGGGGGGCGAGTGCGGTGCGCCGTCTTCAAGAACGCGCTGTAAAGGGTTTTACGCTCTCCCCGGGGGACGTTGCCAAGATTTTATGTGCGAGTCAAAGTGAATTATATGGGCGTGATTAAATGTCTTTACTGCTAGTTGACGACAGATTTAGTAGCCGAACAGCGGTTGCATGAAAATTTGATGGAGGTCGCACGGAGGTCAGCATGGGCGCCAGACTGCTCGGTCGTTGAGGCGCGAAGTCGTAGCTAACTGTCTACAAGGGCGCCCCGAGGCTGGCTCTGTTAGCGGGGTGGGGAAGGGAAGGTCGGTGGGGGCGTATATTGGAGGCTGCGATGGATGTCTGTATTTGTTGCTTTTGTTTGAGTGTTTGAGTCTGTTGGTGATCATTAAGTGAGGGAGAATATTTTTTCCTGTGCGTCGGTGAGTGTGAGAGAATTTCTGTTTAAATCTAATAGATATATATATATTTTTTTCTCTCTCCATGGTTAATTCCTTTTCCGGGTATCAGTAGCTGACCGCGCCATTCACTGACCTCGTTTCAGAACCGCTGAATTCCCTGCTATGTATCCGTAGGCGATACTCCCCGAGCCACAAGTGCTAAAGTTGCGGAGCACTTCGGCCTCGTAACGGGCGGGGGATCCATCACGACTTGGAGTGCCAGCGATTCGCGGTGTTCCGACGCTTGCAGCTGATGGGCGGAGCGATACAGCTCGGCGGCGTAATAGATTCAGGGCTCATGTCGTCCGCGGAGTTACCCTGTTTATGCAAATTCGCGCCGAGAACGCGCGGGGCAATCAGCCACCCGACGCGCGTGGAGCGGCGCCTCCTAACTTTCCCGACGAGCGCGTTGGGGCCGCCGCCATTAAATCAGGAGCTGCGTCGGCATCCCCGGATACGGCCTTATTAGATCACGCCCGTGGAGACTGCCCTCCGTCAGAGCCCGAGCGAGTCCTTGCGGCCGTGGATATGGCGGCCAGTTCGTTTCTTCCCGCGATTTACGTCATGCTTTGCGACACGAAGTCTTAAAAAATTCATTTCAAACGAATGAAATACGAATAAAAGCTCGGTTGTGCGTGATCACTCGGAGCCCTCCCGGAGTGACGAGCCGGGACTGATGGACGCCGCCCACGCGAAGGGTCGGGCGGAGGGACGTGTCTCTGGGCGCCGCGTCTTGCCAGGCACGGAAGGACTCCAAGATTATATGGTTAGTCAGGCTGAGATGGCGAGTGCATGACAAGAACGAGAGAGTGGACGGGGCCTAACGATCGTTTAGGGAGATTGCCGTCACGCGCTGCTCTTTGATTTAGAGCAGCGCGT
>NC_051404.1:29901950-29902674 GCF_015228065.2 Penaeus monodon
TGTAAATCTATTACTCATATATCCATTCACTTAATATTTAACTACGCAAAATTTAGACTGAATATTCCACAATTATTTAACAGTAGAACAAGCAAGTCTCATTACTTTCTGGCACTCCCGTTTCTTACGATCGTATTTTGCCGACTAAAGGGTCTTACGCGGCACATAAACTTTCCTTGTCAGACCCCCCTTACCCCAAGATCATAGGCCTATGCAGTACCTCTCCACTGATTGGGATTCTTAACTTGTATTTGTTTCTCTATGAGTGTGTTTCTTGTGTTGTTGTTTTTTTCCATGAATTACCTGTTGTGGTGGATCGACATGAAATTAAAACTTCAGGTTTCTTGAGCTTACTACATAACTTACATTACATGTATAGTTCATGGTTTATAGTCACTGGTATCAAAGCATACAGACTTTTGATATGAATTAATGATATGAAAAGTATACAGTACCATCAGTAATGTTAAAAAAAATATAAGTAATCGGTAACTATTGAAGAAATGCATTTCATCTGAATGCATACTTACGATGAATTCAAGAATGTATTAATGACTTGGGTTATTGACTCTGATACCAGTGAGAATGAACGAGAGATTTCTGTAGCAAGAACAACCAGAAACTTAACCGGTTGTACTTTAACACGAAAACGCTGTGACAACATTGACTTTTGTCCTGTGATCTTGGCAACCGTAGTAGGAGTTCACCGGAATTGCCCTTCCCT
>NC_051404.1:29903167-29903404 GCF_015228065.2 Penaeus monodon
TCGTGCCACTACAACCAGCGGGCCAATACGCGCTGCCATTCCGCCCGCGAGGATATCAAGATAGCGCTCCATTCATTGATATTGTCGTGGCAGAAGCAGCCGAGGATCGCTGACTCTAACGATAACGCTCTTGCATACGTCAGTTAAGGACTGTTGTAAACGGGAATGGGACTGCGGACGGCCCGGCGCCTCGGACGGGTACGGCACTTTTCCGATTTCACGGCCCGGGAGCGACGG
>NC_051404.1:29903814-29903885 GCF_015228065.2 Penaeus monodon
CCGAGTTACTAGGCCTGGCCTGGCCGTGGCATCTGGCCTCGTCGCTCCAGAAAGCAGAATGCAAGTGGAGG
>NC_051404.1:29904007-29904161 GCF_015228065.2 Penaeus monodon
TCAGGCGGGTAGTGATTTGGAGCAGAATGTGGCGATGTTTATATCGGCAAGGAGTGCCAAGCGCCGCCTCAAGTTTTAATTGAAACATCCCACCCTCCTAAAGAAGTGAGGGAGCCAGACCAGCGTCGAGGTTCGGGCCTCTTGGCACTGGCAG
>NC_051404.1:29904307-29904577 GCF_015228065.2 Penaeus monodon
CATCCTCAAAGGAAGCTTGTGGGGCCGCCTTCTCTAAGCCAGTTTAACTTCATCGCCACATTTGATACATAGAATATTCTGGTCCTCTCGCGCGGGAAGGTCTCCTCGCATGATATCGAGGAGTAGTTATTCTGGCGGGAAATTGACAATCGGAGGGCGTGACGAACAGGGCGACGAGGGCGAACTCTGCCGGAGCTTCTCGAGGATTAGGATTTTATCGCCATTCGGTGTGTCTACCATACTTTTTTCTTGCTCTTTCTTTCTTTGTTG
>NC_051404.1:29904687-29904819 GCF_015228065.2 Penaeus monodon
ATCTGTTTATTCTAACTCTCTCTTTATATATATACGTATGATTCCCCTCCTGCCTCAATTTCCTTCATTAGAGTTTTAATTGTGTTAGTAAATTATCTTCTCATTTTTCCTCAACGTGGCTATAATTACGTT
>NC_051404.1:29905112-29905212 GCF_015228065.2 Penaeus monodon
TCTTCGTTTTGAGCGCTCGGCCATCTCCTTCCTCCCCTTCCCCTGAATGACCGACCCCAGTTGTTTAGGAGTTCGTAAGCATTTATCATGGGGCGTTTCG
>NC_051404.1:29907304-29907475 GCF_015228065.2 Penaeus monodon
AAAGGAGGAAGGGGTAGGAATGGGGTGGAGGGGATTAGGCAGGAGTAGGAGTTGAAAGAGGGTTAGAGAAGTGATTGACAGATATAATTTCTTCGTAAAGCTGATGTTAGGAATTTTGTCATTTGGAAAAGCGGATAAAAGTATGGGTTGAGTAGGAGAGACAACTTTGTT
>NC_051404.1:29907819-29908219 GCF_015228065.2 Penaeus monodon
TCTGTATGTCTATACACTCAAAATAGACAGCAAAATATACAGCGAGACTCAGTTACCCAAATCTCGTGTCCTGAAACGCTTTGTTTTGGAAGTAGCACCAGTCGCGTGGGCGTAAAGGTCGAGTGGGCGTAAAGCGTGGGCGTCGAACAGGTTTCGTTGAAGCGTGTTGCAGTCGACTTCAAATGACGAAAGGCATAGGGAAGGCTAAAGAAGGGTAGGGGGAGAGAGGGGGAGAAATGTGGCATTGGGAAGGCGAGGTAGGGGTGAGTAAGGGGGGAGAGGGGGGTAATGTGGCATCACTTAAGCTTAAGGGAAGATGGAGGGCGTTTGGTGTGAGTGACAGATGGAGAAATAGGGAGACGCCGACTATTTCTGTGTGTGGGTGGAAGTGGGACCTTTC
>NC_051404.1:29909005-29909098 GCF_015228065.2 Penaeus monodon
GAGGGAAGTTTCTTTTCGTCATTCAAGATTCATTTTCTATTGTGTTCTCTGGCCAAGGCGTTCTCGGCTCCCTAAGCCACGTCGTTTTATTCA
>NC_051404.1:29909448-29909839 GCF_015228065.2 Penaeus monodon
CCACCGCCTCCCACACTCGGACTGACAGCATTATTCCCAGAATGAGTCCACAGTCTTCCATGTGCAGAGATTAGAAAATAATGCCTTTCATTCCTTCGTTAAAAAGCAAAGCTCGTGTTTTTGCTCTCCTTTCTGCTGATATTGATATTTTGCGTCTTTATATAAGAATTAGAAAAAAATGAAGTAAAAATAAACAGGAACAGCTTCGAGGGTGAAAGAGAGAAACAGTGGCGAGGCTTGAAAGAGAAAACGGAAAATAGAACCTCAAAGGCTGTGGATCTTTTAGATATGAGGCGAAACACAATGGGCGGCCTCTTACGCATATTGCCACCACAGAATGCCCGAAAAGTTATCCCCCCTCCTTTCGCAACCTCCACTCGCCATTCTTACC
>NC_051404.1:29909892-29909973 GCF_015228065.2 Penaeus monodon
TCCCTTTTCGCAACCTCGTCTCTCCCTTACCCCCTTACCCCTCGCCTGCCTTACCTTTTGCAACCTTCTCTCCTCCTTTGA
>NC_051404.1:29910011-29910342 GCF_015228065.2 Penaeus monodon
TCAAACCCCACGCTCACCTTTTTGAAAATAACACTGGATAGGAAGGGGGAGGGGGTGGGGAGTGGTACTGCAAGTCGTCAAATGTAAAAAAGTATTTTGTAGTTTAATACATTGATGGGTGATTGGTGTTCATGTTCAGTGAAAAAAGTTCGAAGAGGAGAGAGCTTTTAAATAATAGTCATCATGATAAAGTTCGGGTCAGTGCCCTGTAACTAATAAATTAATTCATATTAACCGATACAGTTATTAACTATATGTAGATTTTGCGAATTAGCAGAACTAATCATGAATCCACTTGGTATATTTTCTTTTTGTAATTCAGTCTAATATG
>NC_051404.1:29910366-29911079 GCF_015228065.2 Penaeus monodon
AATGAACAGGACAAATCAAACCATTACTTTTAGTCACATTCTAGTTTTACTACCATCAACCATAATTTTACGAGTGGGCAAAATTAACCATGGCTTCACAAAGTTCAAGTGTAGTCATAACCCGACAAAACGTTCGGATTATGCTCATAACTCCACAGACCCAGCCAAACGCATCCAGGAGATCCATAGTTTTGTTATAACACGACGAAATGGTGTCTTGAGTACGATATCTCTCTAATGGCTCAACAAAACTGCTCGTAATCACCATAGCTAGCTGCATAATAGCATAGATTTGTCATCTCCTAATGTGCAATAAGTGGCCGTCTCGGAGGCCATGCGTTGTGCCCCAGCAGGAGTAACGAAGAAGGCGCTGATTTTGTTTTCTTTTTTTTCACTGAGGGGACGAGATGTCACGTGGAAGCATCGAGGACAGAGAACACGTTTTCTTAAGATGTTTTCGGGTCTGTTTCCAAGCACAGGAGAGAAACGAGGAGGGGGCAAGAGAGGTCACTAATTGGAGGTTAGCGTGGGTTTAATGCTCAACTGAGGGGGGGGGCGAGGTGGACGTGCATGTTAGCATGACTTAGTGAAGATAATGTACTGTACAATCTATTGGAAGGAAATGCTGCGAGGGGTTGAAGAAGGTCAAAAGTCAGTGAAGGTAAAGATCCGTTAAGGTGTACGAATGAGTGAGCTTAATGTAGTAGCAAGCA
>NC_051404.1:29911174-29911858 GCF_015228065.2 Penaeus monodon
AATCACGTGGGTGGATATATATGTGTAATATGGACTGAAAGACGGTAAGAAAGAAACATAAACTTTGCACCGAAACTAAGAGGAGGAGCCTTATAAGTTTTAACGAGGTTATAGGTAATATCAAGAGGGCCTTTCATACCTGTAGGTAATAGAGGAGGTGATTAGGAGTAATTCCGAACGTATTTTGAAGAGCAAGAAGCGTGAGAGGACGTAAAGGCGGCGTGCCAGCCGTCGAGACACCGGTTGAGGCCTCCTCCTGATCTGATTATTGCCATCACGGCTCCCTTGGCACGTCCCGGGTAGGCCTACGCCGGGCAGATTATCATAGGAATTAGCAGTTAATCACGACTTACGAATGCGAAGCCAGAACAGAGTATGCAAATGCGCGTGTGTTGTCGTGCGCGGGCTGGGAAGTGTCTCTGGCTTGCAGGCGTTGAAAGGCGTCCTCACTCGAAAACCAAAAAGAAAAAAAATTGTTTTAAAAGCCAAGTTACGCCGCCATTATTGATCGCGAGAAGAAAGACAACACGGTGTCAAAAAAGGAGAAAAAGAAAAAAAAAGTGTGTAGCAAAAGGCTCCGGGATCTGGTTCCGATAAACAGTGAACCGGAAAAGTTTTGTGGTATTAAAAAAGTTTTTAAAGAGTCGCAACATCCGTTAGAAAGGAGGATCATTTTTACGCTGC
>NC_051404.1:29911935-29912395 GCF_015228065.2 Penaeus monodon
CCCTTATAGTAGAGTGGCAAGAAGTCTGAAGCGGTTGTCAAGGGCCGATGGCGCAGTCGCTTCTGCAGACAAGACGATGTCGTTACAGGGAGCAATTAGATTTTATGGCGAGTACTTTTGAAATCGTAAATGCGCTCTTACGAGAATTAAGTGTAATTGCATTGCTCACTTCCGGGTTTGTTTATAAACTATGTGCTTTTATGGTTGTGTGAGAGCTGTCCCTGTCGGTTCATTTGACTCCCCGATAAGCCTCCTTTGCAATCTGGGTGCTTGGAATATTGGTGATAGCTGAATTGCTTGGATGGAGGGAAGCAAGGCGTGGATGATGCAGTCATGTAGATTGTAATTAAGAGTATTCATGGCAAAAAATAAAATAAAATAAAGTAAAGAATCTATGGACGTACATAATATAAAGCTTTCTGTGCTGGATTTTTTTTTTCGTTAAAACCACCGAGATATA
>NC_051404.1:29912436-29912763 GCF_015228065.2 Penaeus monodon
GACACTACACAAGAGAGTCCTTAAAATATTTTGTATTGAGGCACATGTGACACTAGCTGAAATAGTTTCAGCGCCCTCCTCCCCCCTCTCAGTCATGTCCTTGTAATGACGCTCCAGACATCATATGTATATAACATACAACTCTGCCATATGTTATAATGTTCCTCGCAATGGTGGCCAGCTGCGAGGTCTGGCCCCTCACTCGAGTTTACTTTGGCTTCTCCTCGGGAAGTTAGCGTCACATTAGACAAGTTATATTCTGCCATAAAGAGCCAACTGAAATACTATGACAACGTTAGGGTGGCGGCGGCGATGTGCTATGTTACC
>NC_051404.1:29912816-29913430 GCF_015228065.2 Penaeus monodon
CTTTTGGTGACCGAATTGTGACTGATGGACCTATGGGCTTCGGGAGGAAATAATGGTCTGCGGTTCGGTCACGTTTGGTCGAGCGGCTGGGGGAGGAATTGCCCTTGTTAAAAGAAAAACAATACTTTTGTAAATGAAATATGGGTTGACATATCCGTAGATTTTATTCCCACTCGATATATACGGTTGGCGTTGTAAGTGAAATACGGCTTGTTGGGTCCGTAGAGTTATGGCGTTTTGGACACAATGCTGATCGGTTATGTAAATTGAGTTTTCTCAGTAAACAGACATAGATTAATAGTCATCTATTATTCTTCTCCACTTCTGATGGATTGCTTCCTGTAGGCAAACACTAATTTGTTGCAAGAGGTTGAAGAGTTCAGCAGCAGCAAGTCTTGATGTATTGATCAGATGACTGTTCCCTGTTGTAGGGAAGGGCGGTGAAGCAGTCAAGCATGTAGGCGGACTTGCACACCTAGCCATATCGTTACAAAAGTTAGAACATGTTATCTACTACCAACTTTTCTATCTACTACCAGCATCAGTAATTATACTGATGAATTCCAGTTATCTGTTCCAAGTACTCAAGAGGTCCAGTCGATAACAAATCTGCG
>NC_051404.1:29913472-29913614 GCF_015228065.2 Penaeus monodon
GGCATCACAACCCTTTCGTTGCCGAGATATCAATATCCCAATCTGTCACCAGGGGATATGTGGTGTTGTCATTCTTGGTGTCTTTATTGAGATGGAGAGCAGGCGGAGGTTAAACAGGCGTGCTGTTGTGATTTTTGAATGG
>NC_051404.1:29914018-29914182 GCF_015228065.2 Penaeus monodon
TTCACCACTGACGTTGCGCGCCATAATGAACATGTTATAAGATAAGTAATCTCGTGTGTTGTGTTTCGGAGTACAGCGTTGGGGGAGAGTGTTGTATTGTCCTTTCTTCCCCCCAATCCTCCCTCTTTACGTGCGGGCTATTGTTCTTCGTATACTGTTATGCT
>NC_051404.1:29914580-29914659 GCF_015228065.2 Penaeus monodon
AGGCCCCAAAGCCCTTGTGTTTGTTACTCCCACACTTTATCTTCCCCAACTACGCCCTTTGACTGTCATCCGTCCATCG
>NC_051404.1:29915070-29915787 GCF_015228065.2 Penaeus monodon
TCCTCCTTCGTTCTCTCTCGTTCCTTTTTTTCTCTATATTCCGTTTTCCCTCCCTCCTCCGCTGGCCTTCCGTCATGAAAGGCACAGCGATTCACGATGTTTGACCAAACATTAGCTTCGAATCGTCCACAGTCGCTTTATCCAATAAGTCAGGAAACGTGGTTTATCATTCTACAGGGTTCTGGTAGCAGTCTGATTGACCCCCCACTTAACCCCTCTCTCTCTGTTCTCCCTCACCCTACCTCATTTTTACTTTACTAATCATGATTTTCCCTATTCCTGCCCCCCCCCCCCCCTTTTTCCATCTCTCTCTTCTCCCCCCATTCTCCTTTCGCCGACTCACATATTGCACTCTCCCTGACCCCCGATCCTCCAATCTCCCTTTCCCTTTCTCTCTGCCCTCCCTTTCTCCCTTTCCCTCTCCTTTCCCCTCAGTTGTTTCTCCCCTTCCTTTTCTCCTCCACCCCTCCCTTCCTCCTCCCCTCTCCCTCTTCCCTCTTTACCCTTCCCTCTTCCCTCTCCCCTCTCCCCCTTCCCTTTTTACACTCCCCTCTCCCCTCTCCCTCCCTCTCACCCCTTGAACCGCCGAATCATGGCTTCCCTGCGATTCGTCGGACCATTAGCCCCTAGCCGCTGTGGTCGCGTCCTAACTGTTATTGGATCGTGTGAAACAATTAATGAAAACAACCGTCAATTAATCGTCTGTTGTTTTGATAT
>NC_051404.1:29916040-29916882 GCF_015228065.2 Penaeus monodon
GACAGTGGAATGAATGAGTGAATTAGAAATGAGTGCCACGTGGCATGAGTGCCAAGAGTAGTTGACCGCAAGAATGACTCATGGTTTGCCTATTGCTATATGACGTAGGAAATAATCGATATTAGGGCGATGACTAATCGAATTGATAAGCTATTACTGGACAAAGATAAGTGATAAGCTCATCAACTGAATGACTTGATAATGAGCGAGGTGGGAGTTACGAAAACTGAGCAAAGTTGAGAAGAATAAAGTTACAAACATGTCATAAATGAATAAACATACACATACATAGATATCTTGGCCCTATACGGGTACAGTCAGGGGGGGGGGAGCAGGAGAGAAAGAGGTCCACAGAAGTTACGGAAAAAATAAAACTGAGGAAAAGGCAAATAAAAGGAATATAAATGAATGAATCTTAAGACTGAAGTCCACGGTCTGATGTCAACAGAATCCTCTTCTATTAAGAAAATAATGGAATATTCGAAGCTGCATCACATCTCCCTCTCCTCAGGGCCTTGTGATGCTGCAGCATGCGGTAAGGACAAGAAGATTGGATGCTGCTCCGTTGAAAATCATTTTGGCGCAGATTTTTAAAACATTTTCCTAACTAGAGGATGATGATGAGCTGTCCATTGCTACGTGTAAAAGTGGTCGTAAAGTTCTTCCGAAATAGGTTATGTATTTAAGTACTGTGGCGATGGTACCTGTTCCTTGATTATGTTTGTTGTTTGTGTAAAGAATTTGTCGAAATAACCATTGGTTTGTTGATTTTTCCTTTCCAAAAGGGGTTCCCTTTTTTCTTGATGAGAGTCGACTTCAAAATTGTCTATTTATGTCTCGAA
>NC_051404.1:29917564-29917904 GCF_015228065.2 Penaeus monodon
ACCCCAACCGCTTCCACCGCGCACACAGGCCCTAAGCTCCGCCGCAATGTGATGTGTCCCGCAGACGCCGAGCACTGATGGCACTGAGGGTCGCTCGTGGCACTGTGTTTGCTCCATTTATCCCGAGCGTCGCTAATGGCACCCGAACCACCCTGTTTGCCCTCGCGGTTCGCCCGACGCCGCGGGAAGGGCGACGGATGCCAGTCTTTGTGTGTGTGTTTGTGGATGTATGTACGTATTAGTGTGCGCATTAGTGAATGCGAGTGTATGTACGCAGATGTATTCTCACACACGTTTATGAAATCCACCAAATGGGGCTGACTATAGAGGGCGGTAGGCC
>NC_051404.1:29918160-29918477 GCF_015228065.2 Penaeus monodon
TTGATTAGTCCTTTGATATCAATAATCGCGAATAAATCTTTTGCTTTTTTATCTCCCTCCATTCCCAGTTTTTCTTTCATTCGTTATTACCATGTTCGTTAATATTCTAGTCTTGTCTCGTTCTGATTTGATTTTTTTTTACAGGTATAGCGTGGGCGTACGATTGGGGGCGTCGAACTCAGGTAGTTGGTTTGTTTCTTGTCTGTGTACAGGTGTAGGGAGAGAGAATAAGATAGTGGAATATGGTGGGAATAAATGAGGGAAGAGAAAAACGGAAAGGTATAGTTGTTTTTTTTTTTAATATGCGAAACTAATGG
>NC_051404.1:29918809-29918965 GCF_015228065.2 Penaeus monodon
ATGACAGACATACAAAGGCGGATTGACTCCGACATGTAACACCCTTTCTCGTGCCTAGTTACTGTCTTCCTATCGTGTGAGAGGCGGCGTGTTGACTTGCCAGCAGCTGACGGGGTTGCGTGATGACAATATGGAACGCTGGTGCTTGGTTGAAGG
>NC_051404.1:29919333-29919397 GCF_015228065.2 Penaeus monodon
GATGATGGGGCTGATAAAGGTGAGAGTCGATTGGAAGGGGGTTGAGGGGGGATGCGATTGTTGT
>NC_051404.1:29920074-29920144 GCF_015228065.2 Penaeus monodon
GTGATGGTGTGAGGAAGTGGCAGTGGGGGAAATCGAATCAGGAAAAAGAGGTGAAATGAGAGTAAGGAAA
>NC_051404.1:29920270-29920399 GCF_015228065.2 Penaeus monodon
AGGTAAAAAAAGGAAGTACGAAAAAAGGGTAAAAATTTAAGGCAAAAAGGCTAAAGAGATAGGGTTCACTACAAAAGAAGGCTAGAAATAAAGAAACCGTGTGAAGGAAAAGGGAATGATAGGGAACGC
>NC_051404.1:29920996-29921371 GCF_015228065.2 Penaeus monodon
TGTTAGATTGAAATCATTGGGGACGAGAGGAAAACCTTTTACGAAATATTTGAAAAGTCGGGGAATAGAGAAACTGCAAATGACAGATGTATAGATGGCGGAACGGAGATAACGGACATGCCAAGGGAGGAAGAGGCGGAAGGAGGGAAAGGCGAAGGGAGGAAGAGGCGGAAGGAGGGAAAGGCGAAGGGAGGAAGAGGCAGGATGAGGCGAGGCGAAGGGAGGAAGAGCCAAGACAAAGGGTAGAAGAGGCAGGAAGAGGCAAGGCAAATGGAGAAAGAAACGAGGGTAGGAAGAGGCGAAGGGAGAAAGAAGCGAAGGTAAGAAGAGGTGAATGAGCGAAGGAGGGAAGAAGCGAAGTAGGAAGAGGCAAAG
>NC_051404.1:29921788-29921954 GCF_015228065.2 Penaeus monodon
ATCGAAAACCAGGCATCCCGTGCCGTTTATGATAATTTCTGTTTCCGCTCGAGATGCCCGTCGTCCCAGCATCTCCGGCGGGCTCTTGATGGCGGGAAAATTGTCGCTCCATCTTCATCTTTTCCGGTTCAATTGTTCTGACGCACCAGCTCGCGGGATGGGGGCT
>NC_051404.1:29923794-29924011 GCF_015228065.2 Penaeus monodon
GTGTCGACTGAGCTACCACGCTGGAATAACGAGTAAGGGGATCTCTGCTCTTTGTTTCCCCTTTCTCTCTCCTCTGCCTTGTTCTCTCCGTCATTTTGCTGTGCTCTTTGCTGGCGGGCGTTAGTGTGTCACCGTGTAATGGACGCGTCATGATCATTACTGTTTTGATGTCGCTGTCGTAAGGCATCGCGTCATATCCGCATTTTCATATTTTCGT
>NC_051404.1:29924199-29924433 GCF_015228065.2 Penaeus monodon
GCAGTAGTAATCATGACCCAGTTGGTATTTTGGCTCTTCCATCTTTGTCTTCTTCCCCTTCCCTTTCATCTCCGCTTCCCGGCGAAGAGGGAGAACCCGAGGGTAGAAGAGGAAAGAGGAAAACAAAGCGAAGAAACGGGTCGAGTGTTTGCCTCTCCTCTTTGCCTGGTGTTGACCTTAGGAATGAGGAAAGGAATCTCTTAGCACATGCAAGAGGAATGCGAGAGACCACAT
>NC_051404.1:29924526-29924631 GCF_015228065.2 Penaeus monodon
ATAACATGGAGAGTTTCTTTTCACGTGCGATGGAGCCTGCATATAGATACGGATGTGTGTGGAGGCGTGTATGCATCCTTACATACACGGTGTGGTATGCAGGCG
>NC_051404.1:29925025-29925270 GCF_015228065.2 Penaeus monodon
TACTCCTTGCATATTCACATCCGGCCGCTCATTAAGGAGTCTCTGACTATCCATCACAATGCCCTTCGCCATTCTCCTTCCATCCGTCTACTCGGCCACCTCATTTATCTTCGCCTCTATGAACGCATCAATTCCCCGCCTCTGCCCGGATCTATTACTTATTATAGCCCCCGGTTGATATACTGTTTCCGGGAAGTCCATTTTCTGTAGACGCGCGCTCTATACCTTTTAATATTGTCTTTAAA
>NC_051404.1:29925528-29925741 GCF_015228065.2 Penaeus monodon
CTAATTTACTCCTATCTCCTTCTTATCCATTCACGCATTAGTGTATAAACGCCAGGATTATTCCGCAAATACTTCCACTGACTTTTTTCCCGTTTGTCAGCCACTAATGGAACTCGATTAGATCACCTTTTTCTTGTCTCCTTGTTAACTCCCTTTCTCCTGCAGGAAATTATGTAAAGTTTAATCTTCGTTATCTTGCTTCTGTTTCTTACG
>NC_051404.1:29925947-29926945 GCF_015228065.2 Penaeus monodon
GTAGTAGTAAGTAAGTTTTTGCTGTATATTATAACATCATTATTCTTACTAGAATTATTCTCATCATACCATACCCACTATGTTTTTCATTCTTACTGATACCAGTCACTACTGGGCCATGACCCCGACAGCCCCAATGACGTGGCTTGCGTGAGTGGGTCAAAGCAACACCGCCTTGGTTTTTCTTCCCCATTCTAGGGGGAGGTTCAGTGCAGGCCGAATCGACAGGAATCCGCGTAGGAACTTCATTTAGTTGGGGGGGGGGATATTGGCCGGAAGCAGGAGAAGGAATCCTTGGGGATTTTACAGTGTTTGCATCCCAGAAATATCGCCCCCCCCTGGGGGGGAATATTATTGTGTGAAGATGTTCGGCAAACGTATCCGTGGAGTGTGGGCGGGCGAGGCAGCGTGCGGAGGAGGCGGAGGGGCGTCGGGGAAAAGACGGGGCGAAGGTCCTGCCCTCCCCGACACATGAGAGGAAAGAATCAGTGCAGCGCCTCCACGCACGGCCTTGACGGGGGCGGAGCGTGCCGCTATGATGGCCGCCGACGGTTTGTTTCCTTCGCCCGGGTCTCCCTCCCTGGCGCTAAAACATTCGGAGCACGTTAATTGGGGCCTCACCGTCTGGAGTCTGCATACGGGCGCTTCCATCATCCTCGGGTGGCGTGGGGTATTCATCTGCTGCCTGTGCGAAGATCCTATTTTAATGTCTCGAGTGGAGATGAAACCGGCGTGACTTTTTAGTGCGTGTATTTGGAAAGGCGTTCCGCGTGGCTGTTGCTTATCCGCTGATGGCGGTCCTCGGCGGGTTCGCTCACCGGTGGGCGATCCGAAAGAGGCTTAACTGAAACCATCCGGAGCGGCTCGAGCGCACGTCGTCGCCGCGACTCGACGCCAGCCCCTGGCCCAGACGGACGAGAGGTCGCCAGACGCCAACCGCGACGGGCGGCCCGAAAGCGGCCCTCCCCCCCCGCTTTCGTATGCGTCCGCTCCCGCGC
>NC_051404.1:29926968-29927316 GCF_015228065.2 Penaeus monodon
CCATCTTCCGCCAGAATTTATTTGCGGCTGACTCCACTTCGGAGGGCGGCCCGAAAAAGCGGACGCACTTCCCCATTAATCTATATGTAAATACAGGATACACCAGCGCCAACTTTTATATTTCGGTTTCTGTGGTTTGAGAGATGATTTGAATTTGCTCCATATTTCCTTTTCGCAGCCCTTCGGTCTGCTTACTACTCTCCGTCCTCCCCACCTCTTCCCCTTCTTCTTGCTACCTGTCCATCCCCGCCCAAATACCCCTCTTCGTCTCCCCATCCCATCTCCCTCCGTCCTCCCTCACTGTCCCCTACTCCTCCCCCAACCCTAACATACACCCCTCTTATACTA
>NC_051404.1:29927603-29927795 GCF_015228065.2 Penaeus monodon
CTTCTTATCCATTCACGCTTAGTGTATAAACGCCAGGATTATTCCGCAAATACTTCCACTGACTTTTTTCCCGTTTGTCAGCCACTAATGGAACTCGATTAGATCACCTGTTTTCTTGTCTCCTTGTTAACTCCCTTTCTCCTGCAGGAATTATGTAAAGTAATCTTCGTTATCTTGCTTCTGTTTCTTACG
>NC_051404.1:29928068-29929120 GCF_015228065.2 Penaeus monodon
CCATACCACTATGATGTTTCATTCTATACTGGATACCAGTCACTAACTGGGCCATGACCCCGACAGCCCCAATGACGTGGCTGCGTGAGTGTGGTCAAAGCAACACCGCACTTGGTATTTATCTTCCCCATTCATAGGAGGAGGTTCAGTTGCAGCTGAATCGACAGGATCCGCGTAGGAACTTCCTTTAGTTGGGGGGGGGCTATTGGCCGGAATCAGGAGAAGGAATCCTTGGGGATTTTACAGTGTTGCATCCCAGAAATCCCTGGATATTGGGGTGAAGATGTCGGCAAACAGGAGTCGTGGAGGGTGGGCGGCGAGGCAGCGTGCAGGAGGAGGCGGAGGGGCGTCGGGGAAAAGACGGGGGCGAGGGTCTGCCTCCCGACACATGAGAGGAAGGAGAGCAGGTGCAGCGCCTCCCACCACGGCCTGACGGGGGCGGAGGCGGCCGCTATGATGAGCCGCCGACGGGTTTGTTTACCTGCGCCCGGGTCCTCCCTGGCGATACGTTCGGGCCACGTTAATTGGGGCCTCACGTCGAGGCTGCATAAGGGCGCTTCCATCATCCTCGGTGCGTGGGTATTCATCTGCTGCCTGTGCGAAGATCCGTATTTAATGTCTCGAGTGGAGAGAAACGGCGTGACTTTTTAGTGCGTGATTTGGAAAGCGTTCCGCGTGGCGTGCTTCCGCTGATGGCGTCCTCGGCGGAGTCGCTCACCTGTGGCGATCCGAAAGAGGCGGAACTGAACCATCCGGAGCGCTCGCCGCCGCCCCTGGCCAGACGGACGAGAGGTCGCCAGACGCAACCGCGACGGGCGGCCAAAGCGCCCTCCCCCGCTTTCGATGCGCCGCTCGGGGGGGGGGGGGGCATCTTCCGCCGAATTTATTTGCGGCTTCCACTTCGGAGGCGGCCCAAAAAGCGGACGCACTTCCCCATTAATCTATATGTAAATACAGGATACACCAGCGCCAACTTTTATATTTCGGTTTCTGTGGTTTGAGAGATGATTTGAATTTGCTCCATATTCCTTTTCGCCCCTTCTGCTTACTCT
>NC_051404.1:29929618-29929817 GCF_015228065.2 Penaeus monodon
AGCGCCGCGGACAGGAGCCAGAAAAGGAGGCGGCGATATGGACGACCGTGTTATTCCGGGCTGCTCTTAATCTCTCGGCTTCTGGACGACCATCATTCTGGTCCTCCCTTATCTCTCGGCTCGTGGCATAATTGCTGAGTCTTGTTGGTGCCGCCGCTCTGTTTTCAGAATGTGGCGTTCCTCCTTTATCATGCTGTGT
>NC_051404.1:29929840-29930027 GCF_015228065.2 Penaeus monodon
TCCACTCTTTTTTTATGTTAAATATTTTGGGACGTTTGTTCTAAGATAACATTCCTACCGAAATATATTCTGTAGATACACGCGTCCGGGAATTTCGTTTTTTTTTATCCTTTTATTAAAATGGAGCGAGAGACTCCAGTATACTTGGGACATGTCGACTAACTGCCGTGGATTCACCCCCATTACC
>NC_051404.1:29930263-29930530 GCF_015228065.2 Penaeus monodon
GCAGTAAGATTGCAAATGTGTGCAACAGTATTGACTCGGGGCCAGTAACACCTTGCAAAGGCGGATCAACGCTGCCGTTACCGGTGTGTGTCTGGAACCCAACTCCGCCGTGTTCAATACTCCCGCCGGGCGTCACATCATTGCGCACGAAATTTCCGACAGCATTGCATAGTTCATGACTTTTGAGCGGCGGACGTGCACGGTGCGCCGGTCATGCACGGTGCGCCGGCCGTATGACTGACGGCACGAAGGCCACGGCGGAGCGAA
>NC_051404.1:29930606-29930760 GCF_015228065.2 Penaeus monodon
TCCTCTCCTGTCGGGTTCCGTTATGGGAAACCCGAATGCCTTTGGTGCAGGGATGGAGTGCTTGCAACGCTATGTAATGAACGCTGGCGGTTTGTACTGGGTTCGATTCTTCGCTTTGGATATCTTTGTAGATCAGCAGATAGGTTTAATGGAG
>NC_051404.1:29930881-29931154 GCF_015228065.2 Penaeus monodon
CAAGGAGTAGTATTGTGTATTTTTACTTACTACCTCTTCCTCATTCTTGCTCTTTTGAGAACATAATTTGCTAGAGTAAGCCACATTATTAATAAGTTCCCAGGCTTCATTTGCATTCCCACATCTTTTTGCGTAAGTTCATTTCTCATTTCATTTGATTTTATGCCTCGGGAGAAGACAGTGCTGTAGGGTCATCTCTCGTGCAAGAATGTAATGAGAGGAAGTCTGAGGAACAACATGCACTAATTTGATCAGGGATGAAAGCCCGAGCCA
>NC_051404.1:29931206-29931426 GCF_015228065.2 Penaeus monodon
AAACTTTAACTCCCCTTCTTCTCCCCCATCGAAGTGACGGTAGAGTGAAGTTGTCTCTCTTCCCCCGTCCCCCATCCCCTTCCCCTTTCTTTCTCCCCCTTCCTCTCCCCTTCCCCTGTGATGGTAAAGTGAAGTCCTCCCTTTCTCTTCACGCTTACCTTCCATAAGCCTCCAACCTTTCCCCTTCTTTCGCCCCGCCATATGGAAGTGAAGCCTCGAA
>NC_051404.1:29931468-29931658 GCF_015228065.2 Penaeus monodon
GCCATGAAGCGATGCCTCTTACTCCCTTCCTCTCTGCCTCCGCCGCCGCACTCGTCGGCCGTACAAGGTGTGTCGTCTGGTCTGCCTCTCCCGACGCCGCCAATATCATCTCCGGTGCTTGCATCATTATCACCCTCCTCTCCTCTCTCTCCCCCTTTCCCCATTTCCTCTTCTCGTCCAAGCACTAGCA
>NC_051404.1:29931710-29931958 GCF_015228065.2 Penaeus monodon
TGAGGAGCAGACAGGTCGTAGTAGCCATCAGACGCCACATTAAGGGTGGTTAGGAGGGGGGGGGCGTAGGAGGTGGCCGAGTGGAACCTGGGGGACATTGGTGGGGTGGGGGGGGGGAGGAGAGGAAGGGGCATGGACTAGGGGGAGGAGAGGGGGCAGTGCAAGGAGGTAGGCATGGGTTACAGGGAGGGAGTGGAGGAGGGGGGGAAGAGGGGGATGGGGCACAGACTAGGGGAGGAGAGAGGAGG
>NC_051404.1:29931991-29932286 GCF_015228065.2 Penaeus monodon
AGCCAAGTGGGATAAATTGATGGGCTGGAATGTAGTTCGGAGTGAAATAGGGCATGTTTCGAGACATGAAAAGCGCAAGTGGCGGAGAGGAAATGTGTGGCGGCTTAAGTGGTGTCGTGAGGGGAAAGAGGGGAGTGAGGGGAATAGTAGGGGCGTGGCGGTGGGTACGTGAAGCTAGCGCAAGGGAGGGGGAAACGATAGTTGATAGGTATTGAATTAAGGAGCGATTCAGGTCAAAGGAAAACGGAGAAGGGGGAGTGGGGGCGATAGTAGTCGAAACTAGGGTCAAAAAGGG
>NC_051404.1:29932643-29932903 GCF_015228065.2 Penaeus monodon
GTCTGCTGTTATCATTATGCAAATTTGTCCTTTATAATGTACTTGTTATGGTGACATGATTTGTGATGAGCATATAATTGGCTGTAATATGTTTATGTTAAAAAAAGTCTACGATTGTATATTTATTATGATTACATAATTTGTTAAGATATGATAATTCGATAGGATAATACGTTTCATATGAAAAAATATATATATTGTCTGCGATGATCATTAAGCAGCGACAGATATTACAAAATATATGACATAAAATAAGTATA
>NC_051404.1:29933035-29933202 GCF_015228065.2 Penaeus monodon
CGTGCAAGGGGAGAGGGTTGATAAGTAGACGAGAGCGGTCTAGTGTTTGAGTGAGTGACTGAATAAGTATTTGAACAAGTTAATAGTGTAGGTCGAGTGAACGAGAAGAACAGACCGGGGAACAGGGAGGCACGGATATGAAATGGAATTATTGATTCAGATTTGGC
>NC_051404.1:29933586-29933909 GCF_015228065.2 Penaeus monodon
TCAGCTAAGCGAATTCCGTATCGGCTCCGACGCAGAATTCGCTCCGGAGGGGACGCATGGAAGTACAAGAGCCTTTCGAAAAACAGGAAAACGCGCCAATAAATAAACAAAGTCGGGACGTAATAGCATCAAAACCAATCTTGAGTAAGCAATAACCGGTAGTTTATCGCCAGCTGTAAAATTAACGATTCGGTATTTATCTGCTTACGAGCGGAGGAACGGACGGGCGAGTCCTGGAAACGTTACGGGCGTTGCGCATGTCGTGATTATGCTCAAGTGGGGCGGGGTCATGCGCGTTTGTATAGGGCGAGGGGGTCATGTAC
>NC_051404.1:29934004-29934219 GCF_015228065.2 Penaeus monodon
ATGCAAATCATCGATTAATGAAGTTGAAACGAATATTCCACATTTTTTTACCCCAAAGCAAAAAGTTAAAGTATATACAAAATAAGTAACTGAATGGAAAATATTTCAGAAAATAATTCAGTAATTCAATAAAAAAGTACAAAAAACTACTGTTAACCTACTCTCAGATAAATAAGGGGAAAACGCATACACTTCAAAAAAATGAGAAAAAACGA
>NC_051404.1:29934323-29934443 GCF_015228065.2 Penaeus monodon
TAGGCCTTTTCTGAATTTCAATTATGTAACAGCATGCAGAGATTCACGACGCCGCTGGTTTGTTAACGCTCCGCTAGATGGCGTGTTGGCGCTCTTGTTTATACGTGTTGGCGGGGTTTA
>NC_051404.1:29934737-29935084 GCF_015228065.2 Penaeus monodon
AACTTTTGGCTAAATATGCATTTTTTGGTCTTAGTTATGTTATTGTTATTATATTTTTTCGCTGTTGCTGTTATTGTTTTCCCCAGGCCATTATATATATTTTTATGTTGCATCTGAATTTATTTTGACATTTTGCTTATGTTAATTCTTGTTAAAGTCGTGCTTATTATGATATGTGTTATTTTCTGGATGTTGGTGTCACTTTTTCATTTTGCTTTGTAAAGTGTTTTCAATTTTTTTTCTATTCAATATATTCGTTGTAAAAGGAAGCCTTGGTATTATCTGGGATTTCTAGATTATACAAATTATACAATGCATATGCGATTCTAAATTCAATTATTTGTTTT
>NC_051404.1:29935430-29935704 GCF_015228065.2 Penaeus monodon
ATCCTCATGTTCTCACTGTGACTGATGAGGAAACCCCCTCTGCTGATGTATGTGTTGCATTCGCGTTTTGAAGCAAAGACTTGCAAGCATCCTAAAAAAAATCGTTCTGGAATTGCTTTCCTTTGCAGAATATTGCAGGAGCCTATCTATTTTAATGTTGCAAGGGCTCGAGCGGTGCCTCATCATCCCCTTTGACGGCTTGTGATGTTCCGATAGCAACCGACTTGATGTTTTTTATTGTGCAGCCTTGTGTTCGCGGATACAGCCATTACGG
>NC_051404.1:29936052-29936458 GCF_015228065.2 Penaeus monodon
TTCATGTCCTTGTAGTAAGCAAGAATAAGATATTATGACGGACAAAATAGCATGAGAGTCGACGTGAGTGCAAATCGAACTCCTAAGAGCGGCGATGGGTATTTTATAGTTGTCATTTTTTCTTGTACATTGCTCATTTGCAATTTTGGGGGGATGGAATCGAGTCCTGGAAATCGTGATTTCGGGGCATTGTATGTCATGCAAGGTAACAGTCATGGTCTGTTTCGGTTCGTGTTGCACAGTCAGACTGCAGTTGCAACTCACCTCGTGGTCGTTCGATGAGCGGCTCATGTCTTCGCAACGTGTTTTATATGGCGAAGTTTCTCCTTAACTTCGGCTTCTTGTCTCACTCGGCGGCGCTGGGAAGTTACGAAGCCTGGATTTAGTTTGTTGTTGCAAATGGGAC
>NC_051404.1:29936791-29937192 GCF_015228065.2 Penaeus monodon
CATCTCACATTCTGCTCGCACTGATTCGCACACCATGTCTGCGAGCTTTGCTCCCTAAATTTTCATCCGCCTGTAGCCTTCCCATCCGTCCTTCTGCCTGTCTCACTCTCATCCCATACATCAGAGTGTGTGTTCTGCGTCGCCCTGAATGTGTCTGCACACCTGTAATGCGAGCGTTGTTAGCAGTGCACCTGTGTGTCATCCGGCCATGATAGCAGCTGTTCATATCCGTCCTTCCGAGCAGAACACACCATTTCAGCTTTAACTTTCAACCGTGAGAGAGTTAGGCGGACGAGACAATATTTTCTGAAGCGTCTCTCGTAGGCTGTGGCGACGGCGATGGTCGATTTTGCTTTGACTGTGTTTGTGCTCTGAGGTTCGCGAGCTGTGGTTGGGTTTGT
>NC_051404.1:29937377-29938078 GCF_015228065.2 Penaeus monodon
ACGTTTGAGTGTGCTTATTTGATTTGTAATTTGGAATTGACTTCAGTTGAAGGTTTATAATCGAAAGTGAACCTTTGAGATGTGCGTGCGTTCGTAAGCTTGGTGACCGTCAAAGTGATGGCTAACACAATTTTCAGGAAGTCTATATTCAGAACTAATGGATTTTTATGCAGCGTAAACAAAGCTCGTTGTTTGGGGGCCGGAGAGTCAATAGAAAGTTAATGAACAGCCGAATCGGACGTGATTGTGGATTGTCTGCACACTTGGCGTCCTTTCCGATATTTGCATTAGATCCGCAATGCGAACTCGATGGAAAATGAATAAACTGACAAATCAATATTCAGGTAAATGTGTATTTATACAAGAAATTGAAAACAGCGCCATGGCTTACTTTTTAACGTCATCACAGTACGCTCACTTTCAAGTCACCATTATCGCATTGTTTGGCAGTCCTTTTGAAATTTCCATTATTTTTTTATAGATTCTTTTGGGGGATTAATTGTCTTTATTTGTCCTGTTTAAAAACGCAGCATGTGTTTGGTGAGGATTGCCAAAAAAGGAGAATAGAAGAGAGATGACAATTTCATTGTAGCGGTGGAAGATATAGAGCATGAAAAAGAACACAGGACAAGCGGCAAGCGCCATAAAATGGAGAACGCAAGGCGAGATGAAATAGGAGATGGAGGAAGAATACAGACTGT
>NC_051404.1:29938283-29938383 GCF_015228065.2 Penaeus monodon
TTATTTAGCTCTAAGGAAAATGGAACGGATTAAAGGGATTATTCTGTTGCCAGTGTAGATGGAGTGAGGGAAGAGAATCGACGAGAAGGGAGGTAGAAGA
>NC_051404.1:29938754-29938908 GCF_015228065.2 Penaeus monodon
GTCAGCGTGGCTCATCAGCGCGTTCGCAGGACGACCTTATTATTAGTAAACGATAAAGCCTGTCAGGTTTGCTTAGAATGATGAATCCTCCACTCCCTCGGCCGGACTCTCCCTCCTTTTCCCTCTCCTTTGTCTCCCTTATTCGTTTCCCCTT
>NC_051404.1:29938981-29939370 GCF_015228065.2 Penaeus monodon
ATTTCATTATTTTGCTATTCGTCCTTTCCTCGTCGTCATGAGTGTTCCCTTGGTTTCTCGTATCCTCCTTTTCTCTTTTTCATCTTTGTCTTCTCTTCTGTTTTTCCCTTATCATCTCGTGTTCATCATTTTTTTCTTCCTCGCCTCTTTCTCTTTCTCTCTTCTCCCTCACCTCTTCTCTTTTTCCTCTCAATTCCTCCTCTTCGCCACGACTCTCCATCCCCCTCTTCTCTCTTCCTCCCTTCTTCCTCCTGTTCTCTCGTCCTCATCGTGTTTCCCCCTTCATCATCTTCCTGCCTCCCGTACTCCTATTTTTCTCTCTTCCACCTCCCTTCTTTCTCTGCCTCCAGGCCTCTTCCTCATTTCTTTTCCACCTCCGCTCCTTGTCT
>NC_051404.1:29939394-29940030 GCF_015228065.2 Penaeus monodon
CCTCACAACATCATCTTGTCTTCCACCACCTGTCCTCCCTTCCTCTCCTCCCTTCCTCTTTCTCTTCTCCTCACCTACTCTTCTCCCTTCCAATTTCTCTCCAACACGATTCCTAGAGTCGCTCTATAGTCGAAGATCAGCTCCCTTCTTCCTCACCTCCTTCCCTCCACCTCCCTTTTTTCCTTCCTCCTCCCTTTCTTCTCACCTCCCTTCCTCCTCCCTACCATGACTCACGCCCTGGAGTCGAGGATCAGCGCCCCCGTCCTGGTCCCTTCCTCCTCACCTCCTCTTCCACCTCTTCCCTTCCTCCTCCCTCCCTTCCTTTATCCTCCCTTCCACCTATCTTCGTCCCTTAATCCTCTCTTCTACCTATCTTCCTCCCTTCATCCTCCCTTCCTTCTCACCCCTCCTCCTCCTCCTCCATGACTCACGCCCTGGAGTCGAGGATCAGCGCCCCCGGCCGGAGCCCGCCAGGTGGCAACAGCGTGTGACCATTTGAATAACACGCCTCCAAATGCGATTGTGAGTCGGCTCTGCCCCGTCGACGATTAATCATGCTTTTAGCGCCCCTTTTCATTATTCCTTTTCGGTTTGGGTTTTATCTTGTCGGGTTTGGTGATTATTTGGTTTAGGTAC
>NC_051404.1:29940250-29940615 GCF_015228065.2 Penaeus monodon
CACATAAGCTCTCGTAGAGCGAGGAAAGAGAATTCGGATTCGTCCCGGCTGTGGCTAAATATCTGCGCGACTTTAATGTATTCTCCCATTCCAAAGTTCCGTAACTCATTTTGCGCTAAGATTTCCTCCAGCATTACGCTCCCCGCTCCCGAAAATATGAAATTTTCCTCTGACGGCGAAAAAAAAGAAAATAAATGCTTGGAGGAAAGTAAAAAAATGGCAATGCTGATTGGATGCATCAACTTGGCCTTATTGACGTTAGTTCAGGAATTGTTTGCTAAATGTGTCTGGTGCTTTATGTGTGATTCTGTGTATATCCTTTTACAGAGGCACACTGAACTATGGACAAACATGGACACACATGT
>NC_051404.1:29941274-29942171 GCF_015228065.2 Penaeus monodon
GATAGCCCTTTGGCATTTGCCATCGGCCATGAAAGGATGAGATTGAAAACAGGCGAGTTTTCTCAATTAAGAAAGCTGTTGCCTTTGAGAAAAGAACTGGATTCAAGTCAAGTTGGCTCTCGAATGGGAGAGATTAGAGGTTTATGAAATTGACGCAGTATTACGGAGGATCTGGGCAAATTTTGTAGAAATAATTGGGAATGCCTGGTATTAATTTGGACTGCTGAAAGGTTAATTTTTTGTATTGTTGATTGGGAAGGGATTATAGGGTTTTGCCTCTATTTGAACTGGAATTTCGGGGATGAATGCGGTTAGCAGCTGACGTCAAAGGATCTTCCGGATGGAGAGGATGTGCAAGCAAGGGATTGTCGCTTGCAGTTTAGCCCGATTTTCTATAGATTATTAAATTGAGATAAGAATTTTTTTTTCTTACTTAAAAAAACACATTTATTGTTTTTTATTTCTTAAGTAATCTCTATCCTTTTAACTTCGGATTTAGAAATACTGGAGCCTCGGCATTAGAACATTCGTCCTTTTGAACATCCTTTATACATACATTTTAATATCGTTTTTATATGAAAGCCATTTACGTATTTCTAAATGGTTCCAGCTTTGGTGGTATTTCGGTGCGCAAGCTTAGTTGAGGGAAGCCCTGAGGGTTAAGAGCACCAATTCGTCATTTAAGATTATTTAGGGCCAATTCCGAACCTAAAAGCAAGCTGCTCGTGCTTCGAAATGCGAGCTTGAAGTGTCTCCCAAAACTCTGCCAATCTTTGGGAGTCAGAGTGAAGCAATTATTTTTTTTCTGTGTTTTTCTTGTAGGTTATGCTGCAAGAAAGGGTCATTTTGATCTTAAATTGTTAGAAATATTTAAAGCGATGTAGTATTTTAGACACT
>NC_051404.1:29942377-29942610 GCF_015228065.2 Penaeus monodon
CCTAGAGATCTCGCACAAGATTTGCCGTTGCGACTTGAGGACTTCGGGTAGCGGCGCCGACGTCCTTTGCAGCGGGCGGCGTCCCTTCCTTCCGGTCGCCCTTCGATTAAACTTCCATTAGCCCATTTATCCCGAGAATTAAGTTCCCCTTTGTCGCCTCTCAAGTAATTAAAATTCCCCCTTTCATCGCCGAGGAGCTTCCGCTGCGATTCCTTCTGCGCCCTTGTTTTTGG
>NC_051404.1:29942657-29942763 GCF_015228065.2 Penaeus monodon
GCAGGGGTCAAGTTCTCTCTCGTTCGTTCGGTCGCTCCCGTTGCCCTCGATCCGGGTCTTCTGCGGGCGTGAAACTCGGCGTCGCGGAAGTCGGTTGCTTAACGTT
>NC_051404.1:29942787-29943248 GCF_015228065.2 Penaeus monodon
GCGTTCGTCCCCTCCTCTTTTAGGCGCGAGTGATGTTACACTGTTGTCTAATACTGTTGTGCACCTCTTGTCTGCCTAGGCTATTTCCCGAGTCTACAGCAGCTAAACCTACAAATATCAAAACAATATGTACTCCCCAGAGATTTCCATGCCTTCAGACTGAACCAAAATACTGTAAAATAAACACAAAAACAAACTTTGCCGGGAACCTGCACAAACTCTCGCAAACAGATCGGCGCCAAATCGGCTCCGTCGAACAGCGAGCAACAGGCAAAATGCGACCGAACTACACCTGTTGTTCTATTAATTAGTGCGATATGTAATGCATCTATAATTAATGGTTAGCGATGTCTGGCAGCTATTGACGGTGGTGGAGTTGCTGTCTGTGCTTACGTGCTGCTGTTCAGAATTTAAACTTTTTTTTTTCGGGTAATTGTGAGGACATAGACCAAGGCTTTGTA
>NC_051404.1:29943305-29943522 GCF_015228065.2 Penaeus monodon
GTGCGCGCGCGCGCGTGCTTATTCATTAGATTTGGTTCGTCGGTTATAGACCATTGGCGTTGCTGTATTTAGAAATGTGAAGTTGATAATAGTAAGGTATTCTGGTCTCCATTTCCCTGTGTTGCAGTTAGTATAGGAATGTTTTCACCTTTTCTTCAATCTTTCCCTATTCCTTTGAGTCTTCCCATTTTTTCATATTCCCTTCAAGCATCCGCCG
>NC_051404.1:29943728-29944329 GCF_015228065.2 Penaeus monodon
ACCTGCTTTTCACTTCTCGTGGCGCGTTGTTCGATCTGGTCTCTTTGATGAGGGTATTTTGAGGACATGAGGGAAAGCGGTGGGCGGGGCGAGAGGGGAAATATCCACACCCAGTGACGTGGTTACTGTTGTGAGGAAGAGGGGAGTGGGAAGGACGGAGGAGAGGGAGGGGGTGAGGAAGACGAAGGAGGGGAGGGGGTGAGGAAGACGGAGGAAGAGAGGGGAATGAGGAGTAGAAACAGATATTAACGTCGTGGAACATCTCTTATTTTCAACGATGAAGATAAGAGGGGGAAGTACTGATAACAAGGCGATTGAATGGAATCTCTTCCTGAAAAGAAATTAAGGGGAGAGATAAGGGGAAACAAGATGAAGGGGAGAGGGAGGAAAATCGGGAGTTGAATACACGACGAAAGAAAGAGTAGATGGAAACAGCGATTACGAAACAGGGGTTAAGGGAAGGGTGGAAACGGTGCAAGGGCCAGCGACCAGAGGGAAGGGTATGGAAGTGTGATAGCTCAGCGTATCAGAGTAATATCCTTTTAATTACAGGTGATCCCCTGGCTGGGGGTTGACAGCTAGTGTTTTTTTTTTCTTTCTT
>NC_051404.1:29944436-29944571 GCF_015228065.2 Penaeus monodon
AATTCATCACTTCTTCGAGGGGAGTTCGGGTATGGAATTGCCTCCCTCTAAGCTTTATTGGGAGTGTCATTATGTGGTCGTTTCAGCTGATGATGTGCGGCGGGTGGATCGTTTCATTACCCCGTCCCCTTCCCG
>NC_051404.1:29945017-29945358 GCF_015228065.2 Penaeus monodon
GGGAGACAACGAGAAACAAATACTTGCGAGAAAGTCCATACATAGAACAGGCGCCGAACGGGAAGCGCAAATCCGGCATTTTAAAAAGAAAACAAAAAAATAATCCGCCATCAGCCTTGCGAACACACGGGATGTTGGGCCCGCGAAATTTCAGCGCAGTTGGCAAGCGGAGCGCGACACACAAGTCAGGGAAATAAAAATGCGGACAAATAAAAACGAGTTACTAGAATGGGAAGATATATACATTTTTCAATATAGATGTTACAGGACATCGAGAGAGAAAAAAATGTTTTCAGCGGTCGTAAAGAGAAAAATGGAAGGGGTTAGGCTGTGCTGTCTCT
>NC_051404.1:29945690-29946333 GCF_015228065.2 Penaeus monodon
TCTTTCAAAATTGAACACGGTACAAGAAAATGAAGGTTCTTTTTATGGCAATGTTAACACAATACAAATAGAAAACTCGGTATGAAAAAAATATGGGCACATTTCCTTTGTCATAAAAATGCTAAGAATGGAGAAGAAAATGTGCTGTTTTATCCTTATGATGGGAACAGCACCATGGTATCTGATATAAGCAGATAAATGCCTATTTTTCACATAAACTTTTCCCGCATGTAGGCCTAGTACTGTAGCCCTATATAAGCTACGCTATTGCGAGAGATAACATTTTAATGAAATTATAATTCCTTTTATCCAACAATTAATATTCCGCTGGAGTATACGCCATTCAGTTGGTGCAGGACGCAATAATTCCATTATTGGGCAATTTAACATCAAGAGGCAAACGTATTAAAGTTAAATGCAAAGTGTTTGTTTATTTATACTTTTTTTCAAGCGCGTGACCTGCATTTCTTCGCGTGTATTATGCTCTGGAGGCGAGTGATGTATACGCTCAGGCAGTCGGCGAGTGCTCGTGAATTCTTGCAAGCAAATCGATTAAACTTTTTCCTCCTTTTGAACCTTTCATCTCTTGAACTCTTCCATCTCTTCCTCTTTGAACCTTCTCTTATCCCTTCCCCTTGAACCC
>NC_051404.1:29946426-29946832 GCF_015228065.2 Penaeus monodon
CTCTCCTCTTGAACCTTCTCTAACTCCTTCTCCTCTTGAACCTCCTCGCCCGTTCCCTTACCCTTTGAACCTCCTCTCTTCATCCCATCTTGAACCCACCCTCATTCGTTCCCCTTTGAACCCTCCCACAACCCTTCCCCTTTGAACCCTCCCTCCTTCACCCCCTTTCATCCATAGAACCGGCCGGGGAAAAAGAAGTTGATGGAAGTTCGGGTGAAGGATTAGTCAAGCACGAAGTCTGACTGGCGGCAAGCGCTTTGATGCAGGAGGAATCTCTGAAGAGGAGTCGGCAGGGATTCCAGCGACGCGCATAGCCAAGCATTTGGTCGAGGTCTAGGGGATCCGCACGCCACTTTTCAATTACGCGCATCAAACGGAGCCCTCGCGCGCCGGGAAAGATTAAAAG
>NC_051404.1:29946957-29947315 GCF_015228065.2 Penaeus monodon
GATATGCATCAGCACATACAGCAGTTTTATTTAGAGCAAAGAGACTTAACACTCGACCGTTTCGTTCCTGACGAATTCCCATGATAAGCGAGCTTTACCGTTCACGCTTTCGGCTCATACGGGATTAACACAGATTTGATCGGCCATCATTGCGTGCCGAAAGCATGGAGCGAGAGAAATTTGAAAATCTCTGTTACCTTTTCAGATGTATTAATTTGATCAGATATATCGCCCCTTTTTAAGCTCCCGTTAATTGCCATAGACATGGGAGAATAAAAGTGCATTTTTGTGTTTAGTGAATGAGAGAAGCCAACTAATATGGCCTCTCGCGTTGATCAGAATGAAGCAGGAAAAGGGT
>NC_051404.1:29947722-29948222 GCF_015228065.2 Penaeus monodon
CTCTCTCTCTTTTCCTTTCTTTTTTCTGATTCATCGATGACGTGCTACCTCACTACGGCTGCTGATCACAGTTACGGCTGTCATGTCGATGTTTAACGAGTTCCCGGCTTTCAAAGAGACAACTTCACTCGAACTTCCTCTCTCTTCTTGTCACTTCTTGTCTCTTTTACTCAGACAACTTGTTTGTTGTGAATCTCGTGTTGTTTGTGATTTACTTATGGCTGTCTCTCCTACGGTTGGAATAGTCTTGGGTGAAACGAAGTTGAACGATTGTGCTTTTATTAATGGTGCTAGAATTGTTATCATTAAATTTGGTTTTGTCAGATGTATCCATTATATTAACTGAAGCCAGCCCTATTTTTTTTTCTTTTATGCACAAACGCAAATCTGAATGAGGCGAATTCAGTAACACAGCATTTCCCAATGCAGATGCGCTGAGGTAATTAGCGATGCAATTAGCGATACACAATATCGAAAGACTCGCGGAAATGGCCGTAGAC
>NC_051404.1:29948301-29948708 GCF_015228065.2 Penaeus monodon
GCTCGAAGGATTAGAACTATAATCAGCTTAGTTATTAGAATGATGATTAAAGTGATGATTTGAAAAATAGCTACATGACTAGATTGATGCTTTGCTTGATGCTCAGAATGATGATTAGCTTGATGCTCAGAATGATGATTAGCTTGATGCTCGGAATGATGATTAGCTTGGACTGTCAGACTGATTAGCTAATCCGTCTCCGCCGCGTCCTACGCCCGACCGCTTCTTCCCGACGCGTCACCCTCACAGAAGCTCCGTGTTGAGAGTTCCGTTGCGTGTCTCGTCTCGATTAGTCATGTGAAAATTATTAGTTCAGAAACTTGGTCGAGTGGGAAGTTTGTTCATTTTTCCCAATTAAGGTTGCCGAGAGGCGTTAACGGGCGGCGCTGATTTGATTTAGAATAAAA
>NC_051404.1:29948861-29949159 GCF_015228065.2 Penaeus monodon
GTTTCAAGATTCCTTGGAACAACCGCGAGTAGGGCAAGACAGTGCTGTAGCGCGGAGTTAGATCATGAGCCGAAGACATAAATCATTGTCTAGGGTCAACGGAGTGTGCATTTTAATGGCGTTTTAAGTGACGGGAGATGCAAAGGCGCGCGATGGACGAGCTCTGGAGACGCGAAATTAAATTTTGTGTCTTCGTGGCGAAGTTCCCCGCGTGTGGATTTTATGGCTGTGTGGCTTTGATGATAAGGAGTGTTGTGAGTGTGTTTTCTTTTATGGGTTTCATATTGAAAGATGTGTG
>NC_051404.1:29949351-29949644 GCF_015228065.2 Penaeus monodon
AATTAATATAAGAATGCTGTATACGAATAATTTAAAAATATTAAAACTGATTTGAAATATATATTAAGAACTTACCATTTAAATCTCCATAAACAAAAAAGATCTATCACGACCGACTCGGTATGAAACAGGCCGACATTATCTCATGCAAGGGCCGGGAACACAGGTTTAATGCTCTCCTAATGTGGTCGTTTCTTAGAGACAAGTTATAGGATTTATAGGAGTAATCATTCTCATTTTAGGTAAGCCGTTTTAATTGGCTCTCTGGTCGTTGGGTCGAATAATGCTGGCGA
>NC_051404.1:29949671-29949790 GCF_015228065.2 Penaeus monodon
AATAGGAGATCGCTCGTATAAATGCAAATCCCGATTTTATAAGCGGTTTTAGTGTTTCCCATTAAATGATTATTGGATAAGATGATGCCTGAGCGAATGTTAGTAGTGGAGGGGGATTG
>NC_051404.1:29949868-29949936 GCF_015228065.2 Penaeus monodon
CTTTATCATTGTCTTTGTTTATAATGCCCTGGTAGTTTGTGCAGACTCGTTTGTATGAACTGTACATG
>NC_051404.1:29949958-29950038 GCF_015228065.2 Penaeus monodon
AATGCTCTACTGTTTTACGAGACTGTATAAACAGTATCATAAACTGCAATCAGACCTGTGAGGGGAGAAAAAACGTAGAA
>NC_051404.1:29950060-29950310 GCF_015228065.2 Penaeus monodon
GTAGCGACGTCTCACTCTATATATAAAGGTAATAGAGGAAATGATGATAAAATATAGAAGAAAAAGAGAAAGGATAAAAAGCAAGAGTTTAAGAAGAACAAATCGAGGCGATGTTTTGGCCAAGAGGAGGTTACCTGGAGATCGGCAAAGGATATTTTCTGATTCTTGATCGAGAGAATGGCTTTGAGATAAATACCTTGTATCTCAAAAGAAACTGGAAGGTAAATTCTACGTGGTGGGTGGGAAGTGA
>NC_051404.1:29950634-29950857 GCF_015228065.2 Penaeus monodon
ACCATGGAATGTGAGGTAAAATAGCGGTGAAGAAATAGAGGGACAAAGAAGAGTGAGGGAAGAACGAAAGAGAAATGACATTCAGAAGAGGAGATGGGAAGAAAAATAATGCAGAAAGAGAAAAGAGGAAAGGTCGAATAATTACACGAACAAGGGTAGGATGCTGTATAAGGGAATACGGGAACTGAGACTTTTGGAGGGTCTGGTCAAAATGCACCCCCCC
>NC_051404.1:29951332-29951930 GCF_015228065.2 Penaeus monodon
CGCTTGTGTCAGTCTTGCTTTATTTCTGTCTCCTTCCCCGGTTTCAAATTCTCTTTCTTCTCCTTTTTCCCTTTCCCCTCCTTTGTCTCTCTTCCCTTTTGCTTCGTTTCCCTTCTCCTACAATGAGGGTAGATAATGTGTTATTCTGTCTTGCCCACTCTCACTCTTTTTTCTCTTATTTATTTCGTCTGTTCCTTCTCTTCCCGTTCCGATTGCGTTTGTCCCCTCGTTGCTCCCTCTTGCAGGTGTTGCAGCAGTTTGCAAAGCATTTTTGTTTTATTATTGCACCTCTGTCAGCCCTCGTTGAATCCTTAGTGTCTCTCATGCGTTTATGCATGACAGCCCGTAGAGCGAAGGGAATAATACATGCATAGTGCCATTTACTTCACTTTTAGTAGGAACACTCCCCTTCTCTAGAATATTCTCTTGCATGCCTTCCTAACTCCTTTTTACTCCTACTTTTTACACCCCCCTATCCTTGCCTCCACACCCCTAGAGCTCCGGCATCTTGAGGCGACAACAGTCTGCCGGAGCCATAAATTTAGTCCCAACATGTCCAGCGATATATTGGAAATCGAATATTTACGCGACTCGCCAA
>NC_051404.1:29951983-29953758 GCF_015228065.2 Penaeus monodon
GGAGCACTTTCCTTCCCTCTTTCACTTGGGTGCATGAGGGGAACCGTTGCTTTGCTCTTATCATTGAGTATTAATGTGTTTTTGTTTTTTTAGGTCGCTTGCAAAGGTTTTAGTTTTGATCACATGGAGCTTGTGCTGATGTCAAATCTAGTTATTAAAATAGTATTCCTTTCAACCGTATCAACTTACCTTAGTCGGTGACTTGATTAAGATTGATACCCGTTATTACAGTGAAAATGGAAATTGAATGTTGTTTTCCCCCACCTCTAATGAATCATATTTCAAGGATGAGATTCTCTTTAACGAGACAAGACATCTTACACCGTTCCTCTCTCTCTCCCCATATGAGTAACATGATTTTTTTCATGTGCGTGTATATATATAACCGTCTTTTGAAAGTGAAAACATGTTTGCGACGTCTTGACTAAACAGAATTGGCCGTTGCGCGCTTCTAAATGTGTATGAGAAGCCATTTTATAGCGGTTATACGAGACTGTGTAACCCGGAGTTTTAAGGCCGTGTCAGCCTCGCTCTGTGTGCTGACGCGTGCGATTATTTCGTCAGCTCTTCTCCTCGGCGAGAGGGACCCTGAGCTGCGGCGATGGGGGTGGAGCTCTCCCCTATCAGACGTCGGAACCTGCCAGATAAGCCGGGCTGTCGAGAGGCGGTCGTCTTACCGGGGTCGCGTGCCAGATTGTATGGGGGTTTAAGCAAACTAATTTTCATAAAGTAGGGGCGAAGACGAGGGTCGGGGGAGAGGGGGGGAGGTGATGCGTGGTAGAGGGTGGGGGAAAGGGGTAGGGGATAAACACGTGGTGAACGTACGTCAGCATGCGAGGGAGTCAGCAGCGCCGAGTTTTCAGCAGTCAGCCGGGGTGTTAAGGCGTGAGAGGGAAATTCTGGCATCGGAGTTAAGTTGGAGGCTCGAATTTCGGTTAAAGGACAGAGGTCGATTGTGGTTTGAATGAGTTCGCCTGAGTGACGATTGGCTACGGTATTCCAAGTGTCTTGCGGTGGAGGTAATGATTGTGGGATAAACCTATGATACATTAACCTTGGTAATAATATCCGCGTCCACCACAAACACCTTCCTTTGTTCCTGTTGGATCAAGCGGAAGCCTCTCGTATCCACTCTGGCGAAGAACAGGAGATCCGAGATGCTATGATGCTGCTAGAGAATACCTCGCGTTTCTAATAGAAAATATGAGACAACACCTCTCTATAAACAAGAGTCTTATAGTTTTCTTGTAGCGTCTTCTGCTCGGCTGAATGTACAGGGAGTCTGTTTTGTACACATTTTTAACTCGTAATGTCAGTTTATTCCTCAGTCGTAATAAAAGTGGGTTTTTCGATTTCCCTCGCATGTCCGTTGACGCAATTGCGATGGCGTTAGTGAAATATGGGTCGTTTGGCCGTAGAGTTTGTGCGCTTGGATGTTATGTGGTGTCGGGCCATCACAGACTCCACTACACGTAATCTACATCGTTAAAACGCGGAAAGTAGACGTATATTAGTAAGTGTATCGGGAAACTCGAGTTAATTGAGAGTTAATTCGGTCAGCTGTAACATTAAATGCCGAATTCTGGAGTATATGAGCGAACCTCTGCCATTATCAAGATTATATCACGGATTTTCCATTAAATGTTTTGGGTGCATCAAACCGTTTCTGCCGGCCGCTCCACCGCACTGCCTCGTCTACCGGCAAACAGGCGAGCTCACGCAAACGCTCTAAGTGGTTTGTGGACTTTTAGGAAGAGATGGGGAGGGATAAAAAT
>NC_051404.1:29953887-29954054 GCF_015228065.2 Penaeus monodon
AATGCGAAGGTGAATATGCGGGAACATAGACGGAGAGATAAGAAAGACAAGAGAAAACCAAGGGAATCGAAGAAAAAGAGAGGAATCCGCCTCGAACGTCATGCACCTTGGGATTAAAGTTGCCCGAGTCTCCAGCGTGCCCCCCCCCTCTCCACACTTCCCTCTAG
>NC_051404.1:29954357-29954527 GCF_015228065.2 Penaeus monodon
GATCTCGCGAGCAACCGGGTCAAGGAGAGATGGGCGCAGTGCGAGAGAAAAAGAGGCGCTGGGAGGTGATGAGTTAGAGGGCGGAGGGGGGAGGGGGATGATGATGAGAGAACCCGAAAAAAGTGAGTTTTGGTGAGTGTTAAGATGCTGGCGAATTAAGAACCCATTCG
>NC_051404.1:29954803-29955270 GCF_015228065.2 Penaeus monodon
TTCTTTTTTAATAGTCCAGTGTATTAGGTAAAAATGTGTTCGGATTATCGGATATTCGGGGGGACGACGAGATCCACCTGAAACCGCGCTCTACTTGTAATTAGAGCAGCCGTTATAGAGGAACTTGCTCTAATCACGCTTAATTACATGTTATTGGATCACCTGTGTGCTGGACTGTTGAATCGTAGTAGAACAGTGAAATGGGAAGGCGATGCGACGAGCTGTTATGCCGTCGCGTTGTTGCAAATAGCCTTTGTAATGGCAGAAAGAGAACGAAACTTTTTAAGAGCGAAATGGTAAACAAGTAGGTAACCAGGTATGGGCTGTAACAGTAGACGAGGTGATTATAGACGTGAATCGCAAATTATGGACATCCTTAAAGCTGGAATCGAGTTAGCTTTGGAGGTTCGCCGTGACTGGCTTCTCGGGGCAAGCCTCAGGCAAGTGTCCCACTCCGCCTTGCTTCC
>NC_051404.1:29955485-29955842 GCF_015228065.2 Penaeus monodon
TTATTCTTCACCCATATTTATTACGTAATGATAAATTTACTTTGTCAGTAGCTTGCTTGTCTGCTTTGTTCCGGTTGCATCAGTCTCCCTACAAAATAACGTTAATTAAATGTTACTTTTTTTAACCAAATTTCTCTCCTCTGGCGTTTCCCAACATCCGGCACTGACGCAAATTACATCCGCAGATCATTAAATTGCTTGTTAATTGCCGTCGGAAACTTAATGACACAGCCGTAAGTAGACAAAATGATGACTGAAGACATGACTGGTAATTAGAGGGTAGTCGTAATTAAGACTGGAGATAAAGATAAGGAGATAAGAGGGAGGGTAAGAAGAAGGTGGATGTTATGTGGTCTA
>NC_051404.1:29956403-29956523 GCF_015228065.2 Penaeus monodon
GCCGGTCCTCCTCTCCTCTCTGCCATAACTTTCTGGTCTTGCCTTGATGTCTTGCGAATTCCTTTGTCTCGTCTGACCGCCGATGTCTCGAGGAAAGCCAGAGTGTGAGAAAGAATTCGG
>NC_051404.1:29956743-29957777 GCF_015228065.2 Penaeus monodon
GTGTGACAGGTAAAAAGGCTATTAGGGTTCTGACGTGTGGATAATTGCGAAATTTTCAGCCTCACGGTCGTCTCCCTTTTTCTTGGAAAGGAGATTCTTCACTAAATTTGCCTTACAGCTCCAGCATTTCTCTACACGAAAAGTAACTCTCTACCAATATTTTTTTTTTCTCGTGATAATTTATTATGTGATTTTTTTTTACCTCTTCCTGTTCGTGTTTGTTCTCCGCTATTATGTAGTATATGCAACTTTTGATAGTTTACGATTTACCTATTCGCTGTCTTCCTATTTTAATTTACCATATTATTTAACTTGTGTCATTTAACGTTTCATCCTAATATTGTATTTTCGTTGCAGGTATGTCGAAGGAGCTGTATTTCGCGGGGCACCTGAAGGGTAAGTGGGGCGAGGGAGCTTATAACGGGAGACATTTTTGCAGAGTTGACCTCAGTCTACAAAATAATAATAGAGAAATTAAAAAAATAAAAAGTGATCATTTGACAGTTAAAGATGGTTTTCTTCGTGGAAGGTGTTCCCTGAAAAAGCACTTTGTCTGTGACTAACGATCCCCCAATTAAGAGAGTTTTATGCATTCTTTTCGGAGAATATTTGTAACGCCCGTCTTCCTAGGGGATTTTCTCGTACGTCTACTTATATTTATATCTACTTATATCTACTCGTATGTTTATGTGCAGGACACACATTAACAATTATATACTTACATGTGCGAATATTACTCACATACAGACAGATGGATAAATTCTTTAATTCACTGATACATAAACATATATAAATCACGGTCATCATTTCATTTATAATATAATTTAAAGAAAGAATAAACCGTTTAAAATGACAGCGTCGAAGCTTCACACACAACGGCAGTGATTTCTCATTACGAGAGAAAAAGTGAAAGTGGAAAAATGATGCACTGATTCTCAATGACCGAGCTATATTATCTTTGTTTATCCTGTATAATGTGAAAGGGGGACCGTGGGTGGCACTCGGGAGCGTGGCACCTGTGTCAGAACTGGAAG
>NC_051404.1:29958513-29958612 GCF_015228065.2 Penaeus monodon
TGTACTGTGATTGCTGTCTCGGGTTTTATTGTCTGTGTTTCGGGCTTCGAGGATTTGCGAGCTGAGGGGTAATTATGCAGAGACTGATAGGTGGGCTAT
>NC_051404.1:29958675-29958948 GCF_015228065.2 Penaeus monodon
GTTCGCGTGGTGTAGATACAATCTTCTGCAGTCACTATTTATCATAATTGTAATCGTCATGATTGTCAACATAATTCATCCGGCTGAAACTGAAGTCATTATCTTAATCGTTTTGTGATATACATGCATATCATACTCATTATTTCCTCCTGTTATAGAAACCTGTTACATCCTCATACATTTTTTTTCTCTCTCTCTTAGGAGTTTATTCCCTTTTCTCTTCTCCTTCCTATCCTTCTCCTTCTTCCTTATCTGCACCTCATAGAAATTACG
>NC_051404.1:29959054-29959335 GCF_015228065.2 Penaeus monodon
CATCCTTTATCTCTATCAGCAACTACAACTTCACACACACTTTCCCGCTTCCCCTCTTTTTCCTTGTCCATCCATCACTATCTTCAACCCGCAGCTCATCCATCACTCCGGTCGCCACCAATCATCCGCCATTCCTTTCATTCAACCCTCTCCTTGGCATCCATCAGTGCGGTCTTTCTTGCTTTCTTTCGACCTCTTACTCATCCAGCAGTCGGTTTTTTTACTCGTTTACTCGGTGTATGTTTTTTTTTTCTTTGTCTCTAGTCGTATTATTTTTAAAG
>NC_051404.1:29959600-29959924 GCF_015228065.2 Penaeus monodon
AGTTGTCCTACTTACGCAACCCTTTCCTTGTCATCCGCCAGCACACTCATTCTCTTGCTCTCTTTTTTTTCACTCAAGAAGAAGCACCTCATTCTGCTCTTTTTTATATATGCAAATTTAGGTTTTCTCTTCATCGTGTTTTCGCTGACTGGACTCTTATTCTTCATCTCTCTTATTCCTTTTATTGTTTTCTTCTCTTTTTTCTTGGCGTGCTTTTGTCTGACTCGCCTTTATTTTAGTTTTTCTTCTGAAACCCCCATCCTATCTTCTTCCCGAAAACCCCCCTTTTTCCTCCTCCTAATCCCCTTCCCTCCTCCTGAAACC
>NC_051404.1:29960112-29960347 GCF_015228065.2 Penaeus monodon
ATCTTCTGAACCCCCTTCCTCCACCTGAACCCCCTCTCTCCTCCTGAAACACCCCCCTCCCACCTACCCTGTCTTTCACTCATGCTTGGTAACTCTCTCCTTGGAAACCCTCACTGGAACTAAAGAATGTTGTGGAAACCCGCTAATTTGTTTTATAGGCGTGTGGCACTAAACAGTTACCACCCCCCTCCTCCTCCCCTCTCCTTCCTCTCCCCCTCCCTCCCTCTCCCTCGTC
>NC_051404.1:29961127-29961305 GCF_015228065.2 Penaeus monodon
AAGCACATAAATTAATGACTGAATAAACGTTGGCGTAGGAGGAGGCCGTTTGCCGCCGAATATCGCAAAACAAAACATTTGCGCCGAAAGAGAGGATTCGACGCCTGTCAATTTTCCTGCCGAGAGCCCCGTCCTGCTCCACCAAGAGCGATGTTTTGTTTGTTTTCTTTGTTCGTGC
>NC_051404.1:29961342-29962838 GCF_015228065.2 Penaeus monodon
ACAGAGAGCGATCGAGGAAGGATCATTACCAGCATCAAAAATACATTAGATCCCCGGTATGCATATCTCCCCTCGCGAAACCCGCCGCGGCACTCCAGGAGGCTGACCGAATCGCTGGCGAAGTGCAAGGCTCTCTCCCTCTCCCGCGCAGGCTGGTACCCGTGTGGCCGCGTCGCCCCTGCTGGCCGTGGCACCGCTGCGTGGGGGTGCCAGTGAGTGTTGGTGAGTGTCTGGGTGAGGACGGCTCCACGAGGCTCCTCGCCGGTGCGTCCCGGGCCATACGCGTCCCGGTCCTGCCTGTCTCGCCGTCTCGCCGTCCCGCGGACACACGTTGCCCTCGGCCTCTGCCCTCGGCGACGACTCCTGCCGGGCACTGCGGGCGGGCGCGCGTGGCCTTTAAGGGACATTTGTCTGCTTTTGAGCAATCTTGTGCTTGTATATTCGGCGTCTCTGTTTTCGCGGATAAGAGGACCAATTTATATGTGGAAGTGATGACGAAGGCGTGACAGCCAGCGGGTCGAGAGGGCCACGTCTTGTGAACTGCGAGTGTGACTCAGTTTCCCTCGACCTCGCAGGGACTCGAGTAGGAGCTCGACCAAGATGCTGACTCTCGCCTGCCCAGGAGACTCAATACTAAAGGACTCTCCCGCCCCTCCTCCCCCTTGCTCTGTGGAGAACGAGTTGGCAGTGCTGGCGGCTGTGACCCTGTGCCACTGACTGCCGACTCACGCAGAATGTTCCAGAGCATGGACTCACGGGTTGGCGGTGTGGCCAGGTGGTGCAGGGGGAAGGGGGAGGAAGAGAGTCATTCGCAGGTGCCAAGAAGAAGCAGGGGCTCAGGCGGGGAGGGGAGGGGGGAGGAGGTCTGATTAAAGAAAGTCCAAAAGAAAGGTCCCTGAGGACTCGACTGGATGAGTCACTCGCTTGTTGGCCAGGTGCAACAGCGAAGAGGTGAACACAGGTCGCTCTAAGTGATCACAGGTCGCACGAAGTGAACACAGGTCGCACGGAGTGAACACAGGTCGTACAAGGTGGTGCAGTAGGTCAGAGCACAAGGCTGCGTGAGGGCATTTTAGACGGTGGATAGGGAGAGGAGGAAGATGGAAGGAAGAGAAGAAAAGGAATTAGATGAAAAGGAGGAAGAGAAGAAGGTGGGAAATAACCAAAAGGCGAATGAGACAATAGAAAGAATATGAAATAAAATAAAAAAAGTATGAAAGGAAGATTAGGGGAAAGATGTCGAGGAGAAATAGGTTGAAGAAGAGGAAGAAGAAAATGAGAAAGAGAAGGCCGTTTCGAGATAGGACATTCGCGAAGTGAGTGAGAGCAAAGGTACTTGGTCAGGATAAAGGTATTAGGTGAGGATTTAGGTAGAGTGAGAGAGCCCAGGTGAAGGAGTGGAGAGGGGGGGGGGGGAGAGGGGATTTAAGGTGAAGGCAAACATTTCTAAGACTTTTCATTTGCATGTATATCAGTATTTGTGCTTGTATGTATAG
>NC_051404.1:29962902-29963617 GCF_015228065.2 Penaeus monodon
AATTTCCTTGCTTTTAATGGGAATGTACTTTAGATGTATTCATATGCAAGAGCTTAAGTGAATGTCGTCCTGGGTTTGCATATATGAGTTAGTATCCGTATGTTCATAACGGTACGTTTATATAAGCGTTGCCTCCGTGGTGGGAAATCCTGGTGTTTATCAGAATGTTGATTTGGAATGTAGCGCACAGAGCAGGCGTGGGTAGATGTTGGTGTATCACTGTTATATATTGTGTATTTTTATTTGAAGTTTGGGACATATATTTTTCTCAGAGCCCAGTACTTTTGTTTACGGGGAAGGTAAGAAAACTACAGGGTGGGGTGTTTAAATACAGAATTTCGAATACCCAGTCTAAGCTTTGTTTTGCAAACACGAGAGCGAAATTCTGCGTTGTAAGAGGAAGCTAAAAAAAATATGCGTGATGGAAAGACTTTCTTTTCGTTTCTCTTTTTCTTGTTTCCTCTTTTTTTTCTTCTCTTTTTTATTTATTCTTTTTCTTCTTCTGTAGCCCCTTCATGTTTAGCTAATCAGAGAGGGCGGATATTTCGTGAAGTTCTTTCATGCGTTTAAATTTTTATACCCTTCGTGTTATGTAGGTCAACATTTGCATGGTGTCTAACGACAAACATTGTTGCACACGGTTACGCGGCTGTTGATGTTTTTGTATGTTTTTTTTGTGTGTGTTTGTTTTGTTGTATGCAAATTGGTATATACG
>NC_051404.1:29963662-29963889 GCF_015228065.2 Penaeus monodon
GAGATATGACATCCATCCGACTTCAAATCCTTTCCCTCCTGGTTTGTGTCAGCTGTCCGTTCCCCTCGTCTCCGTGCTCTCGGGTCACAACAACAACCCTCGGACTCGTGCGCAGTGCCAGGCCGGCTCTGAGTGCCAGGCGGCCGCGTCAGCAAAGCTTCCTCGGAAGTTTGCTCGCGTTTGTGTGTCGATTGCTTGGATTGTTTGTCTCTTGCACACGTACACAA
>NC_051404.1:29964240-29964724 GCF_015228065.2 Penaeus monodon
GGGAAAACTCCACTAATGTGTTCCAGTAATGAAACATGTATATCCCACCACTGAGCGTACTGTTAATTGCCTCTGGTAATTACAGCAGTTAGGACAGTGAATTATTTGATTATCCCATTTAATGTGAAATCCTGATAAAGCAAATCATTTTTCCCGTCAGAGGAAATGGGCAAGCAGAGTGTGTGGGCGGTGCTTGCGGGCGGGGAAGGCAGGAAGCACCCGCAGGCACAGGCAGGTTTAGGTGGGGGGAGGGGGGAGGGGAGGGGTGAATAATGCACAGAGGTCTTCCAGTTATTTCTCACGAAGATTCTTTTTTCGGTACTTTATATGTGTTTTTTTTTGTGTTGCAATTATTTTTGAGGATATTTGTTAAAGGTGAAAATGTATCAGGATCACTTTTTTGGGGGGAGGGGGCACGTGTTTTCCCATTCTTTTTGTGTCATGTAACTCAATTTTTCCTTTCCCTGTCATCTTACTCTTTTGT
>NC_051404.1:29965026-29965230 GCF_015228065.2 Penaeus monodon
TGTTATTGTGAATGCCCATGTATGAACGTTCACTTTTTGTGTTTGAATTTCACAATATCGAGGCGTTTGATCCACGCTGAAGCCAATATTTCATATAAACCGCCGGATTATTCGGAATCATTCCACCTCTGTGTTCCGGACGAGGCTGTACAATTTCGGCCTAATTGGAATCCTATTGGGCAGATTGTTTGGATGGAAGCCCAG
>NC_051404.1:29966309-29966457 GCF_015228065.2 Penaeus monodon
TCCAGAACCCAACGGCTCCCGGTTTAGATTGATATTTTTATTGTCTTTCCTTTATAGAATGCGAGAGATTCAAGTTTTTGTTTTTCTTTTTCCATTAGATGTAATGTTTTGTTATTATTAATATTTTTGTTGTTTTTTATACATATAG
>NC_051404.1:29966644-29966832 GCF_015228065.2 Penaeus monodon
ACAACTCGCGATGTCCTTAGTTCTCCTGTGGAATATCTATCCACCTGGGTATTATATATTTTATCTGTAGTATTATCCTTCACTTGCATTATGTATTAATCTCTTCTTTTTTTGCTATCTATCATCTTATCGACATTTTATTTGCATAAGCTCTCTTCCGGGCTATTAGGTCTGTGGGTGGATGTGTG
>NC_051404.1:29967263-29967604 GCF_015228065.2 Penaeus monodon
TCTTTCACTCTTTTTCAGGCTCTCCTCCCCTCCCTCCCATCCCCCCATCTCCTAGGGCACCCTCCCCTCTCCTCCCTCTCCCCCATCCCTCCCATCCCTCCCATCTCCTCCTTCCCCATAGGACAGCCCCCCCCCCCCCTTCCGCCAGCACCAGCCCACGCGGCCGCACGCACCGGCATGTTATCTTTACCCGCGTTAAAGTTGCTGTTGTAAGCAAGCGAGTCGGACGCGACGGAGCGAGAACTCACCCGGTGACTGAGTTCGGTGCGTTGTGTCCACGTTCGAGTTCTCTTTTTGTGTTTTTTTTTTTCTCTCGTTATTTGTGGAGTTCGTTGAGTGGA
>NC_051404.1:29967710-29967822 GCF_015228065.2 Penaeus monodon
GATTTTGGATTCGTGGGATAGTTTGAAAAAAAAAAAGGTTGAAAAGATAAAAATAAAAGCATAGCCACGCGTAACACAGAATCGGTGTTCGGCCATGTACTAGTAGTATGTC
>NC_051404.1:29968083-29968665 GCF_015228065.2 Penaeus monodon
GAACATTTGCCTTGTTAGGCATCCTTTGTCCCTTCTCTTTCGCCAATATTTGTATTGTCTTTCGTTTCGCGTTTTCCTTCTCTTTTTTTAGAGGGGGGGGGGGGGTGAAAGGAAGACGATAATGGCAGGTCGATGATGGAGGAAGAAGAGGGGCAAAGGGATGAGAATGTGATGACTTCTGATGCTTTTTCTATTTCTTTTCGGTGTTGTGGTTGCATGATTTACTCTTGTTGTTATGGATGTTGCAAATCACATTGATAGGGTAGGAGTATAGTGTAGAAGTCTCTTTATTTCGTAAATGTTCTTCGTGTATCGCCCCATTCTTCCTTTATTTGGTAAACATTGTTCGATCATTCTCCTATTCTGCTTTTCTATTCCTAGATCCATTTAAACAACGATCAAATCCCGCCCACACAACCAGCCATCGAATCCGCCCTTGTCTCCTTCCTTCAAGTATTAAAACTCCCTCGTGAGACGCCGGGCTATCTGTCTGCACCACGAGGAAGACAGCGCAACACGTCTGCAACATTCCCCTCGCGATGGCTTCGGAACTGTCCCGGGAGAGAGAAATCGGTTGCAAGT
>NC_051404.1:29968875-29969567 GCF_015228065.2 Penaeus monodon
ACTCCAGGCATGTCTGTGTTGCAACATTGACGGCTTTCTCCCACGCCCATTGATCATGTACCTGCGTATTCTTGGTCATCAAGCTCAGGTGCTCAGGGCTTTGCTCTGCTCCGGGTCTCGGGTATCTTCGGTCCTCTCTCTTTTTATTTATTTTCTTTTCTCTTTGTTTCTCTGTTCGCCTCTTTCTCCTATTTTTTTTTCCTTATTGTCTGTTTCTCTGTTGTTCGTCTCTTTCTTACGATCTTTTTTCTCTCTCTCTCTTTTTTGTCTCAGTTTCTCTGTTGTTTATCTTTTTCAGCTCTTTTTTATATTTTCTTTCTCTTTCTTCTCTTCGTTTCTCTCTTGTTCGTCTCTTGCTCGCGTTCTTTTTATTTTTATTTATCTTTTACTCTGTTTCTCTGTTTTTCGCTTTTTTTTATTTTATTTTTTTATCTCTTTGTTTCTCACGTGTTCATCTCTTTCTCGCGCTCTTTATTTTTTTTTCGATTTTACTCTGTTTCTTTCTTGTTCTACCTTTGTTTCTTGTCTTTACTTTTTTTTGTTGTTGTTTCTTTGATTTTCTTCACCCTTTTCCTTATCTGTCTCTCTTTTTTATAAGTCATCGCTTTCTTTCCGTCTGTTCCTCCCCTCCTCTTTTCTCTTTTTCTTCTCTCCTCTCAAAGCTCAGGATGAATGACCACCATGAATGAGCG
>NC_051404.1:29969606-29969762 GCF_015228065.2 Penaeus monodon
CCGCCCATGATGCTCTCCTCATAGCTGTTCTCTCAGGTAACCATGGCAACGTCCGCTATAAACCGAGAGTCTTATGTTTGTAATCTATTTACCTGAATATCTCGCTGCCGTACAGTTAGCATTATATACGCATATGTGTGCTTATACTTGAGAGGG
>NC_051404.1:29969805-29970298 GCF_015228065.2 Penaeus monodon
TATGTATGTGTGTGTGGGGGGGGCTGTGTTTGTACGTGTACAGTTACGTGTGTCGATATATGATATTGCAAAGGTTTTATTGCCTTATATATATACGTAACATCTAGATTTACGTGTAGTTACACATTCACTTTGATATTCCTGTGTGCACATATGTATATCCGTATACAGGTACACATTCGTACAAACAGACACACGGGTTATACAAACATAAGTCACACGCCCCGTTGCAAGTTACAACAGACTGCATATTATACGTAGTCATTCCATTTGCAGTGCGCTAAACCGTCTCAAAGTTTCTAAATGCTATCAAGATGCTGATCTTTATTGTGGCTGGCGGCAGGAAGAGAGATTAGGGGAGATGTTAGCCCTCACTGCATTGCTGTAATAAACTTGCTTCCCTCAGCTGACACATGCCGACTCCCACGCCGGCCTTTTAACGCTTATAGACTCCCTCCCTTTTTTTGTAAGGTGTTTTTCCCCTATCCTCAAA
>NC_051404.1:29970674-29971269 GCF_015228065.2 Penaeus monodon
TTTCCAAAAGAGAGATATGTTTTACCCCCCAAATTCAGCCGCATATCCACCCTAGGCATCCCCCACGGCTCCTTCCCCTCTCCTTGCCACGGACCTCCCTTGCAACCGATCTTGCAATTTTCGAACAGCGCCGTGCACTTGGCTGTTAGTCCCTAATGAATATTGTTACGGCGCGTCACAACGACTCGGTTACGCTCTCTCCCTGCTTTATATAGACAGTAATTGTTACGTCTATTTCCATGTAAAGCCAATAGTTAAAGGTTGATAATTCCATTTTGCTGTTGATGCGGACTCAACGGAGGAAATTATTGCGTGCGTTGCCTGTTTCCCTCTTTCCTCTCGCGAAAAAGGGGGGAAATGAGGAATAACGGCTGTGTTTAGATGTTAATGGAAAGTTTTCTGTGCTGTCTGGAAGTGTGATGGTTTAGTCACATCTGTTTAAATTAATAAAGAGATGTAGAAATGTAGATGTAGTTAGATAGGTATCCATCTATCTGTCTCTATGTATTTATTTATTTGTTTAAATGTATGTGTGTGTTCTAGTCAGCCTCCACCCTCCCACTTCCCTCTTCCGCCTCTGCTTCCATCTCCCCCC
>NC_051404.1:29971302-29971675 GCF_015228065.2 Penaeus monodon
CTCCGACGCCAACCCTTCCCCTACCCCTCCCAGCTCCCCTACCTCCCTACCTCTTCCCCTACATCCCCTCCCACTCCCCACCCCCTCCTCCCCCACCCCCAGTACCCCATCTCCCCCGCTCCTACTCAACCCCCCTTCCCATTACTCCTCCCCCCTCCCTTTACCCCTATAGCTCACCTACGACACTGAGCCAGTCTAATGGAAAGCTGGTTATTAAGAAAGCAATTTTGGCTCCACTCTTCTCTAGGGTTTGGTGAAGCTGTTAGTATTTTTTTATTTTTTTAATATTAATTCGTGTTATATGGTGTGTTACGAAGTATGTTTTCTCTACGAAGCTACAGCACGTTTGGGAGAGCTCTTATGTCTCCCCGTA
>NC_051404.1:29971821-29972053 GCF_015228065.2 Penaeus monodon
TCATCTGATGTTGTCCTTTTGCTTATCTTAATTATTTTTTTTAGTTTGTTACATTCTTAAAATTTATTTATTCTTTTCTTTATACTGTTTACTTGTTTATTTTTATTCTCCTACCCTTTTCCTTTGTGATCGCGGATTGATTTTCCTTTATAAAGTGTGATCGTTTTTATCCCTTGACTCCCAATTAAGATCTTATCGGATGTGCCTCTCTTTGTCTGTTCGCTGCTTCGGT
>NC_051404.1:29972165-29973359 GCF_015228065.2 Penaeus monodon
CTTCCTCCCTCCCTCCCTCCTTCCCTCCTTCCCTACTTCCCTTCTTCCTTAACTCCTTCCTTCCCTCCTTTCATCCATCCTTCCCTCTTCCCCTCCTTCTCCTCTTCCCCCACTCCCTCTCACGCACTCCAACTCTCATCCTAAACCCTTTATTTCACTCTCTCGAACTTCCTCTCCTACTCTCACTCCCCCTTCCACCCCATCTCCCCCCTCTCTTCACCCACCACCTCATCTCCCCTTCTCTTCACCCATTACCCCATCTCCCCTTCTCTTCACCCACCACCTCATCTCCCCCCTCTCTTCACCCACCACCTCATCTCCCCCTCTCTTCACCCATTACCCCATCTCCCCTTCTCTTCACCCACCACCCCATCTCCCCTTCTCTTCACCCCCACCCCATTCTTGACCTCTCCCGCAGCGACAGCATTTGACTGACAGCAGCAGGACACAGTAAGCAGCCAGCTCACAGCCTGACCCGCCGGTTATCGCAGAGGTATTCCCGAACAAGTGCCGCTAAGTGGCGATTCGCCTGTTAAACTCCCGCATAAACCGACTTTTAAGACCAATAAAACAGCGTAGATGGAGTTTGTGCTTGTTTATGTGATGGGGAACTCAACCCATAGCCCCCGGAGGCGCGAGAGGACCCGAGGAGAGGAGGACTTGCCAAGTTGTATTTTGAAAAAGAATTAAAAAGAAATAATTTTCTGTGTCTCTTTAGCTTGTCTTTGGGGGAGAATTTGTGGGTAAATTTTAAGCTGGAATTCGGTTGTCATCAGTTTAGATTCGGTCGTAATCAGTTATCATTAAAAAAAAATCACGAAAAGTAGTTGGTACGACTGAACCATGCCGTCATACGAAATGAGATTTGTTTTAATAATGAGAGTGAAGAATGATTGCAAGAAAATGTGCATAGTGGGCAAGAAAGTGGGAATCCCCCTGCTTTGTTTTGATAGTGAGAGGGAAGAATCATTGCAAGAAAGCATGCATAGTGGGCAAGAAAGTGGGAAACCCCGCGTTTTAGCTTCAGTTCGACGCGAGGAAGGACATGATAACAGCTGAGAAAGAGAAGATAAGAGCAATGGCATTCTCGCTTTTTGGCCGATAAGAATAACACTCATTTATGATATTTCACCATTGCGTCGGGCTACAGCTATGGCCACATCGATGCTCAAACTTTCATATGAATTTTCAGAG
>NC_051404.1:29973479-29974346 GCF_015228065.2 Penaeus monodon
TCCAGCCCTCCGCCGTCTTTCTGGAACACCTCCAGAAGCCGTTTTAGTTAATTTATGTCTCGGCAGCTAAAAAAAGGGGAAAAAGGACGCGAGGACGTGCGGAAGGCCGGGCCGAGGAAGGATATTGGATCAGAAGGAAGATAGCATTCCGATTTTTGTTTAGAGGAAGAGGGCGTCGAAGGAGGAGGGGAGGCCGTCTCGGTCCCTGTCTTGGGAGGGGGAGGAGAAGGGGGGTGCCCTGGTGGTCTTAGGAGGGGAAGGGAAGGGGGGGGGGTCGTATCGGTGGTTGCCTTGCGAGGGGAGGGGAAGGGGTAGTCCTGGGGAAGGGAATCCTGGTTGCCTGGCTTGAGGGGAAGGGGGTCGTCATGGTAGCTGTCTTGAGGAAAGGAGTGTTTGGTCGTCCGGGAGGGGGAGGAGGGTTGTACCATGAGGAGGTGGCTTTAGGGAGACGTGGGGGGGGGGGGGTCGTCATGGCACCAAGCTTACGGGCGGAAGGAGGGGAGCAGAGGAGGATGGGAGGCTCAACTGCTGAGATCTTGATGATATCGCGAAATGAAGAAGAAAGAAACGGAAGGGTAAAAAGTGTGGAGGGAAAAAAAGGAGGGCGAGGGGAAAGGGAAACATAAACATGAACTGGTGATTCTAGTTACAAGCATTTGAATGTCTGAATGTACGTGGTAGAGAGTAAGAGAGAAAGGAAGTGAGGAAATGAAAGGGGATGAAAGACGGATTTTGGATGTGTCTGAGATAGCGAGAAAAAAACTCACAGAATGAAAGAATCAGACAGGCTTTATATCTTCAAATCATTGCACATTTCCCCCCCTCACGTATCCAAATTCACACCCATCATCCCACCCACTTACCCCC
>NC_051404.1:29974381-29974598 GCF_015228065.2 Penaeus monodon
TTTGCCAGAGAAGCAAATAGTTTATTTTCCAGAAGGGGACTCAACTTTTTTTTCTACTCCATTTCATACCCTATTAGACGACCTCGCGTCCTTTCACGAACGAGTCTCTAGGAACGAGTGAACGAGCCGAAATTCCCGGAGTGGATAGCGGGTGAGCCTCTTCGCGCGGGGGCCATGGCCTCGGAGAGACATCTTTAGAGCTGGCCACGCCTCGGAG
>NC_051404.1:29974793-29975486 GCF_015228065.2 Penaeus monodon
TGCGTGTGTGGCTCTTTTTACGTTTGTTTTAGCTTCTAATTTCAGAGATGTTGCCCGGTCTAGGGTCTTTGTTTAGAGGTCTCACCGTAGTGTTTTTGTGTGTGTTTGTCCGGCTGAGCAACCCTTTTTGCCCGTATTATCTGAACCCTTTTCTCCAGACAGTGAATACACTGAGTATTGTGCGCCCTGTCCAGAACCATTTTATCTTTAGTTACGACTATAGCATTTAAGATCATTTCCGTGGCCTCATTTCCATTCGAGAAGTATGATTGACACTATCATTTCACACGTTGCGAGTGGAGACGGAGACACCAGTCGTGGGATAATGACTTTTGTGTCAGGGAGACGTAAAGACCATTATAACTTGGCCCAACCGACTCCTTCGCGAGGCCTGTTTACTGCGCGCTGTGTTAATAATAAGTACTTGAGGCCCTCATGCCTGCTCCTTCGTTATTCGTTATTCTACGTCCTGGGTCTTTGTGTCCGTCTGTGTTTGTTCTGTTATTCATGGCTTAAAGATGAGCGTTCATGGCTCGACGTCCTTGGCTTGCAGGGCACTTGAGAGTACTACGATTACTTTTTTCTCCTTGGTAATGGGTCCTAAAGAATGTGGAATGTTGGGTATTTAACTAGACCTCTAAGTGCTTCGTCACTCGTCCTTGCACTGCTGTTGAGTAGGTTTTGTTTGAGATG
>NC_051404.1:29975682-29975807 GCF_015228065.2 Penaeus monodon
ACTAATTAACTCACTCAGCCCATCTGTTTATCTATCTAGTTTTCTATTTATATCAGTCCATCTATCCCTTTTTCTCACTCATTCGCATTCTTTTCTCGCCCGTCTGTACTCTGACTCACACCCTA
>NC_051404.1:29976069-29976383 GCF_015228065.2 Penaeus monodon
TCATACGTCTTCCTCGCCGCCGCCTCCTTCTATGAGGTGAATACAGCATCTCATTAATCTTGAATATGCAAATACATATATCATATTCATTCTTGAATACATTCATTAAGAGAGTATTTTCATTGTTCAGCGGAAAACCTACGGGAGTTTCTTACATGTGAAGTGCATTGCCGAATTAATTTTGTTTATTCTGTCTTGCTCGCCAAACAAAACCGGCGTCCATTCACGTTTTCTGAGTGCGTGTGTGCCTATGTGCGTAAGGATGGGTAGGGGCGTTTGTGTGATTTGTGTGTAGGTATGTGTTGCTTGCTGGC
>NC_051404.1:29976435-29976784 GCF_015228065.2 Penaeus monodon
TGCGCCTGCGTGTGTGTATTTGCGTTTACAAATGCGGATTTTTATATATTAAATGTGAAATACGTTTACATTTACTTTGCCTTGTATTCGACCCCTCGTATTCTTGATTTGCAAAATTTCAGCGCCTTACAGAAAAAAAAAACATTTGAAGTTTGTTGACTATTGGAGTTTCAGTGAAGTTGCAGACGGAACGGTAAAATCCAGTGTGTTAGGAGTGCAGAGTGTGCAACTTATAGGGTGGGGTGGGGTAGGGGGGCAGGAAACAGCACGTTAAAATATTTGTGTTCTTCGATTACTTATTGGCAGCTATTGTTTTTCTGCCAGTGCTTGTTCTTCTTGGTGTTCATAA
>NC_051404.1:29977097-29977277 GCF_015228065.2 Penaeus monodon
ATGTTGGTCTCAGCACTCGTAAATAGAGCATCGTATTCATTTTTGACTATTACCATTACTGCTGCATCTGTGGTTTGCTTTATGTTAGCAAATGTTTTATCCGTAAATGTGTGTTAAGTTGTAAGCGGATTTTCATTCCCCTTTTATTAATATTGCCGTTGGGGAATTTTTCTTCTATCA
>NC_051404.1:29977632-29977836 GCF_015228065.2 Penaeus monodon
TTTCAGGCAAATCCTCCTGAATAGATCCAAAAATCCTTCTCGGGATTACTCGTAATGATAACGAGAAAATAACCACAATTAGCAGTAAGTGAAGCGAGAGGGACAGAGCGACATAAACGGGAGGGGAGGAATTGGTTGTATTATTGTATTGTTATTGTGTGTGTGTGTGTTCTTGTGTATTCGTTATTATTCATTTACATTTGT
>NC_051404.1:29977879-29978072 GCF_015228065.2 Penaeus monodon
TCGTGATTGTTTGTGTACGTTTATGTTATCCATGTCCGCAGTGACGTATACACCCGTGACGTCATCACGGGCATGTACAGCGACGCTATCACCAGAAAGTCGGGTTCCGAGACCGCGGGCGTGACGCTGCTGGGCGGGATGGGCGTCCTTTGTTATTGATTCAGATTTATCACGGCTGTAGCGGGGATGTCGA
>NC_051404.1:29978107-29978218 GCF_015228065.2 Penaeus monodon
GAGATTTTAGGACATGGGGGAAGGGAGAGGGAGTCTTATATATATGCTAAGTCTCTCTGAAGATGTTATAGTGATTTTATGGGCGAGTGTTAGATATTCTGGGAGAGACAG
>NC_051404.1:29978307-29978427 GCF_015228065.2 Penaeus monodon
GGCTGGCAGACAGACAGAAATTACAGCTCTTTTTTCGATTAATTCATATATATAGTATATAACTGGTATTAGGGAACTTTTTTTTGGGGCCTCGTTTCCTCTTTTTTTAATTTCTAGTTT
>NC_051404.1:29978579-29978660 GCF_015228065.2 Penaeus monodon
ATTCCACGCCGTCAAGCCCTCCTAATCCTCTCAACCCTCATCCTGACACAAAGCTACCCAATCCTTTCAACCCTCATTCCC
>NC_051404.1:29978811-29978880 GCF_015228065.2 Penaeus monodon
CCGCAGGATGGTGGCGCCTGAAGTAAGGGTTACTTGGGCCTAAAGGATCACCCAGCCTCCATAAGTTAC
>NC_051404.1:29979674-29980117 GCF_015228065.2 Penaeus monodon
TCCATTTCATGAATATTTTCGGTGAATCGGTCCCCGGTGAGCCATTTAAATCTGAATTTTCGGATTTCGATTACTGCATTTACTTCAAGGAAGAGAATAGGCATGGCGGGATGGATGGGGTGGGGTGGGGGGAGGGGGAGAGACGGAGAGTAGAGGTAGGGGAGAGATAGGGGAAGAGAAGGGGGAGGGGTGTGTAGACATGGGGAGGGGGAGGGGGCGAGGATGGGGGTGTTAAGAGTAGGGGGATGGGGAGGGGTTGGTAGGAGAATGGGTGTAAAGGAATAGGGAGAGGGGGATTGGGGTAGGGGAAAGGTTGTGTGGAGGTAGGGGAGGAGAGGGAGAAGGGTGATTGGGGGAGGGGGAGGTGTGTAAGACGAGTTGGGGATGGAGATAAGGGGGAAAGGAAGTAGAGGTAAATGGATAGAGTTAAATAGATGGAAGTA
>NC_051404.1:29980168-29980385 GCF_015228065.2 Penaeus monodon
TTAAGAGCATCCCCTATCTGAGCACTAAACAGTCTGACAAACGTGCGAAGTCGGAACTAGAGTCTTCTATGGGGATAATTATAGAGGGGGGGGGGCGAGGCTGATTTGCATACTGTTTTGGCTTGATTAACATTGAGTTGGAAAACGCTGAATAAATGAGGTCTGGTGTCTTTGGGATACGGCGGGACAAATGCTCTCGTAGATTATAATGTTGGGA
>NC_051404.1:29980605-29981226 GCF_015228065.2 Penaeus monodon
CCACATTCATAATGGGGCATATAGACACAGCCATAAGCGGGGACGTCGGTTGTGCTCTCACATATGCATTTGCCCGGCTATCTTGATTCGGAGCGCGCTAGTTTCTCTGATGCTAATAAACCCTATCAACGCAGCTTTCACCTGTGCGATTCGTTTTATGTGAGGCATTAGTGCCGGATCCAGCCCACGCATTGATTGGCGCTCGGGCTCGCTGCTCCAGCCCGGCGGGTGGAAGTGATTGAGGACGGACGCATATTATTGGAATAAAAATGTCAGTTGAGAAATACGAGATGTGGAGTCTGTTTCAGTTACTTGGTGTGTAGTTTAAAACGTTCATTAGAGAGAGACAGAGCTGGCAGAGAAACACAGGTGGTTGCTGCACACCCTCCTCGTTCATCTTCCCCCTCCTACCCCCTTTCCCCCCTTTGGCCTCCCCGAGGGCGCGGCGGCCGGCTCCAAGCACGTGGCCAGGCCTCGATAACAGCCTCGAGTCTCGGCCTTATCCCCGAGACTCCCTCCTCCCTCCTCCCGCCGCTGCTTATCGAGATCGACCTCGTTAAAAGGAGCAAGAATCCCCCCCCCCCTCTTTAACCGCTCGTGAAGCCATCGAATAATCAAGGC
>NC_051404.1:29981254-29981579 GCF_015228065.2 Penaeus monodon
GCGAGGAAAAGGCGGTGCGTCTCTCCGGCTCGGACCCTAACACGGCATAAAGACTCAGAGCGGACCGGGGCTGAGAGGGGAAGGGGGGGGGGTGAGGGCGAGACCGACGTCGCCGCCGCCGCTTGCCGTGTCCCTGGCCATCGCTCAGCGCCGCGTCCCTCGCAGGGATTATTGACCACATAAATCTGGGATGCGATCGGTAGTGTATGGGAGGAAGGCGGGCCGCCGGAATGGATTAGATGATTAGGCAAATGAGCATTGTGATGAAGAAATTGTCGTAGGAATGAGGCCGGAGCGCGCCGGAGGGCCTCCAAGAAGTCTTTGG
>NC_051404.1:29981702-29981968 GCF_015228065.2 Penaeus monodon
CAGTAAATCAAGAACCAGAACGGGGTAACGCTGACGGTAATTTGCATTTCTCAATTAAAAGAACTTGTTATTCTTACATTTAATAGAGAAATACACATATATAGCCTCCATACCACTCAGTGAATTCGCTTACAAGTAAACAAACCAGAAACAAGTACAGGGAACGGGATTGAGGTGGCCAGGTTGTCGAGGTCGGGAGGCGGGGGGGCGGGGGGGCGTAATCATGACGGGCAGTCCGGGATTCATTGCCATTGCCTCTTCATTTC
>NC_051404.1:29982144-29982209 GCF_015228065.2 Penaeus monodon
CCACGAGCAACCCGCTCCTCTGCTGCTTTCTCTCAAATGGGGTTAAAGCTTTGAAACGTTTACCA
>NC_051404.1:29982272-29982477 GCF_015228065.2 Penaeus monodon
AGGACCAGGGAGAACAAGGGGTTAGGGAGTGCCACCTCCGGAGTGCCATCCTCCCCATCAAGAGAAAGAGAGACGTGGCACCGCCGCGACCACTCGACCGACCAATTTTCCACTCCTGCTAATTGGCTGTTTCCCATAAATGAGCCTGTTTGTCGCCACGTGCCCGATACAGTCCTGACCGCGTGGGGATGTATTAGCGGGGGCG
>NC_051404.1:29982656-29982739 GCF_015228065.2 Penaeus monodon
GCAGGTTGAGGAGGAAATTGAATTAGGATTGAAGGATGGCTGGAAATGAAGGATGCATCTGGATAGGGAGAAAAATAAGTAAT
>NC_051404.1:29982767-29982876 GCF_015228065.2 Penaeus monodon
ATAAATGTGTAGGGACAGAGAGTAGAGATACGAAATGTGCGACTCAGTGATTTGAAAAGACTAATGGATGGAGGCGTTGAAAGGAAGATGAAATTTTATCTAGAAATCG
>NC_051404.1:29983211-29984239 GCF_015228065.2 Penaeus monodon
GACCTTCAAATTCCTTCCTGTCGTTACCTGCCTCGCCCCCTGCGTATCGGGCCAGCCTCGCGGCGCAGGAAATGTCAATTATTCCCCAATTACAAAGCTAACCGCACATTAAATACCCAGTTTGGCAAGAAATATTGGCTCGTCTCCCGCGAGTTACGGCCGCCAAATTGTAACTTAGGATTTTTGAAAAAGGGCCGAAAGTCTTCTCCCTTCTCTTTATATAGCTCAGGTCGCCGGAAAATAAGGGGAGGAAGTGAAGGAAAAAAGGGGGCTAAAGAATGGAAGGTTGGGGGTGGCTATGGGGCTGATGGGAGGGGGTTGGGGAGGGAAAGGGGGCTAAAGGAAGGGGGTTGAGAGGAGGTAGGGGGTTAAGGGAAGGGAATAGAAGGGAAAAAAACAACAACTGAGAAAGGGATGAGGGAAGAGGGGGAGATCTAAGGGAAGGAGAGTGAGGGGATATTAAAGGGGAGTGTGGGGGGAAGGGTAGCTTCCTCGCCCCCCCCCCCCTCTCCCAGCCAGGCGTACTTCTCAATATCTCCGTGCGCGCCATAAGAGATATTACGAAAGAGTGCCTTTGTGAGGGGAATATTATATTTAAGATTTATAAGTTATAGGAACAGGGAGGGAGACCTTTTTTTTTTTTTAGAAATATATCTGTTCCAGATTTATGTTTTGGAAATATATATGTATTTTTCCCTCTTTTTTCTCATATAGGGTGCCTTGATTTATTTACGATAATGAAATTTTTGATTAGATAATAACTAAGGATTTTTTTTTGTAAAATGGAGGCGATTTTGTGGGATATTTTTCAAAAAGAATTTTTGGGTTCAGTTATTATTTTTTTATAAGACAGATGATAGAATACATATACATTGTTTCTTCTTTTAATGTGATATAAGATTTATCTTTATTAAAGTTTTCACCGTTTTATGTCGAAGGGTTTATGTCCTCGAAATATCTTACGTTAGTTAGTAATAGTATTTCATAGAGTCGTCCATTATGATGATATCAAGATCCAGTTTAAAAAC
>NC_051404.1:29984557-29984789 GCF_015228065.2 Penaeus monodon
CCGAAAACAGAACGAATGAAAATGGAAATGGAACAGGTCAGCTTGCGATCTCATTTCCTCGCGGGAATGGAAACTTGCAACTTAAATTAGATGAAGAATCAGCAATGTAAACACCATTTTCTCTCGTCGCCAAGTTTCTCGTTCCGATGAATGTGTCATTAAATGAAAACCAAACATGGGAACACGTGTCCGATAAATGCCTTTTCCTTCAGCTTTGGCCCAACCGTCGTGC
>NC_051404.1:29984961-29985599 GCF_015228065.2 Penaeus monodon
AGCCTTGGATAGTCATTGTTTCCATCTCTCTTTTTTATTATTATTCCTAATCACTTTCTCCCTTTATACATACTTTTTCGCTATTTTTCTTCCTGTTTAGTTTATTTACTGTTCTTTCCTACACATCTGTTCTTCTCTCTCCCTCTTTCTCTTTCTCCCCTCTCTATCTCCCTCCCTCTGTCTCTACTTCTCTCTCCGCTCTCTATTTCACACTTTTATTCTCCTTCCCTCTGACTTTTCTTCCGCTCCACCTTTCTTTTCTCCCTGCTTTCTTATCGATTCTTCTTTTTATCTCTCTTCCCTCATTCGCTTACTCTTCTCCTCTTCCTTTCTCTACAATTCAATGTTATCAACAGAATAGTAAAAATTGATGATAATGTCTTATCGATTACATTTCGTGGTAATTTAGTGACACAAATATGTATAATAAAACTGATATAAGATGGTGAAGAAAAAAGTGCAAATTTACGAATGAAGGAATTAAAGGAAATTAGATAAATGGACCAGGGGGAAATAAAGGGAGAGAAATATGTCGTCCACAGTCAACCAATCTATTTCTGGACGAGAAATGCCATAGTAAACAAAAGAATTTATTACCTAGGCCGAATAGTCTAGGCTTTAATCAGACGTGTCAGAAA
>NC_051404.1:29985688-29985858 GCF_015228065.2 Penaeus monodon
GATGTTGGTCCTTCTCGATGGCCGTAAAGGAAGAGAGACCACGTGAGAGAAGTGGGCGTGGCTATGTAGAAATGGGCGGGGTAGATCATCCAGATCCCCGGGGCGGTCACTTTTAGCCTCCTTTTTGAAGATGTTAACTGATGCTGATCCCCCCCCCCCCCCTTAGCTGG
>NC_051404.1:29985996-29986600 GCF_015228065.2 Penaeus monodon
CCCCCTACTCCTCTCGCGTCTGCTATTCAGGACCTTAACGGCGCCGACTGACTTATTTAACGAGGGGGGGATTATGGTCTATCACCTCCCCTACCCCTCCGTAACCCCCCCCCCCATCGGGTATCTTCTTATCTCTTGCTTTTTCTTCTTTCTTCCTTTTTTCATCTATTCTCCTCTTTTTTTTTCTTTTTTTGTAATTTACTTTTCGACGCGTTTTTTTTTCTTTCCTTTTTCTTGTTTTTCCTATAATCACTTCTTTCTTTTGATTGCTTTTTAGTTTCCTTTGTGTTTGTTTTTTATATCTTTCCCGTTTCTCCTCTTCCCATTTTTATTATTTTATTGTAATCTTATACAGGTCATTCCTGTTATCTTTTTCATTCCTCTTGTTTCGCTTCTTCCTTTTTTTCTCTGCCTTATTCCCTTTTTTCTCATCCCTTTTCTCTCTTTCTATTTTTTCCTTTTTCACTTTTTTTCTCTTTCTCTTTAATCTTTTCCTTTTTTTCTCTCTTCCAAATTCTCTATTTTTCTTCCCCACTTACACTTTTCTTCCTCTTTTTCCCCGTTGTGTCTTTCTCTTACTTCTCTCCTTCCTCTTTTTTCTCCA
>NC_051404.1:29986625-29986785 GCF_015228065.2 Penaeus monodon
TGACTTCCCAAGATTAAGGAGCGAGGAAGTGTGGACCGTCGCCCGTTAACGGAAACTCCAAACGTCCTTAAGGGTCAGTTTTACATACTGAGGCGATTATAATTCAGCCTTTTATGGTATTGGGGGAGGGAGTTTTAGCTTCTTGTTGGCTGGCAGATTT
>NC_051404.1:29986833-29987933 GCF_015228065.2 Penaeus monodon
GTCTCCTTCCTTCAGGTTTCCCCCTTCAGGTCTCTCCCGTGGGTGTTCCCTTTCAGGTCTCCTCCTTCAAGTCTTCCGCCTTCAGGTCTCCCTTTTCAGGTCTTCGCCTTCAGGTCTCCCACTTCAGGTCTTCCTCTTCAAGTTTCTCCCTTTAGGTCTTCCCTTCAGGTTTCCCTTCAGCTCTCCCCCGTAGGCATGGGGTGGTCACTATGGACCCGGGGGATTGGGATTAGGATTGTGATGAGGACTTTTTTGTGGATGTAGGAGTGCGAGTTGGGGTGAGATGTGTGATGAGAGGGAGTAGCTGTGTGTGCGTGCGTGTATTTTTCTGTCTCTTTTCCGACTTTTTCCATTCGTGTCTGTCTGTATCTATAACATACCATCAGTTACTTATCATGAATAAGCCATATATATTGCCATCGAAACGTGACGTATTTTCCGTATGTGTGGTAACCACATAAACTATTAACTCTCCCTCGAGACGATAATTTATCGATAGCATCCTTAAGAAATCTCCCGTTGTTTCTTAAGGAATAATCTTGTCCTCCGATTTCCGTTTTTGACGCAGCGAGTTTCTCTCCTCGGGGCAAAAGGGAGGTATTCTCGCTCCTTCCCGGACGCAACAGCGTGTCCAGTTAGCCATGTTTTGTATGGCTTGCCGGAAACAGATTGAGAGCAATTTTTCTTACAAATGGAGACGATTCTTTGCTAAAATAGAGCCATTTCTTCGGGAAGTTGCATATTGTGTGAGGGAAATATTTTTCTCCGTTTATGGTTCATTTGGCGTGATTTATTCAACGTTTATGTCGTGCAATGACCATGGGGGCCGCCGTTGTGGCGCGTTGCACGGCTCTCCCGCAGTTGCAAGGCCGTTTTAGCGATGAAGATTTTAACGGATTTTTACGTTTTATCTTATCGGTTTCTTTTATTTATATTTTTTGTAATTTGTGGTTATGGGCGGTTGGATCATCTTCGAGGATGACAAGTTATTTTTATCTGGTTTTTATCTTCGTTTCAGGAAACTGTGATTTATTAATAATTTGAAAAATATATCCACATAATGTGAAAATATCAGATCGAAGTTAGGCCTAGACTCTGGA
>NC_051404.1:29987966-29989019 GCF_015228065.2 Penaeus monodon
CGGCCAAAAGAGAGAGAGAAAAAAGAGAAAAAGAGAAAAAAGGTGTAAATAATTACCATGAGTGACAGGTCGTGGTTCCCCGCCGCCGCCGTCGTGGAGAAGCGCCCCACTTTTCCAGACAATTAAGTGCCAAGAACCGCCAAGAACCATGACATGGCTTGAGGGAATGGCGGGCGAACCACCTCATCCTCGCGTGTGTTAAGTGTGGTGACCTTTCCCTTTGACCTCGCACCGGCGGCAAGACGAGGTTACAGTAGTTTCTTCCATTTCTTCCCCTCCTTCTTGTCCTTCCTTTTTCGTGTCGTAGAAAGAACCGTCGTAGCGGTTCCGATAAACAGGCATAATGGAGGGAGGAATATATGGCAACATCGATGACATCCAGGAGCTGGCTATCAAGGTGAGTATGGATTTATTTTTATAAGAAATCGTATATTATACATATATAACGATAACGCGATGTATACGGATGTTATACGTACATATATGACGGTAATGCGATGTATACATATACTCTTTTTGTTTTACTTTATGCAGTATCAAGATTTTTGATAGTGCTGATGGTGATAGAGATCCTGTCTTAGTTAGATTGAATTTTCCTTTTCTTTCCCTTAAGGGTGAAGATAATTTTGACAATGATTTTCCATAATGATGATTAAGATAGTCATGCTTGTCTTAGCCTTCTGTTATCTTATATACACTGGTTAGTAACTCGTACACCACAGCATAGCCACCTTCCTCGGTCCCTATAGCAAGTACCCGTAGTGGACTTCCACCGCTGATGTGTTTGCCTCTCTTCCTCTTCCTCTTCCTCTTGTGTGAAGTGTGAGGAGAGTGACGCTGCCTCACCACTCAGGGAAATGAGATTTTTTTTTCAACTCTTGTGTTGGAGCAGACTCGTCTGTAAGAGACTGCATACATTATACTTTTAGGATATTCTCTCTCTCTGTCTACGTCTGTCTCGCCTTTTCTCTGTTTTCTCGGATTTTTTCTCCTTTAATTCAACTGATTCTCGCTGTGTACCTGTGTCCGTATATACCTACTTTTCTCCTCTGA
>NC_051404.1:29989149-29989740 GCF_015228065.2 Penaeus monodon
TCGCTCGCATATAATTAACTTTCGATATTTTTTTTAGAGTAACCAGCATATAAATAGGATTTTTGTTTCTGTATTTTAATTAAGCAGTATTTATGTTTTAATTAACTGATTCCGTGCCATAAAGTGATACACATGGCTGTCTGCTCTCGATCGCTCCTGTTGCCGAATTCTCTGATGACTTCTGTTTTTTATCCTTCATTTTCTTATTATTATTGTTTTTCTTACCATTATTTTTTTCTATCTCTTGTCTGCTTCCTCTTCGTCGCCACGTTCGCTTTTCTTCGTTGTCGTCGTCTTCTGTTTTGTTTTTTTCTTTCTGTATTCTTATTACTTTTATCCTTCCTGTTCGTATTCTTGTTCTTTTTTTCGTCTTCTTCTCCGTGTTTCTTTTCTCTTCACGACCCCTCTCTGTATGCCACTTTCCTGGCTATAATTTTCCTCTTATTTTCTCCTCCATCTCCTCTTTTATTCTCTAATCCATTGTTTTTTTCACTTCCTCTATTTTATTATAGAATGCTTTTCTTTCTGTTTTCTCCTTATCCTACTCTTCTCTATTACTCATTTTCTATTCATTTGTCTCCCTTCTTTTGG
>NC_051404.1:29989960-29990764 GCF_015228065.2 Penaeus monodon
GCTGTAAAGGCAGTTGGCATGCCCCTTCGCTTCTTAAATGGTCCTTTATTTTAGTAGATATGGAAATTAATTAATATACATAGAAAAGTAGATAGACATTTAAATGGTAAAAGGTAACAGGTTTATCCCTGCTATCACCTGTGTCTCTTTTTAGCTCAGTCTCCCCCCTGAAGTCTTGGGGGAGGGGGGGGGGCAGGCGGGGGCAGTGCCTCCCGGACTGGAAGCCAAATATTCATCTGGAAAGTAAACATGGCCAGATAGACGTCGCCTCCCGAGAAGGAATTTGCAATGCAGATTTTCATGTTTAATGACCCACCTTCTTCCCCCCTCCCACTCGGCTACCTCCCCCCCTTCTTTCCCTTCCCGACTTTATCGTTCTATCGCCTTCGTTCTTGGGTTGATGGATTTCCCCACCACATAGCTGGACCGACTGCCTTCCCCCACCACACTACCACATCGCCCCATCGCCTCCCCCCACTACATCACACCCCTCCCCACTACCACATCTCCCAATTACTTTCCCCAACCACACTACCACCTCAGCCAATCGCCTTCCCCCACCACATCACATCCCCTCCTCCTCCACCACATCACATCCTCCCGACCATATAACCGCCCCCTCCTCCCCACAGCCACATCCCCCACCACACTACCACATCACCCAACCGCCTATCCCACCACACAACATCACATCCCCTCCCCCCACCACATCACCACCCCCTCCCCAACTATCCCACCCCCACCCACCCCAACGACCCACATGCGCACTTGGTCCAGCTCTTAGAGGTTGCGAGTGAGTGCGTT
>NC_051404.1:29990812-29990964 GCF_015228065.2 Penaeus monodon
GGGGGGGGGTATTGAGCCGAGCACGGACTTGGGGAGGATGGGCTGGGGGGTAGGTGAGGGGGAAGGACGAAAGTAGGGGGAGGGGGGATGGTAGGATGTACGAGAGACGGACTTTCTTGAAATAAGCTGACTACAAAGACTCGTGAAAAAAA
>NC_051404.1:29990995-29991128 GCF_015228065.2 Penaeus monodon
GATAATTAAAAAAGGAGGATAGAGGGCACGTTTTAATAGGATTCTTTATATTTTGCTCTAAGATGGGCAAGCGGATAGGCACGTTATTTTGGGTACTCTCTTTTGTGTGTATGTCGGTCGTAAGTAGAGGTGA
>NC_051404.1:29991325-29991571 GCF_015228065.2 Penaeus monodon
GGGAAGAGTTGGAGAAAGAGGATGAGAAAGGATAGAACAGGGAGTAACGACTAGAATCTACAGAATTGAGCCTCGGCAGCGAATCCATTTCAAATACGGATTGTTTTTGAAGAATATTTAGACACCATCATTTTTTATTATTTTGTTTATGGACTTGAATTCGATTTATTTAAATGTTGCTGTTAGAAATTACTTTGGAGATATTGATGTCAGCAAGCACTCTGCTGTGTAGAGTGAAATCGACTC
>NC_051404.1:29991675-29991849 GCF_015228065.2 Penaeus monodon
ATGGATACAGACATCGTTCATATCCCAACACTTGTATTCATGTATTTATTCGCAGTCTTGCATACGCGAGGATTTCTTAATATATTTTATGGCAACGTTCCCCACGCGTGATCTCAAAGGAATGTGATATCTGTGCAACAAGGACGGAGAGACTAAAATGCTTTTTCCCCAACT
>NC_051404.1:29991958-29992255 GCF_015228065.2 Penaeus monodon
CTGACACTGTAATTTCGCACAACTTCAGTACGTTTAGTTTCATACTCATGTGAGTGGATTTCAGTTTGTTATTGTTGCTGTTTGAAGATAAAAAACAAAAAACGTTTTATCCCTTTAACATATTTGAAGCTTTATATATGTGGAATTCTGCAGCAGTACTTGTTTTGCATTTTTATTTTTCTTCGAGTTGAATAGGCCTTAATTGTACTTAATTTGTGATCTTAGTATAGACCCATTCCGGAGCTCTGTGTCAAATCGTCTCTTTAATTAAGTCTTATTTTCACCATTTCTATTTTG
>NC_051404.1:29992311-29992395 GCF_015228065.2 Penaeus monodon
TTCTTTTTCCTGACAAGGTTTACTTAAATCTTAGAACCTCTTTTATGTTGTCATAAGTAAACCCTTGGTAGCTCATTCGTACAA
>NC_051404.1:29992680-29992860 GCF_015228065.2 Penaeus monodon
ACTCAGCCTTCACCCCCCTCTCCCCCCATCGCGAATTAAGACACAACACCACGGACAGCTCCTTAAAGGGAGTCCTACGGCGCGCTGGCACCGTTCTCCTAAGCGACTGCGACACGGATGCGGAGATCCGGCCGTGAGCGTACGCAAAGACGAGCGATTCCGGAGAGACACGAACGGACG
>NC_051404.1:29992895-29993283 GCF_015228065.2 Penaeus monodon
CTAATGCCGACGGGGGATTCGCCGCACGTCAGTTTAGCGGCGATTTGTAAGCAGGGGAGTCTCGCGGGACAGCTGTTGATCTTGTTAGGCTTTATGTCCTCCGGCCGCGCCTCCTTGCGGTGCCGCGCGCGTCCGGACCGATTATTAGGATCTATGCCGTTGGGCCGCAGGCGGCGCACCGCAGCGGAAGCGGCGCCGCCTCTCTTCGCTCTTGCTTGGCTGTCCTCGTCATGCTTATTCATTTTGTCTTCCTCTTTGAATATATTTCTCTTGCTTTTTCTTCTTCTCTAATGTTCTCTTTGATTTACTTTATTTCTTCTCCTTTTCTGATTTTCTATTTTTTCTTATTCTCTCTTTCCTTTTATTTCCTTATTGCTCTTCTCTTATG
>NC_051404.1:29993360-29993916 GCF_015228065.2 Penaeus monodon
TTTTTTTTTTTTTTTTTTTTTTTTTTTTTTTTTTTTTTTTTTTTTTTTTATTCACTCTTCCTTTTGCTTCCTTTGGCTCCTCTTCTTTTCTTATGTCCGTTCTTTCTGAAGTGTCTTCGTGAGTGCGTGAACGTCTGTCTGTTTTAGTGTTGCTCTCATTTTGTTGCTCTCTTATATATCTTTAATTTCCTAATAGGATTTATCGCCTTATTAATCTACTAGCTCCTATGAATATATTTTTTCTCATATAACTGATGTTGTTTGGGTCCGCTTTTGTTTACGTGCATGATTTTACCCTCTGAATTATTTGCAAGTGCTATAATTATTTGCAAGTTTTTTTTTTTTTGTTATTATTAAAACTTTCGGACAGTTAGAAAACTTGATAACCTGAATCTCGAATTTGTGAAGTCAAGCCCGAGCAGAAAACAGCAACGGTTCGCAAAGTAGATTTTAAGACGGTAAACAAATTCCTGGAAAACTATTCAAAGCCTCGACGTCCTCCCGAGACTTGCACTCTTTGCAAAGAGCAACAAATCTTTAAACCTCGGAATTTCAC
>NC_051404.1:29993967-29994091 GCF_015228065.2 Penaeus monodon
GGGGGTTTGTGAATTCTGGATTTTTGCGGATCTTAAAACGATGCGAACTTGTCTGGCCTCCTACCGCAAGGACCTCCTTTAGGATGTCCGCATATATTGTATACGTAAATGCATGTATTTCCTA
>NC_051404.1:29995211-29995367 GCF_015228065.2 Penaeus monodon
ATTTTATTTTGCCGTCATCGTATCTGTAAGATCTTCGTCGAGGTCGGCAGGTGGAAAATTGGGGTTAGGTCCGAGACTGGGTGTAGTGTGTGTGATTTGATTTTGGATCGATCTGTGAAGATGGTTGTGAGGCGGAGTGAAAGGGTTGTGGATAGC
>NC_051404.1:29995402-29995579 GCF_015228065.2 Penaeus monodon
TTTACATTTACTCACTGGTATTGCACTCCTGTAAAAAGACGAAACTCAAGCATATGACAAGCGAGATAGGTAAATAGAGAAAGAGAGAGACACAGACATCAGACAAAGGCCAAAGACAGCCAGACCGAGAGCCCGCGAGGGAGAGGACTTGCGTGCGAGAAAGACAGAAATCGACTC
>NC_051404.1:29995709-29995946 GCF_015228065.2 Penaeus monodon
AGGTAAATTGAGTGACCGCCTCATGTCCACCTGCGCCAAATTAATAGCGAGTGTTCACGGCCTCGGCAATTAGAGGGAGAACGCTTGGTCGGATTCATCATTCGACCGGCCAGAAATCCGGTAATCCTGTAATCCTTAAATCCCACTCGTATTTAAGTCCTCCCCCCCCCCCCTCTAGAAACCCTCTGCTGGCGATATTACTGTCTTGGTTCTTATCTCCCATGGGGTGAGGGGGTG
>NC_051404.1:29996605-29996732 GCF_015228065.2 Penaeus monodon
TTAAGGGCGGTGTTGAAGTCAGGCTTGGGTGGGCGCGGGTGATGAATCGCCGGTCGTATATAAATCTCACCACGCCCAATAGTCCGCCCACAGTCCATTATGAAGGCTCTCGGCCCGCCCACAACCC
>NC_051404.1:29996791-29997488 GCF_015228065.2 Penaeus monodon
AACCCCAGATTCACCCCACCTCTTCCCTTTCAACCCACAACCTACAACTCACAACTCACACCACCCATCGGCACTCCCAGCCGCCCATACCCCGCACGCACCCCCCAACCTCAGCATCACCCCTTGCCTTACAGCTCCCTATTTTTCCCCTCCTGTCCCCTCCCCGACTCTCATCCCCCCCACCTCAATCCTTTCAGTCTACCCCTGCAACCCCCTCCCTAACCCCCACTTCTCCATCTCCATCCCTCCCCCTCTTCTCCCCATTCATCTCTCCCCTTCTTCCATTCCACCCCTCCCCCTCTCTCCCATTCCATCCCTCCTCCCCTCCCCCTTTCTCCCACTCCATCCCTCCTCTCCCCACCCCCTTTCTCCCACTCCATCCCTCCTCTCCCCTCCCCCTTTCTCCCACTCCATCCCTCCTCTCCCCTCCCCCTTTCTCCCACTCCATCCCTCCTCTCCCCCTCCCCCTTTCTCCCACTTCCATCCCCTCTCTCCCTCCCCCTTTCTCCCACTCCATCCCTCCTCTCCCCTCCTCCCTTGCCTCCCCACCCCCTTCGCCTCCGTCAGCGATGCAAACTTGAACTTGGGGCGTTGGTGCCGCCCGGAGACTGAACCCGAGGTCGTGTTACATGATATCCGAAGTTCACCTCGGGTTTCGGTCGATGGGGCTCCGGGTACACGCAAACAGTAGGGTACG
>NC_051404.1:29997995-29998569 GCF_015228065.2 Penaeus monodon
GTCCCACATTCTTTTGTGTTCCTTCCTGCGCACGTAAGCACTTCCGTCAATTTCTTAAACAAGGCGCGGCGGTGAGTAGTTGCTGCTGGTAGGGGATAGGGGGATAGGGGAGGTAGGGGGAAGGGGGAGAGGTTAGGAGTGGTTAGGAGAAGGGAGGATAGGGGAGAAGAGGGAATGAAGCAGAAGAGGAAAGGTTAGGAGAAGGGAGGCTAAGGGAGGATAGGGAAAGGGAAGGAGAGTGGTGGAAGAAGGAAGGGAAAGAGGAGGGGGATAGTAAAGACGATGGGAAAGGATTAGGTGAATGATGAAGAGGGAAGGAGGGAAGTGGGGAGGCAGAGAGGGACAGCGGGACGGAAAGAGGAGAAAAAAGAAAAGGGTAGAGAAGAGGGAGGGAGAGGTGAGGGGAGGAGAGAGATGGGAGAGTGGGGAGGGGGCTCAGGTTGTAAATAATGCCTGGAGCGGTCCGTGGCACCTGCGTTACAGTGGCACCGTTTAGGCAGTGCCGGGGCTGTTGTACTTGTCGAGAAGTGAAACGCTGGGTTGCGCGAGGAATTTTCTTCGTGTATAAGGGAGA
>NC_051404.1:29999581-29999708 GCF_015228065.2 Penaeus monodon
GTTTCATCCTTGTTAGGTATATCATTTTCAATTTCCGTTCATTCATATTTGTCCTTCCTTATTCCTTTTTTTCATATCCGGATATAGCGTTGACCTTGAATCTAAGGAACGAGAGATGTATTATTAA
>NC_051404.1:29999754-30000198 GCF_015228065.2 Penaeus monodon
AGGTGCCTTAGACCTTCTCTTTTGTGCTGTGGGATTTCCCCTTCTCGCGGTTATTACAACCCCAGGATTTTTCTTGGGATGAATAAGGAGCTTCCGGTTATAGGAGGTTGTAGGTTGATAGATTGTCGAGTTTTTTAACTCATATAAACTTATATTGACGTTTATTTAGGGAACTCATGCCATGGACCAGGTGCCATGTAGCGGTCATGCTGGCAAGCAAGAAACGCCCCCGTGTGTTTATGACTAGTATTGATCTCCGCGAGGACTCGAGGCACCGGCACGTCCCGTCACAAAAGCAGAGCTCCAGAGGCAAAAGAAAAAAAAAACAGTTCCGTTCCTTGGCTCATGATGCGAGCATACGTTTACTGTGAAGGCTAAATCGCTATGCAAACAAGTATCGACCTTGTAAAAGAGGGGTTATGGGCCAAAGTTGCGTTTGCGGGG
>NC_051404.1:30000222-30000639 GCF_015228065.2 Penaeus monodon
TCGCTCGTGAGGAAGCGTTCAGAAGCAGGACATGTTGTGATCGTAAATGGCGAGAGAAATTAGTTTGTTCGTCTCTACCGTCACTCTGAGGTCTCGATTTTTGGCCACGATATTTCAATGTGGTACCATGTATGTGAAGGTTATCATATTGCTCAGGCTGGTCCCAAGAAAAATATTTTGCTCCACATCTCGAGCGAATACTCAAATAAAAACAAGACTTTCAGATTGAGTATCCAGAATATTCCGGTCAACGGTAGTATCATACCAGGATTAGGGTGGTATGGCGGGTGGGGACCAAAGCGCCCAAACAAGGTCTGTGGTGTTTGCGAGCAGCGGCCCTGGGTCACAGAAGGGAGAGGAGGACCTGGACCTGCGGGCTTGCATGGCGCGGCCCAATATCTCACCATGCTAGCCCGG
>NC_051404.1:30001038-30001118 GCF_015228065.2 Penaeus monodon
TAGTCTTGCTACATCGCGTATCCCAAACTCACGATGTCAGGCCCAGATCTTATACTAACCAAGCTATATATAAGTGATTC
>NC_051404.1:30001178-30001349 GCF_015228065.2 Penaeus monodon
CTTCCGTCTGGGGGAAATCACTAACCTTATAAAGTCCCTGAGCTGACTACAAATTCCCTAGACTATGGTGCTGTTTGGCTTGTCTCGGTCACGGCGTTGTGGGCAAAGTACGAGTCAAAGGGGAAGGAAATGATACAGATTTCGCTGGAAGGGGTCTGGTTTTCGATATTT
>NC_051404.1:30001427-30001924 GCF_015228065.2 Penaeus monodon
ATCAATTTCCACTTGTTTTGCTTTTTGTTTTGTTTTCATCAAAAGGATTGCATTTTGATATTTTTGTTTTTATTTTTCTCTATGGAATTCTTTTGTAACTGTACTTCTTTCTTTCACCCTTTCCTCCTTTCCCCCCATTGACGTATGAACCTTTTCTGTCGTCGAGGTCCCGGCCTCGTTCATTAGATCCAATAATACTGTCATAGTACACTGATTTTTCCTCTTTATCACATGCTTCATATTAAGCACCTCCCCCCACCCTTTTTTGTGTTTAGATTCTCCAAATTCTTTTCTCCTCTTTTTGTCGTCGCCTGTACACTGCACCCTCCTTTCTTCTCTTTCCCTTTCATCATTCCTGCCACTTGTTCGTTTCATTCCCCACGCCCCTCTTCAGCGAAACAGCCAGCAAGGGCAACTGTAGTAACGTGTCAGTGACCTATTTAGAAGCTTGAGTTAGGACCAATTTCAATCCCGTCAACAATGTTGGCTGTCATGTG
>NC_051404.1:30002163-30002377 GCF_015228065.2 Penaeus monodon
CATGATGCTTAATGTTTTGTGGTCCATTTCCAATCTTCATTTTGAGCTTTAATTAAAGTCGGTCGTGTCTCGGCGATGCCAGATTTATGCCGCCGTGGAAGCTATGCTTATTGCCTTTTTTATTAGGTGGCATCGGGGGGTGGGGGTGTTATTACAACTGGGCCTTTAAGAATTTTCGTTTACGTAAGAGTTGCTGTAGGTCTTTAAAACTTAG
>NC_051404.1:30003119-30003421 GCF_015228065.2 Penaeus monodon
GGCTGTTAGGACTATGAGAGCCATGTACTGTGACAGTTATTGTTTTTCCTCACGCTTTTGCCGCTCGCTGTGACGTGAAGACATTAAACCTTTGTCCAGAGCTTATATACTTAATGGTTTTGTGTATGTGTGCGGTTGTTTGTTCCCTGTGTGTTCTTACGTGTTATTTATCAATAAACCGCTGTGCATCGATAAAAGGAATTTAAGGGGTGTGTGGCCAATGGATCATGAAAATATAATCTGAAAAAATACAAGGGAGCACAGAGAGATCTCCAATGCAGTGCATGTTGCGCGGTGAAAAA
>NC_051404.1:30003697-30003847 GCF_015228065.2 Penaeus monodon
AGTAAGAGACACGCAAGCGAAAATAAAACAATATGACAGACTACAGACTGAAAGACCGAAACAAAAATGGCTTCGATCACGTTGATTGAAGCACGCCCTTTAAGTCGCCTTCTGGGAGGTCCTTCCCGCTGAGCCTCCCGAAGCTCCTTG
>NC_051404.1:30003882-30003998 GCF_015228065.2 Penaeus monodon
ATCATGTCATTATCAGAGATGCAAACTTAGTCATTTCCGTGGAGGTGGGAAAAAGAGGGAAATTTGAAAATAAAAAAAGGATCGAGATGTGTTTCCATTATGCATGAGGGAGGTGA
>NC_051404.1:30004676-30004921 GCF_015228065.2 Penaeus monodon
CAGCTTGAGTCTTGGCAAGGAGACTGTTTGTAATAGACCTAGATCCATTAGGGAGATTTATATGCCCACTTGGACGGGCGAGTCGCAAGATTGAAGGTCTCTCGAGAGGACCGACACGCGTATATTCTATTCATTGTTTTGCATATGCTTACACGAAATAGAGAGAGCGCTGGCTGCATTTTCTTGTTAATGTATTAATGGATTTATTCAAACATACATTTGTTTGGGCTGTTAATTGAATCGAC
>NC_051404.1:30005013-30005143 GCF_015228065.2 Penaeus monodon
TCATCCCTGTGTTCTCACTTGGTGAATCTTTGACAGTAGAAAATCGCTTTTTCACTTTATCAAAGCTAGTTGTCAGATTGCTTCGTTCATATGCAACGAAAATTTTCCTAAATTGTAAATTAGAATGGTT
>NC_051404.1:30005471-30005572 GCF_015228065.2 Penaeus monodon
CTTCTCCTTCTCCTTCCCTCTCCTATTTCCCCCTTCCCAACTCCGACCTGGAGGCTCAGCATAAGCGGGTGTTATTAAAGGTTAAACGTCCACGGGACATA
>NC_051404.1:30005605-30005749 GCF_015228065.2 Penaeus monodon
GTCGTTCCCAGATGACGTCATAGGAATTACGTAACGGAACGGGGACGAAAGGGTGGTCGGGAGGGAGGGGGAGAGAGGGTATGAAATGGGATTCTTCGCTCAAGGAAGTTGCGGCTTTTGGAAAATGCTTGCGGTGTCGGAAGT
>NC_051404.1:30005867-30005969 GCF_015228065.2 Penaeus monodon
CACGTGAAAGAGACTTTACCGGGCGTCTGGTGTTTCTATTGATCATGATTTTGCCGAGGTGTCCACGCCGAGTGCAGTGATCGTGTCGGCCGCTTTGGGAGG
>NC_051404.1:30006121-30006225 GCF_015228065.2 Penaeus monodon
GTTGCTTGACTTCACAGACCTTGGGAAGAAAAGAAGAGGGAAGATATGGTTTTCATTCTGGATTGGTTTGACGGAAGGAGATATTTGCTTTCACCAACATGTAG
>NC_051404.1:30006523-30006807 GCF_015228065.2 Penaeus monodon
GAATTACCTGCCGTCTCAGCTTTCTCAACTCCTTAATAGGGAAGAAGTGAAGAAAGAAGTAATTGAATGGCTTGCCTTCTTGAGTTTTGGGAACGAGTGGAATGTGGAGTTTCTTGCCGCTGGGAATTTCAACAGGAAAAAACGGAATGAATGAAGGAAATATCCGTCTACCCCCGAATATGACAGGAAGGAAGGAAGGAAGAATTGCTTGCCTTCCTCCCCGACCCTCCGTTGACCCGTATTGATGTCTTTTTGTTTTGCCAATCGATGGACGGGTGGCACTG
>NC_051404.1:30006853-30007194 GCF_015228065.2 Penaeus monodon
GTATTTGGGTGGTTGCGAAGTAGATTAACGAAGTAGAAGGTGATTTGATTTATTCTGTTCTTATTTTTAGCATATTTTCATCTTTTATTCACATCCGCCACATGGCAGGGTATCATTATCGTGGTCTGAAACCGTGGACCAGTAATTCACGGGGCGGCGCCAGGGGCTGGTGTCATCTGTGCCTTCGACCCGTGTGGCACAGTGCCATTGGCTTGGTGGGCGTCATGAGGTGAGGCTTTGGTAACACTGGCGGTCTGCATTAATAGCCTTGATGTGTTATTCGGGAACCAAGTGCATTTGGAGCCTAGATTACAACTAATGCAGTGTGTTCCGTAAATGAA
>NC_051404.1:30007487-30007817 GCF_015228065.2 Penaeus monodon
GGCATGCAATGCAGTTTACACAATGCGTGACCTTACATACTCGCAATTGGTGTGTGTGAGTGCGCTGAGCCACAGCGTGCCTCGAGCCTCCCATTCTGAGGTCCCGCGTGTCCGCGATCTATAAATCATGGAAATGTCTAGTATTTAGGTGACATTTGCGAATGGCAAGGAGGTCTCGGCGACGGAGGAGCGTAGTTGAAATAGGGGGAGGGCGGGAGAGGTAGATAAAAGACCTAAAGTTGCAGAGGGAAATATACACTGAATGTGAAAATTTTCCAATGGGTGCAGGGTCATGCTGAATACTGGATATGTGTGTGGGGGGGGGAGGGG
>NC_051404.1:30007886-30008265 GCF_015228065.2 Penaeus monodon
ATAAATAAACAACAGTCGTTTAATAGCAATGTGCAGTTTCCTACGATGAAAAAGCGCCCCATATTTTCTTTCAAATCAGTTTTGCAAGAGTGCCCTGCAGTCAGATTTAAAAATAACGTTTTATCTTTGTAGAATATTAGCAGCAGTCACCCTGGAAAAGAAATCATCATTATAAACTTTTCTCCAGAAGAAGAATTAGGCTAATCGCCAGTCGCCATTAGCAAGGGGAAACAATTTTTCTCTCTCACTTTTTTCCTCTTTCCCCCCTTTCGGAATATTGAAAGTTCCTCTAACAGAAACAATAGGGACAGCCATTTTAATATCGCTCCAGGGCACTGTGTCCATGGGAAGCTCGACCCACCGCTTCGTATTTGCATGA
>NC_051404.1:30008309-30008469 GCF_015228065.2 Penaeus monodon
TTATTCGTGCATGATTGGCTCTTGGCTCATGTAACGTGATAACTGGCCATTGATGGATTATTGGCCCCCCTTTTATTAAGTGAGAATCCATACTGTTGCCCGCCCCTTAGTGCTGCAACGTGGCTTGTGTGCAACCTTTGTGCCTTCTGGGATTGGATTC
>NC_051404.1:30008599-30008746 GCF_015228065.2 Penaeus monodon
AAGGTTGGGTGGTGTTATTGGCTTTTTGTGTTTGGAAATGGTCTCTCGTTCGCTTTTCTCTGTATGCTCTGACGTACAAATACATACATGCTGTACGTACAATATACAAAGTATTTGTGTGTGTGGCTGTTTTTTTTATACTTTCAG
>NC_051404.1:30008790-30008876 GCF_015228065.2 Penaeus monodon
ATTGTTTACACTGTATCATCTTAATCTCTCTCCCCTAGCTTCATCGTTTCCCTCTCTATTCCTCCTGTTTCTCCCCTCCATTCACT
>NC_051404.1:30008964-30009055 GCF_015228065.2 Penaeus monodon
TGCCTCGGTATGTAATCAGTGTAAAAGCGGAGGCAGCCGGGGATGAATTGTGGGTCAAGGTATCGCCTAAGATTCAGCTGTGATTATCCTC
>NC_051404.1:30009298-30009424 GCF_015228065.2 Penaeus monodon
ACGTAACCCCGGGCGTACGCGGTGAGATTACCTGCGCCTCCTAAGACCGCTCCGTGTGCTGTGCTTCTGTTGTTTCCTGGGATTTTATTTATGTTTTAGTCATCTTGATTACATTATCTTCCGCCA
>NC_051404.1:30010271-30010661 GCF_015228065.2 Penaeus monodon
CTTAATTCCTTGCGCATCTCACTCCCCATCCTTTCGCCTTTATCTCTGTCCCTTCAATAACCCATTATCTACCTTCCCTTTCCCTTCGTCCAATTCATTCCTCGTCTCTTGGCCCTCTCCTCCCAATTTTGCTTGAGCCGTCGGGTCTAATCACTGTTTTGGACTAATAGATTAATGGAAAGTGTCAATGACGATGCCCGCGTGACGTCATAGCGAGTTGCTAGATGTGGTCAGGCAGAGAAATCGGGTTGCAAACAAGAGCGTTTGGGTAAGACGGATTCCGGATTAGCTACTGGTCACGAACGCGGTTATTGGGTGTGCTTTTAACTGTGGCGTTTGTGACTAGCTTCGGTTTTCTTCTTGGAAAAAGAATGTGAATGAATACTAACG
>NC_051404.1:30011013-30011496 GCF_015228065.2 Penaeus monodon
TACTAAACACCCATTTCTGCCGCTCCTCCCATGCCTGTTAATGTCCGGATTTGCTGTGCATCAGGGCAAATACATAACTCATGTTTTGAATATTCGGTAGATATAGTTTAACCTTTAATTCAGATATTGTTTAGTTTTTAGCGCAGTTGCATGATTGTTTAATCTCGCTCTGAAAGGCAGAAAGTTCTCCCTCCGCCGTGGGCATAATGGCTGCTCAAATTGCAAAATTAAATATTGCATCGTTTGATTGTTTTCATTGCGCCGAACAGTTGTCCGTGACCGTTGCTGCGGATGAAAAATGTATTTGTATTAAAGAGTTCCGCCAGCAGTCATCACCGTGCTAATTCGTTTGTTTGTTTGAGCGGGTGACAGCGCCGGTTGGAGCTCCGGCAAAGGCTAATGGTTATGGCGGGGCGCGCGACTCGTCAATTGTTATGGGCCTCCATTCGGTCGCGATTTAGGGCCGGCGCTGCAAGGAAATGT
>NC_051404.1:30011983-30012282 GCF_015228065.2 Penaeus monodon
CCTCATTCCTTCTTTGCTTCAGAGACTTTGGTGCAAACTTTTAGTAACGATCTGTAGAATAAACAGGAGTACCAACCTTATTTAAAAGTTGTGTTAGCATTCTACTTTCAGGTTAATCAGAAGTACCAACCTTACTTAGAAACCAGTGCTGTGCATCAAAGTATTTTTTTTTTAGGTTATAACGGAATGTTGTATGTTATGTTGTATGAGTAATGCGCTGCTATTCTTATCACCTCCTTTTGTTATGTATATATAACCTGAGGTCGATTTTATGGCCGAGATTGAAGAGTATTTTTTCA
>NC_051404.1:30012510-30013018 GCF_015228065.2 Penaeus monodon
CCTAGATTCATTATTTGTAGATTGTTAATTAAATCATATTCGGAGTTGATTAATGAATGACACAATTGATTAGTCTTTCATACATAGTTATTAAGTGGGTAGCAGGGCCGAGTTACAGGTCTATATGCATTTATGAATATTTTAATTAAAGTATTGGTGGTGGGCCATAAACCAATTAACGTTTATTATGGCCGTGTCAAAATTCAGTCATGAACACATGCCAGGCTATGAATGAGAGATTACGCAATGGAATCTGGTTTTCATACTCAACACGCTCGCACAAACAAACAGGGAGACATTTTAAAGTATCTGTTTTCCTACAGTGTTTATTTGTTTGCTTTCGTTGTTTCTTTTACGCGTTTATTTGTTTGAAATCGGCAATTATTCTGTTTAATAATTATGTTTTACTGTCTTTTTCTCCATGTGTGTTTTTTTTTTTGTATGTTATGCAATACTGCTTTGTTTTTGTTCATTTGTTTTGATTGTGGATATATATGATCTTTTACGA
>NC_051404.1:30013051-30013207 GCF_015228065.2 Penaeus monodon
TTCCACGTAACCGTTTTTACTCAATTTAACGGAAAGGCTATCAAATTTTCCAACAGAAGGGTTAGTGATATTAGTTGTTTGTTACATATGTATAGATACCTGTGTGTTAATTAATATATTTTTCTTGTTTTCCCCCAGGTAAGCGAGACGAGGCTT
>NC_051404.1:30013856-30014709 GCF_015228065.2 Penaeus monodon
TGACGACAGCGGTACGTGTCAGAGTGCGAAGCGGACGCAGGCAAATGAGAAACGCACACAAGCAGAGTAATGAAAAAAAAAAAATCAAAATCGTCATGAATTTAAACTCTGCGATTCAATTAGCATATTTCATAAATCACAAACATTTAGTCCTTGTTAATTCCGCATTCCAGGTTACCCTCTCGACGTTATTTGCGGGTTACAGAATATCCAAAAACATATTTTGAATTCGTTCTGTTGCTTTCATAACGGCGAGTATTTGTATCCAAAAATCCTGAGCTTTTAGAATACAGGATGTTCTTATCCTCTGATATCCTAGGGCGGCAGGAGCTTAGGATCTGTATACTTAGAAGGCATCATATAGAAATAAGATACAGATTCCATTAATGAATAGCTTCTAGAAAGGGGGAAACTTGTGGAATCATAGAAATAGATTTTCTAAAGAGAATGATACTCATTTCTTCTTTTTTAAATGTTATATTTGCAACAAAACAAAGTATTACGGGAAAACATGGTTTAGTATTTCATAGTGTGGTTTCATCATTCTGTGCAGGATATACTGTGTTTGTTTTTGTTCAGATCCTTTATTTATATATTGATATATTTTAAACATCCTGTAGTAGGTATTTGAACTTCTTAACCCCAGTCATACACAGGATTTTACGGTATCTTCTTTTTTGAAAACTGGGCTTCGATTAGAACTTTAAGATTACATCATACTTCATATCAAAATCGCAAGTCGCTTGTAACGGACGTGTGGTATATTTTTTTTTCCATATCATATCAGCACGAATGTTATACATCGAATATTCTCCTGAAATCTACTCAAGTTATCGACATATTTCGCCGGGAG
>NC_051404.1:30014752-30014940 GCF_015228065.2 Penaeus monodon
AGAGCTCGCAGTGCGATACGAAGCCACTCGGATCTTGAACAAAAGCCTGCCAATGTATTCAGGCTTTGTGCATCCGACCTTATTAAGCCCGCCGTTAATTGCGTTTAGCGTTAATTAGGTCGCGTTGAGCTGCACACCTGAATCTGTTGTGATAACTAGGATGCTCGGAAAATAACTCGTGCTGTAGG
>NC_051404.1:30015557-30015953 GCF_015228065.2 Penaeus monodon
CAACGTCGAGATCGGGTTCAGCAGCTGTTATTTTATTCACGAGGCACAATAACACAAATGTATTTATGTACGTTTTACATGAAGGCGGAACGTTGACTTGTCCAGACAGGTAGAACGTTTTTCAGCATGCTGCGAGTGCTACGAGCAGAGCGTGTTTGTATGATAAACGCAGTCCGGGGAATATGTTTGTCTAATATGCGTTCAGAAGCGAAGACCAGAATAAACAGGCGTGTGCATGGCTGAAATTCACGCGTGAGAGAGGCCGGGAAGCTGGGCGGTGGTGGCGCGGGAGAAGCAGATCGAGGAAACCGGCGCTATTTGTTGGGGCTGTTATCGACATCAAAGTCATCTGGTAACGTCTGGCAACCTAGCCTCGCTTTTATCAGAGGTCTTGGT
>NC_051404.1:30017092-30018205 GCF_015228065.2 Penaeus monodon
AGACATGGATAATGTCATGGTTGTGTCTGTTTATCTCTCTTTTGAGCGTGGGTATCATGAGGCGGGAGTTACGAGTTACAGTGTTATTCACTTTATGTAACTTTTATTTCGGGGAAATTAATGTAAAACTCGTACGACGTAAATTCATTTCCTAAATCACTTATCGACGTTGATCAATCTCTCACGAATATTCTAAATACCTATCTTTATCGAATCCATACACTCGTATGCTGAGAAACGCAGACAAGAGATATTTTTATCTTGTTTGTATAAACTAGACAATCCGATGGAAATTTAAGATGGGGAAAATATTCGCTTATTGGTAAACAAACGTCAGTCTTCTTGATGTCTAGTGAAAAGCGAATCAAAAGAAAATAGTTGGATGCCCTTGATGAATGATGTCCTTCAGAAATCAAAACATCAATTTTAACATGTCTTTTATATAACGTCTTTTTTTTTCGTTGTGATTTGCGTGAAATATGGCACATCAGTAGTAATGGGCGATGCGCGGATAATGGAGATGGCGTGGAAGAGAAAAGAGAGGAAAAGAGGAAAAAGGGATTGGATATCTGGTTAGGAACCTTATAGACCTTATATATAAGTGCTAATTAGCGCGCTCGCCTCTCCTACCCCTCTAAAAAAAGGCGAAATGCAGTGGAATTCGGAAATGTGAAATGAAGTGGGACGTCTCTTTTATACAATTCTCGCGAACGTCGATGGACGCCCATTCATGAATATTTAACACTTTTCATATAATGCTAATTAAGAGTCACGTGGGGACGAGGTCATCTGGCCGTTAAATGGCGTGGCGGTCGGTCCGTCACAATGCATAAGAAATGAGTCATTAGTCGCAGCGCCGGGAATGTGCAGGCTTCGTGCACGTTGCAAGGAGGCCAGTTGGAGCTTGGCTCTCTTGGGGCGTAAATTCATTAACAGATAACACTTCTAACACTTGTCCGAGTAATCGCGCGCAAGGCAAGGACCGGGCGCCGTCTCGGGATTAGGCCTGTTAATTATCCTCTTGATTTAACGCCCGGGCTAATGGGCGCCTCTCGGAGCTCATTTCGGGTGGGCTGGTAATCGCGTTGAGGCCTTGGAGGTGGGCGGGCTTGC
>NC_051404.1:30018452-30019511 GCF_015228065.2 Penaeus monodon
CTACAGTCTCGCTTAATTTGCTTGGAGTGTCGCCTCGAGGCTGTGTCTTACTCATTCATGCGTTTATCATTGCCGTCTGCGTTTAATGATATCAAAGTGAGGATTACTGTCGAATTACCGTCTTCGTTATTCATGAGGAAAAGGAGAAGCGGGAGAGATCGGGTTAGGTAATGAGAGACGGAAATTATTTCCTATCCTACCCTTTCCTCTCACAACCCTTCTCCCTCCTTTTCCCCTCTCTCGTTTTATCTCTCTCCTTTTCTCCGTCCCTTTGCTCCCTTCTATCCCTCCCTTTTCCCCTCTCTCTACCTCCCTTTCCCCCCTTTCCCTTTCTCCTAACTCTCCATTACTCTTTCCCTTTCCCCTCCTTCCCTTTCTCCCTTTCCTCCCTTTCTTCCCTCTCTGCCTCCCTCTTTTACCCCTTCTTCCACTCTTTTCCCCTCTCTCCGTCCGTTCCCCCCCACTCTCCCTCTTCCTCCCTTTCCCCCTCCCTTCCCCACTTTCCCTTCTCCCCCTCCTCTCTCTCCTCTCACCTAGCCTTAGAATAGAAAAAAATGTGCTGCCATCTGTCGCTCGTCATAGCGTCGGTGTTACCATGTGGGAAACGCCTTTGCCGAAATTCCGGACGAAGAATAGGAACCGCTCCGCGCTGACGCCAGCGTTGCGAGCTGGTGTCACGGCCGCTCGGGATGGCGCTCGCCGATGGGTTGCGCGTCTGCCCTGGGTACGCCGTGGGATTGGCTTTGGGGTGGGACGGGTGGAAAGGTGGAGTAGTGGTTGGAAGAGTGGCGTTGGTGGGAAAGGTGGAAGGAAGGCCTTGGGAGAGGGTAGGAAGGGTGGGATGGGGATGGGGGAGGAAGGGCCATCCCGGGAACGCCGTGTCTGCTGTGAATGAGGTGGGTTTGCGGGAAGGGCAGGAACGGTTAAGGAAGGGGTGGAAGGGCGGAGGTGGCTAGGAGGGGTGGGGGAAGACCAAAAGGAGGAGGAAGCCATGGTCGGCGGGGAGAGGCATGGGGGTGGGGTGAGGGAAACCAGGAGGGGTGGTGGGAGGCCTGGAGA